>NC_133751.1:19977636-20329303 GCF_036562045.2 Rhinolophus sinicus
ATAAATGAAACAGTTATGCCTCAGTAAATAACTGACAGAAGACAGAAAAAGAATGTGTAGAGCCAAAATCAGCCCAAAGAAATGAAAAAACAAACAAACAAACAAACACAGACGTGTTCACTCTGTAAGGATTAATAAATGTGGCCATAGTCAGAAACTCCAGAAAAAAGAATCAAACTTGCATTCGGAACACCATGTTTTTTGGAGAGAGGAAAGGTACCAACAGCTGTAACAAATAGACCCAAAGTACCTATATAATAGCTCAGAACACACACGCACACACACACACACACAAATGTATTTCTTTGTCTTGCAAGAGTAGAGCATGTATGAAAATGTTGTCAAGATATCCATCCTCTATTTTTCCATCTCTATGCAGGGACCTGAACTTCCAGCGACCTTTCTATCTTCCACATGTGGATTCCAAGATTGCTTTAGAAGTTGCATCTACTGCAGCCAGCCAAGGGAAAAAGAACATGGAGTTGGCATGGGTGATTTTAATGGGACAAGTTTTTCACAGAAACACATCATTTGCACTCTTATTGCATTGACTTAGTCACATTGCAATACTTAACAACAACAGAGGCTAGGGAATGTAGTCAGCTCAGAAAGAGGAGAAAATTATGATGCTCAGCTAGCTAGGTGATACCACATAACATCTGTGAAATAATTTTTGCCAGACACCTCAAAAAAAATTGTAAAAACCTCTATAATTTTTGAGAAAATATTACACAGAGATAAACCAAAACAAAACAAAAACAAAAGCAGTAATCATGAAAAATTAATAATGTTTACTAAGAAGAAAACATGATTTTGACTTCAAACAAACACCACCTTAACCCAATTAAATTGGTAGATATTATACAGAATTATTTAGAAAATAATTTGTGTATTAAAAACTTATCTTTTCACAAATTTGACTTCAGAGGCAAGGGAAGTAGAAGCTAAAATAAATGAATGGGAGTATATCTAAATAAAAAACTTGTGCACAGTAAAAGAAACCATCGATAAAATAAAAAGGCAACGATCTGAATGGAAGAAGATTTTTTTCAAACAATGCTCCGATAAGGAGCTAATACCCAAAACATATAAGGAATACATATAACTAAACAACAAACAAACAATCCAATTAAAAAACAGGCAGAGTACCAGAACAGATATTTCTCCAAAGAGAACATACAAATTGACAATAGACATGTGAAAAAATGCTCAACATCACTAATCATCAGAGAAATGCAAATAAAAACCACAATGAGATATCACCTCATCCCAGTTAGAATGGCTGTCATCAAGACAAATAATAAGTGCTGGAAAGGCTGCGGAGAAAAAGGAACCCGCATTTTCCTTTGGTGTGAAAGCAGATTGGTGCAGCCACTATGGAAGGCAGTGTGGAGGTCCCTCAAAAAATTGAGAATAGAATTACCATATGACCCAGCAATGCCTCTCCTGGTATCTACCCAAAAGACCTGAAAACATTTATCCGTAAAGACTATGTGCTCCGATGTCCACTGTAGCTTTATTTATGGTGGCCAAGACATGGAAACACCAAATTGGCATTTGATAGATGATTGGATAAAGAAGATGTAATATATATATATATATACATATATATATATATATATATATATATATATATATATATATATATATATATATATACACATACACACACACACACACACAATGGAATACTATTCAGCATTAAGAAAAGATGAAATAGTGCGATTTGCAACAACATGGATGAATCTTGAGATTATTATACTAAGCAAAATAAGTCAGACAGAAAAAGTCAAGAACCATAATATTTCACTGATATGTGGTATATAAAACTGAAAACAACAAAGGAACAAGACAAACAAATGAAGAAACAAAAACTCATAGACATAAACAATAGTTTAGTGGTTACCAGAGGGTAAGGGGGATGGGAGGTGGGAGATGAGGGTAAGGGGGATCAAATATATGGTGATGGAAGGAGAACTGACTCTGGGTGGTGAACACACAATGGGATTTATAGATGATGTATTACAGAATTGTACACCTGAAACCTATTTAATTTTACTAACAATTGTCACCCCGATAACTTTAATTTTTTTTAAAAAAAGCAAACAAAAACTTATCTTGATGAATTTCACCAATAATCATTGGAGAATATGATGCCCAGAAATTTTGGAAATAAATTCTTAATGTATGCAAAATTTTAAAAATGGAAGTGGCTGTTTATAATTTATATGTTTCCAGTTAATGAGAATTTTAATTTAAACAAAGAAATAAGGCAATGTATATCTATTTGTGATCTGTGGACACACACATTAATCATTCTAAAGAGAAGCTGATTTTTTTGAAGTAACCAGTTTATCTCTTATTTTTGTAAAATAAGAAAAAAAATTGCACTTACTTTTACAATATTTGCACGTAAATCTATTTTACCAGTTAACTCACTGGTGCGACTGTTGCTAAGGAATACTGAGTTTAAGTTTCATCATCTGTAAAATTGTGGTTAATAATAACCAAGCTTTAAGATTATTGTGATTTTTAAATGAAGATTTGTCTGGCAAATATCTTTCCATCAATAAATATTTGTAAAAGTTAACATTATTCTGAATGAAAACACATCAATTACTATATCAATTCATGAAAATTCAACCTGCAAAAAGGAAATTAAAACTAATTAGCATTACATTTTCTTAAGGGAGTCTATGTTACCAAATGTTCTGTGCCATTGTGTTGCTAGTTTAGTATGTAAAATTATTTGAAAATTGTCTGCAGGCACTTTTCAAACTAATTTTAGGAGTTACATTTTTAGAAATGTGCTCTTGAGATCTGGCTTCTTAGTTTTTAGTAATAAATGATAAATTATTTCGGGGAGTTTTCTTTTGAAAGTAATTTAGCACTTAATTGCTCCAATGAGTATGCTTGCCTTTACCATTTAGTCATTGATTTCCCCACATATTTATATAATGATTAAAGGGTGGTTTTGTTTCTTTATGTTTTACAACTTCATATGTCTCATAACACCTGAGAATAGTTAATTAACTCATGAAATTGAAAAACAGATTCCTACTCTGAAAAAATTGTAGTAACTATGCTTTTGCATAATACAGGAATGTGATGATATGTCTAACTTAACAATTTACAATCACAAATTATAGTGTAACAGGTAACTGGATGCAGCGTAAATACTGTGTGACTAGATGACTTCGGAGAATAATTTATTGAAGGCTTTGAATTGAGTTTGTGGTAATTTTTTATGCAGAAACACAAAACTAATAAAGTTTCTGTTAACTGAATGTGAGATGCTACTGAAAGAAATGCCTAAAATGTAGGTATAACTTTGAAATCGGGCCGTGTGGGAGGGCTAGAATTGTGAGGAGTAAGCTAAAAACAGCCTGGATTGTCTTGAACAAATTATCAGTAAAAATATGGATGTTGACGATTTTAATGGTGAGGGCTCAAAAACAAGTGCAAAACATTATAGACAAATCCCAAACTGTCTTACAGAAAGTCTAAAGTGCTATATAAGCAGACTGTTAGTGGAAATCGCGACTATAAGAGCACTTTCAGGGAGGTCTCTTGCATAATTAGGAACACACATGTTATTTCGTATTTGTGAAAGGAGGATCCTTTTCAATGGTCCAGAAAGTTTAGTGAAACTGTGTCCTATACTTATTTTTAGCAAAAAAATAACTTGTGACAAACTGGAATAATAGCTATGGAGATTTTTAAGCAAAATGCTGAATCTACTGCCTGGTTTCTTCTTGTTGCTTACAGCAAAATATGGGAGAAGAAAGATGAATTAAGGCAATAGCTATTAAACAACAATCAACCAGGTTGATAATTTTAGAAACATGAGACTCCCCAGATGGCAACAATACTAAAAGTTTGAAATGCCAGCTAAAGTGTGGCATAAAGCGATTGCCACAATAAAATATGTGCACTTAATCTCAGTATCAATCAAATCAGAGGGATCTAAGAAGTTTTAAAGTATTTTTACACAGTTATGTTGGTAGAAGCCAAAAATAAAGAAAATATTATCTCAGAAGTACCTGTGAAAATGTCATTTATCTAATGGAGTGAAACCCAGTCCAATTCACATACAACCCAAAAGTTTCTTGATCACTTTATATCAGCAGAATCAGTGTCATCTTGTACTAGGTTGGACAGAGAGAGTGCCAAATGGATGAAGGTTGCTGTACCTCAAAATTATACTAGCAGATGTAGACAGATAAACTACTGTTAAAAACATGTGCTACTTTTCATGAAAATGAAGGAAGATACAGATGGCAGTAGCTAGAACTCGGAGGATGGAACCAAAAGTTCAGAGGGAAGAACAGAACCACAGAGGAATAATTCCAAGCCTTGAATCCTAATAAAAAACTCCATCTTGAGTTTACCCACTTATCAAATCTGCTTCGAATCAGGTACTCATTTTTGCTTCCTTCTCCCCCCATTTTGAACCAGGATGGCTGTCACTGTTATCTTACACATGTCCCACATCGCATACTGGAAATGTTGGGGTGAGATACATTGTTCCTTTAGTTTTGTAAATCCATGGATGGAAAGGACTCACACACCAGGATCTAGACCTTAATGGATTACAGTCAGGACCTTCATTCATGCCTCATTTAGAATTTGGAAAATGAGACCTTGAATTTTTTGAGCTGATGAAATTACATGAAATTTTGGACTTAACCTGATGCTATAATGGGATAAGAAACTTAGGAAGGAAGTTTGGTGGGAACATGAATGTATTTTGCAATGTGGAAGATATTAATCACAGGAGACAGAGGGTGAATTGTGCAAAGCAAAATCCTAAAATTCCCCATTAGCTCTGTCTCTTGACACACCCACACTTGTGTCACATTACATGGAAAAGAGATTTTGCACATATAATTAAGGTTACTTTTTAGTAGAATTATGTGGATGGACGTCAACTAATTACATGGGCCATTTCAAAGCAGAGTTTTCTTTAACTATAGCAGAAAAGTAAGCCAGAAATTTAAGTGGTAGAAGGATTCGACATACCTTTGCTGACTAAGAGTGAATGTTACCCCCTGGCAGAAAGTCAGCAAAGAAAAGGACTTCACTACTACAAGCACAACCACCTCAATTCTTCTAGAATTTGAATGAGCTTGGGAATAGATTCTTACCCAAAGTCTCCAGGTAAGAGCCCAGTCTGGCTGACATCCTGATTTCAGCTCTGTGAGACTAAGCGAAGAATAAAGCCAACCCTGCTTTAGGCCTCAGAAAGAAGTAGTTAAAACTGTTTAAGCTTCTATGCCTGTGGTAATTTGTTCTGCATCAATAGACAATTATAACAAATATCTTCCCATTAGTGATATGTTTGTAAAGAAAGGTCTAATTTGTAGCATTTGCTGATTTTTATGATGGTGATACTGCCAACTGTCAAAAGTTCAGGAAAACAAAAAAAAAAAAAGAAGTAAAACCAATGAATCACTGAAGTAGTAGTTAGTAAAAGTTTATGGTGCACACACCAAAAAAGACAGTGTGAAAACTGGGGAAACTCAAACCAAAACATGGAATGAGGCTCAGGGGCATAAAATTAAAAGACAAGCCCATAAAGTGAAAATGAGGAAATTGTTAACCTTTACAATGATTGGTTACAATACTAGATATCCTTAAGTAAAAGGTTACTGGTTAGTGTTTACCTCATATCAATCTTGGAGATCAATTTAAATTTTGCTTATGATTTTCAGAGGCATAATCAAGAAGTGACCCAATTCACATTAGCCTCATGTGACTTGCAAAGTAAGCTAAATTAAGCTTTGCTTGTCTGGCTAAACTGGTTTTGTCTGTTCAGGAAATTTTCAGATCTGGTCTCTATTTGTGCGTGATTTTAATACAGTGAAGACTAACTTCACACTGCCAACTTGACTCCACTTAACTTGGAGTTACAAGAGGTATGCATAATTGGCCCTCATGAGCCAAGAGGAGCTAGCAGAAGCAGAATATGCACATTACTACCACCCACCAGTTATGCATTGGGGTGCATGAAAATATGTAGGCATTTGGTTTGGTGTTATGAGTTGTCCATGTGTTTTCATCATTTCTCTTTTTTGAGGGGAAGGTTAGTTGTGGGTAGCTCAGGTGAGTTTCCCTCATACACTGCTAGTGGGAATATAAACTGGAACAGCCACTATGGAAAACAGTATAGGGATTCCTCAAAAAATAAATTATTTTCATAATTGAGCTTTTCCCACTTACACCTACCCCTTTTAGTCATTCTCTCTCTCTCTCTCTCTCTCTCTCTCTCTCTCTCTCTCTCTCTCTCTCTCTTACACACACACACACACACACACACACACACACACACACAAGTGAACACACAGAAATACTATAATCTGGGCAATTAACAAAGACATATACACAAACAGCCTCAACATAAACTGCCCTCACAAATACCAGGTACAAACATGTTCATTCCCCCTCCTCCAATTTTTCTTTCAAATGCAAAACAGTGCTTGTTCAAGTAGAAGTACACTGTCAACCTTTTTATTTAACTGTCCAAATATGAAAGAATAACGTATTTTATCATTTCTAAGTTAAGTCCATTTAAATTCTCTGGTCAGAGATGATATTTTTAGTTGCTATTCCCTCTCAATAACTTATCATATTGCATTTAGCAAAAGCTAGACCTCTAATGTCGATAGTCATAATCAATATCTTTATAGCAGGGTTTCTTCCATTGGAAATCACTATATAGTTTTTTAATAATAATAATTATTAAAATAAATATACAAGATGGGTATGCAGGAATAAGGAATTCATAAATTATAAGCAAACATCAAAAAGACCATAATAGATTAGCACAAACTTAATTTCTTTCTACTTCATCTGGGTAGACCATTATCGTTATTCCACTGGGATATATAAAAATGCACACTGGGAGTAGTTTTAATGTTATTAGTTGTCATGTAGTTTTGAATAGGATTGATTGTCGCAAATCCTAACACTCATCTAGGAGAAAAGATTCTCCTCAACTGGATTCCTTGATATTTCCATCGTATACTAGGAAAAATAAAAAGACAAAGCCCTTCTTTCTCTGATCTATGTTCTGCCTGATTCATTTTCTGGTCCCAAATAAATGAGAACAGGAATAGCCATGTAGTGTAGTAAAAACCCTCATCCTGGCTATGGTCTGATCTCTGTATTTGTTAAAAAGAAGGCTACAGTATTGAAACAGACCCTTAAATATATGTTTCTAAAATAGGATAAACATCTCTTTCATCCTCACACAATAGTATGGAAATGAACGAGTTTTATGAAATAGGTCATAACTCCATTATTTCTCCATTTCCTGCTCTACCATCCTAGAATGTTGTGGCTTCAGCATAGACACAGCTGATGGGTCCTCCTGCCTAAATTCCAGCTGGCAGAAAGGACAGAGATGAAATGAGTGGCTAACCAGTGTTTCAGAACTTGTATACATTGCATTCACTCACATTCTTCTGGCAAGAAATTAGTCATGTGGTCAACATGACTTTCAAGTCCAATTGTGCAATGTTATCGTCACAAAGCCACGTGCACAGATACATTTCTAATACTGTGCAAGATGGAAAGAACAGATTCAAGGACAGAGGAAGAAATCCACCAGCATTACACAACTTTTCTAACAATTGTCACCCCAATAAACTTTAATTAAACTTTAATTAAAACGTTAATTAATAAAACTTTAATTTATGAACTTTAATTTATAAAAAGAAAATAAAAGAGAAGAAATCAACCAGCATTCTGGGACAGTCTCCATGACAAAGCAATCACAGTATTTCAGTACATATTTTTTAAAATCTGAGAAATTATATTTGAAATGGCACCACGTGTGAGTTTGGATACAGTGCCTGGTCTCTGTTGGAGTCCCAGACAGCACAAACTGAAAATATGCCTTCTTCAATTTTGTTACACCAGCCAGTTTTCATTCTTGATTTTGATATTGTCTCTTGTAAAGAATATGTGCATACATTTCTACCAAGGTGGAAAATATTTTTCATATTGTTGATAAAGCATTCCTCTACTCACACCAGGATTTAATGCTACTAGTAGACCTAAATGACATTTTTAACACTGACATCTCATTGTAAAGCAGATGACCCCACATGTATAGGTAAGTATTGATTTATATTTTCATGATTAAAGGATTCACCCCAGCAGTTCTCAGAGCAAACAAAGCTTATGATTCTAGGAAAAATGCCAGATTTTACTAAGTATGCCTGATTTTCAGATTCATTACTTTTAAGGTCTAATCTCGAGAGGTACTTTTTGACTAAGGTAAACTTAAAATAAAACAATTTTCATGATGCAATACATTCCGGTCTCTTTCTATGGAGAAAATAAAGTAGATTATCTTTCCTGACTGCTATGTGTCAGTCACTATTTAAATTTTCGGATCGGATTCTTAAATGTCAAAATTGGGGTAAAAAAAATTATATTTTCTCTCTTATGTCAAACACAAACCTGAAAAAACTGAGGCACGGTAAGATGTGCTTTATATATTTGTTTTTATAATTAAATATTATCTGAAGACTACGTCAAACATCTGTATTTAGCAAGACTTATTTTCATAAGATCATAAAAAGTGTATTGTATACAATCAACTTAAAGATTTTTTCTGGACATAAAATGTTTCCATGTGAAAATAAATATTAGACTACTATAGGGTCATAAAAATCATCTAAACTTCAATTGATTTAGTCTACATTTTCAGTATTGTTGCTTCTATAATACACATTCTAATGAGAAACCACCGCAAAGTGGGCACCACCTACGACAACACAATAGGACATTCTGAACCTGGTCCTAGTTATCCCAAAAGCAACATGTGCGCATGTATATTTGTCTTCAAAATCAAAACACCAATAAAATGCTACATTTTATCATTATGCCTTATTATAAATTGTAGATTCTCTACTAGCAGGATTAATTTACCCTTTATTCAGTCTTTACGCAGTTGAATGTAATTAAAGACCATTCTTTACTATGGGCCACATCAACATTGTCATGTAAGCCAAAATTATGATGCAAAATTGCTTATGTTATTAAAAATCCTGTTGTGATGTGGGCACAAATTCTTGCACATATTGGGACTTCCTGAGTTTCAGATTGTTTATAGACTTAGAGTTATCACTTCTTCAGGTATATACAAGTAAATGTTGCGCAACTAGGGTATACCTCTGAAACTGATATAATATCACATATTAGCTATACTTTTTAATAAAAATCTACAAAAAAAAGACTGCATGGTCTTTTACTATTTTAGCTCGAAGTAGGAAAGGTGGGGTCATCCCTTCTATATGGCTACCAAAAGGTCCTTTATTTATCACATCACAAATCAACACACTCCAAGGAATGATGAACTGTGATGAAAGGAATGATGCAAGAGCTGTTTAAGAGGCACGGCTGCTGTGGCAGCAGGACTGGTAGCTGTGTAATTTTCTATCCGTGCCAAGATTAATGTATGCTGATCACCACTAGTCGGCTGCATATGGACGGCTGACTGCAGACAATTCACGAGAGGATTACAGAGTGTTGAGCACCTAATCTAAGAATACATTATCAAGTGGATAATTCCCGTTTGTGGGGAAAGGTTTACTTAGAGAGGACACTTTCGTACAATTTAAATAAGCTCCCCCAAATCTTCTTTGTGGCTAGGGAATAACAAAGTGCTTTAAATGAAAATAGATACGATGACTCAATTGATATGCTACTGAAGACATATAAAAACGACTGTTATATAAAACGGTAAAGCTTCACCTCACATTAAAAAGCCAGCAAAAATTATGTTTGCATTTAAACCCATTTAAGCAAAATGCCATGTAGTATCTTGCTTAGGTAATAAGATTAAACTAGTGCATAAGTCTAAAGCATTTATATGTTTACTACATTCTAGACACTGTTTTGTGTTTGCTATATACATATTTAAAGCTCACAATAAAATATGATTTAAGAATATATTTCTCAGTTGGGAGATCCAAGATGGCAGAGTACATAAACACTGTGCTGGCTTCCTTCCACAAACACATTAAAATTACAACTAAAGTATAGAACAATCAACCTGGAGAACCATCTGAAGTCCATCTGAATAGAAGTTTTATAACTACGGATATAAAGAAGAAGCCACGTCGAGAATGGTAGAAGTGTAGAAATGGAAAGGGCCCCAAACCTCCGTGTGGCTTCTGAGAATCAGAAGGGAAATCGTAGCCCGAGATTCCCCAGAGAGGAGTGAGAGACCCCAGCCCCACACCAGGTTACCCAGCCCAGAGTACTGCTGCTGAGAAGAGGAGCCCCCACAACAGCCCTCATTGCACACTTTATGGAAAACTATCAACTGTCAGAGTTTGCAGGCCCCAGGCAGGCAAGAACTGGTTTCGGTGTCCTCTAAAAATTTTGCTGAGTAGGTTCGGGCCCAGTACTGGCACCAAACTAGAATCTACATTAACCTGGGGACCACAACTCTGCCCACTCTAGTAAATCCTTGAGTCCCTGCCTCTCCCAACTTATGTACCACACAAGGCTCTATTAGTGACTGAACCTCAAGGGAGCTGGCAGGTGGCAGCAGATCTTGGGGAGTCCTGGCTTTTTGTGGAGTTACACCAGACCCAGTATTGATGGCAGATACCCTCAATTCACAGCATATCCTCTCTCATGTACCTCCAGGTTTAGCAAAGCCAAAAAACAACTGTGGATCTCTTTGTAGCTCCTACCAGGTAGCCCGTGGCCAGTCACAGGCAGTGGCTGACCTGAGCCTAGCTTTGGAGCCCCTACCAAGAAGCCCCAGAACCACATACTAGGAGGTTGGCTACAGACCACAGCAGAGTACCACTCAATTAGCCCCATAGCGGCATACACAAAGGGCAGTCTCAGCAGGCACCAGAGCCCACTGGGGTGAATTCCAATCAGTGGGGTAACACCCCACACAGCGGCCCACAGTAGGTGCCCTGTGGACATGGCCAAACCCCATACCAATCAGCCTGAGAGGGTAAATCCCACCTTATAATGTACCAATAGCAATAAAGTCTCAAATTTAACAGAAGGGCACACACAACCCACATAAGGGTCACTCCTGGAGCACACAGAGCAGGTGACCAGGGAGACTGTGCCTGGGTCCCACAGGGCACCTACTACGAGGTATACTAAAAAAAAAAAAAAAAAAGTGGTGAATGTTTAAATTAATATTATTATAGTAAAAGACACATCAACATTAATTCTCCTCAAAATACTCCCTCACTTTGAACCCACTTATCCTATCATTCTTAGCACTTTCTGAAGCAGTTCTGTAAGTTCTCTTTCGTGAGCGTCTTTAGCTGTGCTGTTGTAGCTGATTCAATGTCCTGAATCGATTCAAAATGTTTTCCTTTCATGGTCATTTTGACTTTGGGGAAGAGCCAGAATTTGCATGGTGCCAGATGTGGTGAATAAGGTGGATGAGGACACACTATAATGTTTTTTATTTGACAGAAATTGCCATACCAGAAGCGATGTGTGACATAAAGCATTGTTATGATGGAGGATAAAGTAAAGATGTATACACACACACACACACACACACACACACACAGGATGCCAAAAATGTATACACATTTTAAGAAACAAAAAACTGTATTAAAATTGTAATACAATGAATGACTCTAGCATTCATTTGATTAACTCCATCTTTTGAGCAGACATCGTACTACACATTGCTATCGTAATTCAATTCAATTTTGAAAAGTAATACACAGATACCATCTCTTAAAATGTATGTACATTTTTTTGGCACCCCTGGTGGACATACACATTTTAGTAGATGTTAAAACTTTGGTCAATGCTGCTCAAGCAGTAGTTCGCTGTAATCAGAAGTGTCTGGACACTGATGGTAACCACTTTGAGCACCTCTTGTAATTGCAGAAGTCAAATGTGACTTGTATTCATCTTCTGTTATTGGTATATAGTAATACAGTTTTTCTCTCTCTTAAAATGTATATACATTTTTTGACATCCTCTGTATATACATAGTCAAAGGATGTGGAGTACAACATAGGGAATATAGTCAACGGAATTGTAACAGCTATATACAATGTTAGAGGGATAGTAAACTGTGTGAGTATCACTATATGAGAGGTGTAAATGTCTAACTATTACATTATTTTGTACACCTGAAACAAACAAACAGACAAAAAAATGATAGTGGAAGACCCAATCATCCCACTTATGTGTATTTATCCAAAGAAACTCAAAATGCTATTTCAAGGGGACATGTGCATCCATATGTTCATTGAAGCATTGTTTACAATGTCCAAGATGTGGAGGCAGCCTGGGTGTCCATCAATGGAAGAATGAATAAAGAGGAGGTGGTACACATATACAATGCAATATTACTCTACAATGGAAGGGAATGCATTCTTGCCATCTGCAGCACAATGGATGAGTCTGGACGGTACTGTGCAGAGTGGAGTGTTAGAGAAAGACAGATGCAATTTGATTTTGCTTATATATGGAATCTAAAGAACAAAATAAAGAAAACAACAACAACAACAACAAAAAAAACACAAAAAACAAAAAACCTGACACAAACTCATACATACAGAGAACATTTTGATGGTCGCCAGATGGGAAAATGGTTGGGGCTGTGCTTGAAAAAAGGGAAGTGAGTAAGAAGTACAATTGGTTGTTAAAAAGTAGTTATGGGGATGTAGGGTATAGCATAAGGAATAGAGTCAATTATATTGTAATAACTATGTATGGTGTTTGATGGGTTAGGGCTAAATTTGTTGGGCTGATGGATGGAAGGGGATTGTGGGTAGAGTGAAAAAGGTGAATGGATTAAGAAGTAAAAATTGGTAATTTACAACATATTCATGGAAATGTAAAGTAAAGCATAGGGAATACAGTCAATGACATGGTAATAACTATGTATAGTGCTAGGAACTATGTGCTAGACTGATCAGCGGGATCATTTCTTAAATTACACAAATGTCTAACCACTATGCTATACACCTGAAATTAATCTAAAACAATACTGAGTGTCGACTGTAATTGAAAAATTTAAAAAAAGGGTGGGAAATGTGAAAGGGAATAAGAGGTCCAAATATCCAGGTATAAAACAAATTAGTTACAGGGATGTAATCCATATATTACATAGGGAATAGTCAACAATATTGTGACAGCATAGTATGGTGTCAGACGGGTGCTGGATTTATCATGGTGATCACTTCTTTAGGTATATAAATGTTGAATAACTATGGCGTACCCCTGAAACTAATATAATATTGTATGTTAGTTACATTTTTAATAAATTATGTAAAAATAATATATTTCACAAATTTATATAAAAGCAATGGGAATATAATTGTCCATTCTTAAGTTAATGCACAGAGAAACTACTGAATAATATTTATTGATTATATTTTATCATCAATTTTTACATTTTTAGATAATAAACATTATGGAATTATGGCTGTCTTTCACATCAGTGTTCAACCATTTACTTACGATCAGTTAATAAATGGCCATGAGCAAAAGAGCAAATTCAAAATTGCTATTAGGAATTCTAGATAAAATGGATTTCATATGTTATTTGACTCTGATTTTAATGTGCAGTTAATTTTCCAATCCAGGTAATGATTTCCACTCACTTTTTCATGAATACTCTTCCAAAGAGGAAAACATTTTTTATGACATCTAGTCATTAGTATGATTTTAAATTGAGTAGATTATTTCTGTTAACTATAGTGGAGGCTTTATTAGAACTCATGTTGATTATATGAGCTTATATTTTTCTTTCTGTAAAATGGATTATTTCAGTAGTACCATGGTGGTTAATATCAGTGGCACATTATTAACATTTTTCACACCAAAAACTGTCTATACATATATACACACACATATATACATATAAACACACACACACACACACACACACACACACACACACACACACACATAAATATAACCTTAACAGATTTAACACCTATGAAGAAATGTAAAGTATTTACATGAAAACCTCATTACCAGGATCATGGAGAGTGTAATGTGTAACACAAATAAATAGGCTAGTTTTAAAGAGAAATAAGATAACATTTTAAAGAACTTCTAAAGTAAGCTTAATTTTTCTATTGCAACCTTATTCATTTGCAATCATTTGTTTTGAAAGGCTACTTTAATGAGAATTTGATAAATGAAATAGCTGTATACAATTAGGAAGGCAGATATTTTTGACATATTTTACATATTACTATTAATAGTTATAAATTATTATCAATAGCATAGTTCTTATATAATTAATATTAATATATATAATGAATTTTAAAAATCCAAAATTTTATGAAGCAAAAGTTAGTTTTTCTACACTATCTACTGAAACTATGCATGTACAGAATAAACAATTGAGCAGCCAGGTGGGCATAAATTCACATCTTTCTCCAGGCTTACATATGCACATAATTATATACGCACATATTTGTTTACATGTATGTGTACATGCATATACATATGTATATATACATGTATATATATATATATACACATAAAATATATAGTAGATGTAGCTATAGCTAAACATTTTTGATGACTCATAATACGTAATATGCATGAAATATAACATGTGCAATTATTACCTATTAATATAAACTCTTATTTTAATCATTGATTTTCAAAGACTGTTATGATAAATAAAACCTTTCAGGCAGTCTGTGTGCAAGTGATTGTCTACACATAGATACTATATGTATAAAGACATAAGCCATTCTGGGAAAGGAAATCCCTTTTATGTGTCATAGGTTCCCAAAGCACTTTGTCCATAGCTTGTGAGGGCAGCTGTGTGTTACGGGAAAGATCTGAATCTACTGGGAAAGGAAGCATGGAATGATATTAAGAGCATTATCTTAGATGTTAATAACTGATCAGTTGAAAGGATAATAAATCTTCTACCTGTGATTATACTATGCAGAGGCAATAAATGGCTTTTGTAATATTTCTATGATTTTCACCTCAAGGTGGACCCGATAGCTACTGCATGGGCCTAATAGAATGATTGCCATTCTGTCCTTGATCCAGTTTTACACTTCTAATTTCAGAAAAGTATTTGTAAAAAGTTCGGTTAACTGGACGGTGATTGAGGTGCACACTGGCGTGCTTGCCTGAGTAAACTGTAATCCCATCAACTCCTTGCTAGAAGTATAGCACACTGAGTACACTGAGCGTAATATGATACTCATAGTTGAGAAGGGAAATTAAGACTATTTAAATTTTTCAAGTATCCAAGAAAACAAGTTTAAATTTTAAACTTGCGATTGAAGAGCAGCAGTTATGGCATTCGTTATGTATGATGCTACCTTCACTGATTCGGCAGCTATTATCTTGAACTGTGTACCCCTGGAATGGATCATTGATCTATATATGTGATTCGCTTGCATCCTAGAAGATATGATTAACTCCACTGTTTTGTCTTTTGATCCTGCAGACTTCCTTATTTATTTATTTGTTTGTTTGTTTTTAAATAAGGAAAGCTAGTTTATTTTTTCCTACAGTTGTCTCTATCTAGTCTTTCAGGAACTGTAAATCAACATTTCATACTTGAATATTCTGTACTTCACTAATTGAACACATTCAAAGGCACCTGAGATAATAAAAAAAATGTGTAGTAACTTTATGACATACAATGTGTAACAATTACGTTTGCAACCTTGTTGCAATGATGTTGCTAACCTTTTTTGATATCAGGGGAATTATTCATTATACATTTGTACCAACTGGACACACAGTTAACCAAATTTATTATTTGGAATTGATGAAAAGGCTGTGTGAAAAAGAGAGATGACCCGAACTTTTCCCCAACAATTCATGGCTCTTACATCACGACAATGCACCAGCTCACAGGGCATTCTCTGTGACAGTATTTTTAGCCAGTAAATAAATAACTGTATTGGAACACCCTCCGTACTCACCTGATCTGGCCCTCAATGACTTCTTTTTTTACCCAAAGATAAATGAAATATTGAAAGGAAGACATTTTGATGATATTCAGGACATCAAGGGTAATACGACCACAGCTCTGATGGCAATTCCAGAAAAAGAGTTCCAAAACTGCTTTGAAGGGTGGACTAGGCGCTGGCATCAGTGTTAACTTCCCAAGGGGAGTACTTTGAAGGTGACCATAGTGATATTCAACAATGAGGTATGTAGCACTTTTTCTAAGATGAGGCTGCAAACTGAATTGTCCAACCTCGTGTTTCCTATTGGATTTTTTTCAAGATTTAGCATTTGCCTCCTCCAACTATGTGGCTTGCTCTTCCCGTCATCATTTTCACCACTATGGGTATATTTGATGCTTGTAGATCCTCACCTTTCCTAGGTGAGTCTAAATGCATCCTACTCTGTTCTTTGTAATTAGTCTAAAGATATTGTGATTTAACTGTGGTGGTGGCTCCATTGCTCTCCTTGCTCATAAGGAATTTCCCCTCATGTTCTTGTTTGGATGTGTTGAGGGAATAGAGGGAGTTTCCTTCCTTCAAGTCACCTTCTCAATCCTGAATATTCAAGAACTGTATTTCTTTTCAGGACAGCAGAGTTTGAAGAGTAGGCTGTCACAAATACTGATTTGGTGGAACTCAGTGCATTCCTGGAAACACCTTGCCCACTGAGCTTTGTGGTCTGAGCCCTGGTCATCCCTGATGGTACCTACTCTTCCTTGACCCTAATCTAACTCATCTCCCCACTCCTTTTTGTTGAGTTGTATATCCAATTTCACTCTATTCTTATACAAGACTATATTCACCTGTTTTTTTTAGAAGGAAAAATTCAGTCCTATGTATCTCTTTAAATCTTTGTTTCTTATTTATAGTGAATTAAGGCAAAGGAAAAAGGTCCTTAATATATACAAGTGAGAGAAAAGAGTGGGAGAAACAAAGAATCAGCTTAATATTCTGGTGTATAGTGTTGCTCTGAATATGAGACACAGATATGCTCTCTTACCAAATATGTATAAAACTCCTACCATGTGCCAGGCAGTGGTCTCAGTTGTTGGGATACATTAGTGAACAAAACAAGGGTTCTTGCCCTCTTGGCATTTCCATTATATGTGTATAGTGGAGAGACAGACAATGACTAGGAAACAAAACAAATTGATTATTATAGGGGACAAAATCAGACAGGGAAACAGATTTAGGAGTATGATGAGATCTGGTTTAATTTTAAACAGAGTGTTCAGGGCAAACCTTAATAAAAAGCAAATTTAAGCAAAAACTGGAAAATGATCATAAGTCATGCATATATGGTGAAAAAACACTCTGGAAAAAAAGACCCTAAAGAAGGAACATGATGATAGGGAATATAGTCAATAATATTGTGAAAGCGTAGTGTGGTATCAGATGGCTGTTGGACTTATCACAGTGATCACTTCTTTAGGTATATAAATGTTAACTATGGTGTATACCTGAAACTTGTATAATATTGTATGTTAGATACATTTTAATAAAAATATTTAAAAAACAAACAAAAATAATTAAATTCAAGTGGTGTCTTACCCATAAATAAATAAATAAGGAAATATTTCCCATGGGGTAGGGGGAAGAAAGAACGTGCTGAAATGTTGAAGATTCAACATGGAGACTAGTGTGGCTGGAACAGAGTGGAAAAGGTAAAGATAAGTGGGAGTGGCTTAGAAAGCAGACTGCATTTGTTATTATTTGTCTTGCTGATGATAGTTATTCTAACAGGTATGAGGTGATATCTCATTGTGGTTTCGATTTGCATTTCCCTGATAGCTAGTGAAGTTCAGCATTTTCTCAAATATCTGTTGGCCATTTGTATGTCTTCTTGGGAGAAGGGTCTGTTCAACACACAATGTAATATATAGATGATGTATTATAGAAATGTACACTTGAAACCTATATAATTTTACTTACCATTGTCACCCCGATAAATTTAATGAAATTACAAGAAGAAGAAGAAGAAGAAGAAGAAGAAGAAGAAGAAGAAGAAGAAGAAGAAGAAGAAGAAGAAGAAGAAGAAGAAGAAGAACAAAGAAAGAAAGACAGCAGATATGAATCCTGATCACTTAGGGCTTTGTAGGAATTTATATTAGGGTTTTTCTCTCTATGAAATGGAAACCTTTGGAGAGTTTAGGACACAGGAGTATTTTAAAGGGTTCACTTTTTTGAGACTGTGCAACAGTAAGAGGACATGTAGAGAGATAATTTATATGATTTTCTCTAATCATGTGCCAAATGATGGTGGCTCAAACCAAGGTCATGTTCATGAAGATGGTGAGAAGTAGTTGGATCCAGAATGTATTGTTTTCCAAATGGATATAAATTAATTTCAGAGTATATTCAAATGTAGAAATAATTAGATGGAAATATTGACTATCAATTATAGATTCAAATATAACTTACTCAAATCTTTAGTGAATTGTTGAATATCTTAATAGCCCCAGGATATAACAGTACATTTATATATATAATAAATCAGAATTTACACACATTTTCACAGGTTTGTCAGTTACAAATAAAGTAATATTTACTCCCAAATCTGTCATTAAAATTCATCCTTTTTACTTCAATATGTAGTATAAAGAGATCCCCCTTGTACATATCAACAGACACTGTGTTTCCCGGAAAATAAGACCTAGCTGGACAATCAGCTTTAATGGGTTTTTTGGAGTAAAAATTAATATAAGACCTGGTCTTCTTTTACTATAATATAAGACTGGGTATAATAATATAATATAATATAATATAATATAATATAATATAATATAATACAATACAATATAATGTAAAGCAATACAATATAATACTGGGTCTTATATAAGACCGGGTCTTATATTAATTTTTGCTCCAAAACACGCATTAGAGCTGAATGTCTGGCTAGGTCTTATTTTCTGGGAAACACGGCATTAGAAATTTAGAACATATTTAAATTGTGCTCCAACAAAAACATTCAATGAATTTTAACAAACATTCGTTCCCTTTGCTTGATAATAAAAGTGTTTCAAAATCCTCATAAAAATTTAATATACAGATGATAGACAGAATGACAGATAGATGATAGCTAGCTAGCTAGATAGCTAGATAGATAGATATCAAGAGAGAGAAGGATGGATTGATGGATGGATAGATAAATAAATGGTAGGGGAAGGGAGGGAGGGAGGGAGGGAGGGAGGGAGGGAGGGAGGGAGGGAGGGAGGGAGGAAAGAAAGAAAGGTAGCAGAGGTTAGAATTCCCAGTCTTAGTTGAGAGACGTCTGTTAGAATTGACTCACTAACACTGAGAGAATTCTGTCCACTTTGCTGTATACTCATAAACAGCGGTACCCTGAGATGCTGGTATATTGTTCTTCTCAAGCTGGCAGTGGCGTCCCATCATCCCAGGACAGTAATTAGTGCTAAGGCTGTGTGCTAGTGACCAATTTGGGAATGTTTTAACAAGTTAACATTTAAACTTCAAAAAAAAAAAAAGAAAAACCTAAGCAGCTGAATAATATTCTCAAGATTTGGTACCAGAAAGTAAAATGAATTTAGTACAATACTTGCCTCAGTGAAATTGGAACTACTGAATTGAAATGTAATTTAGAGTTTACAAAGAGAGGCTCCAGAAATGTTTTTCCTTTCTTTAAACTTAAAAAATAGATGTTACATGAGACAGCTCTAGTCTGATGGTGATTTTTTAAACCTATGTGGATGCTAGAAAGAAAAAGAAAATTGGGAAGGAAATACAGAAGTTATTGGCCTTAAACACTATTAAATTTTCTCTAGTGGAAATAAGATGAGTAACAGATTGTAGAAAAGGCAGCAAGTAGACCCCATGCAGAAAATGAAAATAGAAAATTCAGAAAAGAAAACAAGATCAGAGGAAAGAAAAATGAATGGTGGGAAAGTTATTTTATTTCAGCAATGCAACAACATTTTCATCTCATTCTAGTCCCGAGAGAAATTATTGCTTTTCTTTTGAATTTATACTATGACAGAGATGATAAGGAGAAAATACAGAGAAGTGACACGGCATTGGTGAAGACAGTTCTCCTTATAAACTCCCAGAAGTACCCAGGTTTATCAGACATCACACTTTGCCTTGACAAGGTACAGATAACAAGCATAGTTTGTTAGCTTCCCAGGTGCAGTGTGCATACTAATTACAGTGATATGTTACACTTTACAAAGCCAGGTTTATACAGTACAACACAAATAAACATGTGAAAATGGAAACACACTACTATATATTAAAGTACCTATTAGGATAGGTCAAATTAATTTTCAACTTATTTCTAGACTTTTTTTTAGCAAAAATGTGTTATTTCTTTTATATATCCATACAATTATATTTATTCATTTTTAAAATATATATTTTGTTATTTCCTTATTTTAATATTCAAAGATCCTTATATTGGCAGATATAATTCCAATGAAAACATGATAGTTACTTTGTGGACATTTTAGAAAACATCCCATCACCTTTCCTTCTTTTGTTTCTTTTCTATTTTAAAACTATTTTTTCACAAATAAAAATTGTATATATTTAAGCTGTATAACATGTTTTGATATATGTATATGTATATGTATACACTGCGGAATTATTACCACAATCAATGTAATTAACATATCCATCACTCCCTACAGTTACCTTTTTGTGTATATGTGGTGACAACACTTGAGATTTACTCTCCTAATAAATTTTAAGTATATGACCTATTGTTACTAACTACAATCACTGTGCTGTACATTAGGTTTCTAAACTATTTATCTTATCACTGAAAGTTTATACTCTTTGATTAGTATCTCCCCTTCGGTAAACAACACTCTACTCTCTGTTACTATGAAATTGACTTTTTTTCATGTACGTATATGCTTTTCACCTATAAGTGAGGTCATGTGATATTTATGTTTGTGTCCTTGGCTTATTTAATTTAGCCTAATGCCCTCTAGGTTCATACCTATTGTCACAAACAGCAGGAATTTTTAAAGGCTGCCTAATATTCCAATATATAGATCACAGATCTTCTTTATCCATTTATCTGTCTCCTATCCCCATCTTTTTTCATCTCTCTTGATCTTTAAGGGTATCAACACTACTAGTTTTGTAATTGTAATTATCTCATTCATAGTAAGCTAAAGAAGGCAATCCTGCATTTTGACCAATTTCGCCATTTGCTTGTTTATACTCTGAATATTATTACATTCTAATGTAGAATGAAGGAACTCCTCCCTTGTCAAATTCTGCTTGTATGAATGACAAGCAATAATTTGTACTTCAGACAAATATCTAAACCACTTGTAGTAGACGAAGAGGAACATAATTATGACAGTGCATTATGAACAAAAACTGACTAACACTAACAATTATACAAAAATCGAAGCTTCAATGTCACCTTTAAAATGCATTTAAATATCTATTAATATAAAATTTAAATTAAGACCACAACATATTAATTATTTAAAAATCCTCTTTGTACTCAAGTATGATGCAGTGTGTATTAGTGTTATGCAATACCAGAGTTTCAGGAAAAAACAAAACAAATTCAAAAATTCCCTCCTAAAAATTAAAAAGAACCTGAGGCTGTTAAAGTACTATGCTTTCCAATCACTTTGTACTCATCTCTCTCTCTTTCTCTCTCTCTCTTTCTCTCTCTCTCTCTCTCTCTCTCCCTGTCTCTCTCTCTCTCTCTCTCTCTCTCTCTCTCTCTCTCTCTCTCACACACACACACACACACACACACACACACACACCATTATTAACTTTGAGTTCCAGTAATGTTCTGAGAACTGGCAGCACATACTGAGTTTAGGAGTACTTAATATAGTCTTTGAACATTTCAACTATTTATTCTAAACATTATATGATCAAAATGACTCTTGGTATTTTCTATCCTGAATAGATTAGTTATTCAGTGAGAGGGAGATCAAAAATAATCAAATTGCAGTCAC
Source organism: Rhinolophus sinicus (assembly GCF_036562045.2). Classification (NCBI taxonomy): domain Eukaryota; kingdom Metazoa; phylum Chordata; class Mammalia; order Chiroptera; family Rhinolophidae; genus Rhinolophus; species Rhinolophus sinicus. Next base: position 19,999,547 of record NC_133751.1, read on the forward strand.
ATGAAGATGTGGTATATATACATAGTGGAATAGTACCCAGCCATTAGTAAGGATGAAATACTGCCTTTTGTGACAATATGGATGGATCTTGACAATATGATGCTAAGTGAAATAAGTCAGACGGAAAAGGACAAAAACCATAACATTTCACTCACATGTGGGATATAAAACAACAAATAAACAAAACAAATAAGCAAACTCATAGACACAAACAATAGCATGGTACTTACCAGAGTGGAAGTGGTGTGAGGGAGGTTGAAAGGGTTAAGGGGGGCAAATATATAGCGACAGAAGCAGATTTGACTTTGGGTCTCGAGCACACAATGCAATATACAAATGATATATTATTATAGAACCATACACCTGAAACGTATATAATGTTATTAACCAGTATCACCCCAATAAATTTAATTAAAAAACTGCAATCAATACTCACAAGTTGATTTAATAAAATAAACAACGTATATGGATATATACTAAGCAAACTAGAACAGGTAGTTTTGGGGACATTCAGAGGAAGTAGAGATTACCTTTGCTTCCCTGGATCTGATAGGTTGTGCTAACGCAATTTGAACCTGGATTAGAAGGAAAGTAGGATTTGAAATTCTCCCTTAATCCTTAATGTCTAAAGTAAACTGATACCATGTCACAAATGTTTTCTTTGATTTCTCCAAGACAGAGATAATTTCTAACTAATTGTACCCCCAAAAGTATATATAAATAAACCTATTACACTGTACTTCCTCAATTTTAACTATGGTGCATACTCTCATCTTCAATTTCTATTAGCTCCAAGAGAACAAATATTGTATTGTTTTCATTTTCAAGTTTTTCTAGCATTCAATTATACTTTACTATATATTTAGTATACTATCAAGAATACTTTATTCTTACTTCTGATCAGGTTGTTCCATATTCATGGATTTCCCTTACCTTCCAATTACATATCAAATCAAATAAAGTCTAAACTTTCAGCCTGATATCATATATGTTCCACATCAGGATAAGGAAAAATCTTTAAAATGATCTTCAACAACTTCCATTTGTGTGTTTCTGGGGTGCTGAAACTAATGTATAAACTAAGAAATTGCTTCAATTCATCTTTTAAGCATTTATATGAGGTCAGACTATTAAGTCTGCGAACTCATCCTAGAAAAATTGCTACATACCTCATTGCTGAATATCACTGTGGTCACCTTCAAAATACTCCCCTTGGGAAGTTATGCACTGACCAGTGCCTAATCCACCCTTCAAAGCAATTGTGGAACTCTTTTTCTGGAATAGCCATCAGAGCTGTCATTGTATTACCCTTGATGTCCTGAATGTCATCAAAATATCTTCCTTTAAATATTTCCTTTATCTTTGGGTATAGAATGAAGTCATTGGGGGCAAGATCAAATGAGTAGGGAAGGTGTTCCAGTATACTGATTTGTTTACTGGCTAAAAATTCCCTCACTGACAGTGCCCTGTGAGCTGGTAAACTGCCGTGATGCAAGAGCCATGAATTGTTGGAGAAAAGTTCAGGTCGTCTAACTTTTTCACGCTGCCTTTTCAGCACTTCCTTTGGGTAACTGTGTGTCCAGTTGGTACAAATGTATAATGAATAATCCCTCTGATATCAAAAAAGGTTAGTTACATCATTGCAACAAGTTTGCGAACTTAATTGTCAGAACTTCATATACCAAAACATTGAAAAATTTAATATATTGTAAATAACATATATAGCTGAAATCACCGCATACTGAGTAAACATGACCAAGGGCATGCATTTGCTCCATTAAGACATAAATTCTGCTGTCATTTGCAAAATTCACTTTGGCTAAATCGAAGGCCATTCAGCACTCATTGAGAAGTCATTGTTACCAGTGATGAAGGGACACTTTGCTAAATAGCATACAGCACATCATTGATTCCCCTTTTATTCTTGATTTATATTTTATTAAATTATCTTCACTTTCAGAAGATTCAACTATTTTTTTCTCTATCCCCCATTTTCTCTGAAAATAATTGCATTGATTTAACTCTGCATTATTTAATTTGCTACTTAAGATAGGAAGGTAGTAAGAAATAATCATTGTTCTATATTTTTTGGTAAATCTCAACATTACAAAAGTTTTAAATATTTTAATAATTAAATTATTGCAAATTTTAATGTTCTTAGTCTCTTCAATTTGTTTTTACAAACAAACAGCTTTGCATGCACTTGACATAGCCTGAAATAGACTCACTGGACACAACCACATTTAAAAATGGCACTATTTTCTGATCAATTACAGACATATAACTATTGTTTTATATATATACAACAGCCAAACAAATCCAACTATTATTTTTTCACTGGATGACAACAAAGTCTCTTTTAGTTCAACCAGTTTTGGTTGAACTTCTGGCCTTATAACTAGAATATGGTGATCATAACTGATTAGTTTTGATAACTGAGTACCCTGTGTGTTTACTCACTTCACTTTTCCGGATAATCATTCTGAACATCGTGGTTTACTGTACACATTTGCAGTATAAAAGGACAGTATTTGGTGCTAAATTTTTACTTGTCTCAGGCGTTCTCTGGAGACATTATTTTATTTCACTTCTTTCTGAAACAAAATTCTTGATGACAACTTGTTTTCTTCCTATCTCAGTCTTTCTTATTAGAGTAAATTATTGAAAAGCAAAAATAAAATAATTATGTATGTAGTAATAATTAAGTCTATTGCAAGTTATCTATTGAACTATGACCCTAGGAAGAAAATGTGAAGCAATGGTTTCTCCAAAGTTATTGCTAATGTTCACTGTTGAGTGAATATACCTCAAGAATGATGTATAACCATTTTGACAAGGCTGTCTTGAGGGAGAATAATACAGTATCTTTTTTTTAAGGGCTTTCCTGAAGCAAAATATCCAGGCAAATTTTAAACAATGTATGAGGAAATTGAAATTGCTCATTCAAGGGGACATCAACTTCTGTTCAAACCTTTTTTCGTTTAAGTTTAACTATTTAGCAAACTTTATCATTATTGCCTTTTAAAAATGAATTGCCAACAAAATTGCTAGGGAAAACGATAATACTAAGCTTTTACTCAGGAAAGCCCTCTGATATAGTTTATTTTGGAAATCTACAAAAGCACAATAAAGTATGCTATTTTAGAAATGTGAACAGGAAGAAAGTGCATGCATTAACATGATGGTATATTCACAAATTGCTAACAATTTTTAGCAATGCTCAGCAAGATACTAGAAGTGGCTAAAATAATACCAGCAAATCAGGGTTGAAATAAAGTTAAACATTTTTCTTGTTGGGGTGATGATGTTAAACATTTTTCAAGATTGTTATTGCTCTTCCATTATGTGTTCTGAGTCAATCCTTTTGTATTCAACTATTTACTATTATTAATAAGAGTTTGATGGTATTTGCAAGAAAGTAGAAACATGTAACAGGGAAGCATTAAAAACCTATGTGCTCTTTCATTTGGAAAAAAATTATGTTGGATTTGTATGATAGTATTTAAAATAATACTTTTATTTATACATTTTATAAAACTAATTCTATAATCCAAACAAAACCTGAATGCACATTTGTTGAGACATAGCTTTTATCATGCTTTTCTCTTTTCATTTTATTTTACCCACAAAGGCTTTTCTTTGAGTTTCCTGGGTCAATAGGATCAAACATACTGATATTTTGTCATACTGAAAACTAATGAAAATGTATTGGTATTCTCTCATAATTTTTAAATAAGTACATACTATCCCCCAAATGAGAGCCATGACAATATATTTAAATTAATTATTTCTAAGTGACAATTCATTATGTGAAACATAAAAAAATTACTAGAATGGATGGTGTTTATCCTAGATGTTTACTTGACAACTTTTAAGTGTGAAGAAGCCATTATCAAAGTTAAAATAATAAAAGACAAAAGTTTAAGTGTTTTCTCATATATTAAGATCTAGTTTAATATTAATGAAATCTTTCCAAATAATATGGCAAGCTGAGTATCTTTAACATTTAAATATTCTAATACTATATTCATTGTTAACAATATTGTTTGGGAGAAATATGGGGACTTTTTCTTTTCTTTAAAAAAAAAATCCTAATCAAATCACTTTTGGATATGTCATCTGGTATCACCCAGAGAATTTCAAGTAGACGTGTGCTATGATTTCTAAACAATAAAATTCTTGAATGTGTGTAAGGTTGATAGTGAATTTCAAAAATTAAAGAAAAATGAACTGCATTATTTCTAAGGTTATAAATTTGTATTAATTTCAATGAGGATTATGTTTCTAAATGTTTTTGTGTTCCTCTAATGATATAAAGTTTATCCTTTAAAAAGAAAGCTATAACTTGTAATTAAAGAAACAGTTTTCCACACTCATATGTAAGAAAACAGAAGAAATAAGTACTATATGAGTTATTTGTCATTTGTCTCTCCAAACCCACACTCCATCTTTCCCACCCCGTTGTGCCCTGGAAGGCTTATCTGCACTCCCTGGCACCGAGGTATTTAGACAATGAGAAAAGAAGCACGGGGTAATGAGATCTTTCTTTATCCCTCTCACTCCCACTCTCACTCTCCTGCTCTCCTTGTCGCTCATCTCTCCCTGACAGTCTAAAAGTAGGAGTATCCTGGCCTGAAAAAAGGATTACCTATCAAACATAGTTCCTGAATTTTAAGCTGAACTTAGTGACCGGATGGGACTTTGGTTTGATTCCCTTGAAAAGGAAATGATTGTGTTTGAAGTGAGAGAAAATAATGAGTGCAGAACTGGTGAGTAGAAGGGTAGACTGAGGTAAAGTTATTATTCTTAATTATCCACTCCTTTTATTGTCTGTATGGATATAGAAGATTATATTACTGAACACCCTTCATTTTAGACAAGACCATGAATCTGATTCATGTCAATATAATGCGAGGAGAAGTTGTGTTCACAGCCATACTCTAGTAGCAGCTAGGATTTATTCCTTTAAAAACAAAACAACAACAACAAAAAACCTAGTTAAAGATCATTGCATTATACTAATTTTTTAAAAGCTTTTGTGACATACATATTCTTCCTCAAATGTGTTGCCTAAAAAGGTATCTTTCCTTCTGAAAACTTATGTTTACATTAATAAATTTACCACTCAAAGTAGCTGAACTTTTCAATATTTCAAACATTTCAACATTGCTGATATGCAATGAATCATTTTAAGTGTCAGCTTTTACTAGACTATAGTTTATTTTTATGTCCCTTCTCATTTGATTTCTTAGTAATAATCTGAAATTCTTAGCATGAATTTTTATTTGATTTTTGCCAAAAATGCATCATATCTCATTTTATCCTACTCTCTTGGTTGGAATTTGTTAGGGGTTTGGAATAGTGCTGTTAAAAAAATAATCTAGAAGCACCAAAGTTATTTATGTCATGATTGTATTTGTGTATTAGTCTCATACAAGTGAAAGCCAACTTACTTAAGAACAAGTTTCACAAATCTCTAGAAAAACAGTAAGATGATTAAACAGAGGGGTAAAGCTAGGGAGTTTAAAATTACCCTTTTGATTAGTTAAAAGGAGGATAGTAAAGTATCTTTCATAGGATTTGTCACTATCATATTCAGTCCTTATTGCAGTGGACTCTAAGCATGGAGATTAAGCATTTAACAAGGATTATAATGAGTTATATAGGGTTGTATATCTTTATATAAGATTTAACATTTTTAGCTTACTTTCATATGTCCTTTATTTACATTCACAAAGAACAAAATAAACTTCCTCTATTAAACCATTAATATAATTCTCAGTATTACCTTGATCATCGTATTTTGAATTATCAAATTGTCTCTATTCCAGAACTATTGCAGATGGATTTCTCCAGAAAGTTCTAATAAATCCTAGTGGTCTATTATCCTTTATGGCTACACTCTTTTTCAGTTTTATCCGATCTTAAAGCAGGACTATGCTTTAAAAAATCAATTTTAATAAAACTAAATCATCCAGGTTCAGACAGAATTCGTAAATGTTACAGATTTTTTATAGGATGAGCAGAGGGAGCTAAATTGTATTCCTCATAGAACATAACATAAATCCACTCTATCATAATTGTTTCTTCTAATCTCTTTCCAAGCACATCTTAATTGGAGAGGAGAAGGAGAAATGGCAGAGATTTTTCTATATCTGTCCTGTCCCTGCCCTATTTCTCATCACAACCAAGCTTTTTAGATTGGCTTCTGGATCTCTCTATGAGTCTATCAGTTATTCTCACTTTTTTATGTAAAACAACATTTCTCCTTTGAGTTTGCATTACTTTCATATTACATTTATCAGCAAATAAGGTGGAAATTACATTCAAAAGCATGTTAAAAGTTTGTGAATTTAGGCCCTACAAATTTGAAAATTCTAACAATGATTAAACACAAAGCCAAACATTTTAAAAGATCTAAGATCAGTCACAAAAAAAGGGTGGTGGTGGAATATTTACCTGACAGCTGGTTGTCCTCACTTTTGCCTACATACAGGTTAAGGGAAAAATCAAACAAACAAAACAAAACAAGGGTTTCCATTTCTGCATGTAATGAATTTGGAAGTCACCACTCCATCCAACCAAGAAGTGAAAAGCAAAACTCACTGAAAAATCAACAACTCTTATTGAATCTCTCAGGTAAGATGTTAGAGGTAAGAACAGAAGGAACATTGCTATCCCAAAGATTAGAGAGAATGACAAGTGAATACAGGGAAGCACTGTTTACTGGTGGAGGAACACAGGGAAGCATAGCTTACTGTTGGAGAAGCTCACAAGCAGAAACCCCTTGGGAACCAATGCCAAGACAGGAAAAGATGAACTGTAATTGATAAATTACTGGAGGCTCAGTGTGAAAGGTCTGAGATTTAAAAACTGCATCAGGACCAGTCACAGATACACTCTCACACTTTTGTGAATTTTACTTTGAGGAGCTCAACCAGATGTTCATAATAAGTACTGGAGAAAAATTCCTTCCTGCCTCAAGTAAGGGAAGAGGAAAGGGAAAGATTTAAATTATACCAGAGCCACAGCCACTATGGAAAGCAGTATGGAGGTATCTCAAAATTCTGAAAATGGAACTACCTTATGACCCAGCAAGACCACCCCAGGTATCTATCCAGATAAATTCAAAACTCTAATTCGAAAAACTTTATGCACCCTTATATTTATTGCATTATGCACAATGTACACTATATACACTATAAACAATACATACAATGTACTATGCACTATACACAATAGCCAAGACATGGAAACAACTACAGTGTCCATCGGTAGATGACTGGGTTAAGAAACTGTGGTACATTTATGCAATGGAGTATTATGCAGCCATAAAGAAGAATGAAATCTAACCATTTGCAACAATACGGATGGACCTAATGAACATTATGCTAAGTGAAATAAATCAGACAGAGAAAGACAAACACCATATGATCTCACTTATATGTGGAATCTAAAGAAAAGATTAAATGAATGAACTAATCAGAAACAGTCTCAGAGACATAGAGGAAAAACTGAGGATTGCTAGATGAAAGGGGGTTATGGGGATAAGGGGGAAGGTGAGGGGATTAGAAAGCACAATAGGTAATCACGAGATTGCCACAGGGATATGAAAGTCAATTTTGGGAATGTAATCAATAATATTGTAAAGATTTTGTAGGGTATCCATTGGACACTTGTCTCATTAGGGAGACCACCTCAGGGATGATGTAGATGCCTGATCACTGCACTGTACACCTGAAGCTGAAGCTGAACAATAATGAATGTGAACTATAATTATATATATATGAAGCAGAGCACAGCATTAGGAATAGAGACAGTGGAAATGTAATGGGTATATGCAATGTCAGAGGGGTAGTAGATGGGGGCTTGTCATTGTGTGAGGGATATAAATGATAAATGTCTAACTATTAAATTGTTTTGTACACCTGAAACTAATTTTAAAAATGTTAATAAAATAAAATAAATTATATCAGAGCACTCTGTTTTTCTTAACAAGGCCTGCCTTCAGGAGGAACTATTTCACCAGAGATTAACTTGCTGATGTTATATCAGAGTTAAATTTACCTAGGGGAAGTAAAATATTGAAATTCAGCAAGCCCTAGCCTTTTGGAGGGAAATGAAAATATTTAGCTCCAGCCAACTCTAGCCTTATATGTGAAGGAAAACAAAACAAACAAACAAACAAACAAACAAACAAACAACAACAGCACAACCCACCCAATTTCAGCTCAAACTAGCCTTCCACAGTGGGAAGGGAAACATTCATCTCCAACCCACTCTAGCCATACTGTCCCACCTGAATGGATGGGAGTGGGGGACTGTAAACATCTTTTGAGGCATAAGTTCACAAAAAGACTGCCTGAGACCTAATCATAGGACTGTAGAAACACTGCCTCCTCTCACACTTCAACATCATATTGCTAATTGCTTATTTACAGCACTTCCTCTAAACCAGTAGTACATCATGTCCAGCAATCAAGAAAAGATTAGGAGGCATGCCAATATAAGCAATAAGCACAATTCAAAGAGACAGAGGAATTATCAGAATAAGACTTGGCAGGTATATTGGAATTATAGACTGGAAACTGAAAACAATAATGAATATGCTAAGAATTCTAATGTAAGTAGACAGTGTGCAAAAAACCATTGGAAATATAAGCAGAGATGGAAATCTTAAGAGTCGAGTAGAAATGCTAGAGACAAAAAATTGTAACAAATGAAGAATGTTTTTGATTGGCTTATTAATGGACAGGACATGGATAAGAAAAGAATATCTGAATTTGAGGCTATCTCAATAAAATCCTTGAAAACTCCAAAACAAATAGAAAAAGATTGAAAGAGAGAACAGAATATCCAAGTACTGTGAGACAATGACAAAGGTATAACATACACAAAATGGAAATATAAGAAGAAAGAGAAAAAAGAGCAGAAGAAATATGTGAAACAATAATCTCAGAAAATTTCCCCAAATTAATATCAGACACAAAACCACAGATCTACATAGCTCAGATAATACAAAACAAGATAAAGGCCAAGAAAAATTACACCTAGGTATAGCATGTTTGTAATAGAGAAAATCAAAACTGGAAAAAAAAAAAAAAAAAAAGAAAAAGAGAGAGAAGAAGAAGAAGAAATGAGAGGTCAGAAGTGGGACAAAAAAATTCAAACAAATAATAACCCAACTTAACTATAGAGAAACAAAGAATTACAGTCGACTTCTCAGAAACCATGCAAACAAGAATAGAGTGGAATAAAATATGTAAAAGATTGAGATTAAACACACACACACACACACACACACACACAAACACACACACAAACCTAGAATTTTGTACCTTGCAAAACTATCCTTCAAAAGTGAAAAAGAAATAGACTTTGCCAGACAAAACAAAAATTAAGACAACATTGTTGCCAGTAGACCCTCCTTGAAAGAACCTTAAAAGAAAGTCTTTAGAGAGGACAATAATGTAGGTCAGAAACTCAATCTACTTAAGGAAAGGAAGAGCACTGAAGACTGACAAATTAAGGTAAAATAAAACCGTGTATTTTCCTTATTCTTAATTGACCTAAAGGGTTAAAAGTTTGCACAAAATAAAAATAGATACAATGTTCCAGATTATGTATGCTTATGTATACATTTTGTGTATTTGTATGCATATATATTATGTATGTAATATGTGTGGATGTGTTCTTTCTTAGAATTTCCATCTCTCTGCTTATACTGTCCATGTAGTATACACATAGTACATATACACATACACACAATATGTGTACATAAGATATATATATATATATATATATATATATATATATATATATATATATATATATATATATGTATATATTCACATATATATATTATATATATCTCCTATGTGCAATTATATATAAATGAAATGAATGACAGCAATGATACAAGGGAGGGGAGAGATAAATTTGTATTATTTGTTATTACAAGGCACTCACATTATCTGTGAAGTAGTATTTATTTGACAGTAGATATGTTATGTTAGTTGTAAATGTATATTGGAAATTTTAGTGCAAACACTAAAATGTAAAGAAAGATGTATAAGTGATACACTAAGAATGGACAAAGGAGGCAATTATATAAAGTGCTAAATGAATACCCCAAAAAGCAAACAAAGAATGGAAGCTAAAAAAGAAACATAGAACAGGGGCAACAAATAGAAAACAGTAGTAATGAGTACGGTGGATATTAAATCAAATATATTAGTAATTACTTTGAATGTCTATTGTCTAAATGCAATAATTAAAATAAAGAGATCAAAACACAAGGTCTGACTATATGTTGTGTACAAGAAACCCACTTTAAATACCAAATGCACCTATAGATTAATAATAAGTGGATAGAGAAAATATACCGTGTTAATATTAATCAAAGAAAGCAGGAGTAGTTATATTAACTTCAGATAAACCAGACTTCAAAGCAAGGTATGTTATCAGCAATAAAGAACTGCAATAGATAATGATAAAGGGGTCAATTACTGAAGATACAGCAATCCTTAACATGAATGTACTTAACACAGAATCAAACTCCATGAGGCAAAAACTAATAGAACTGCAAGGAGAAATAGATGAATCCGCTCTCATCATTAAAGACTGTAACACCCCTCGAACAGAAATGACAGATCCAGGAGACAGATAATCAGTAAGGACATAGTTGAACTCAACACCCCATCAATCAACAGGATGTACTTGATATATAGAGAATACTTCTTCCAAAAACAGCAGGATACCCATTTTCCTCAAGCTCACATGAAACATCCTCCAAGATAGGCCACATTTTGGGCAATAAAACACATTTTAACAAATGTAAAAATATACAAGTCATACAATGTCTGCTCTCAGACCACAAAGGAATTAAACTGGAAAGTAATAACAGATAAAACACTGGGGAATTTCAAAATACATGCATATTCAACAACAGTACTAAATAACACATTGGTCAAAGGACAATTCTAGAGAGAAATTTTAAAATATTTTAAATTACCTGAAAATGAAAATAAAACTTATCAAGATTTGTGTGATGCAGCGAAAATAGTGCTTAGATGGAAATGTACAGCATGGAATGCATAAATTAGAAAAGGAAGAAGATCTAAAATCAATCACCTAAATCCCCACCTTAGAAAACTAGAAAAAGAAGAGCAAATTAAATCCAAGGTAAGCAGAAGAAAAGAAATACTAAAAGTTAGGTAAGAAATCAATAAAACTGAAAAACAGAATTAATGGAGAAATATCAATGAAACCAAAAGCTGGTTCTTTGATAAGATCAATAAAATGGAGAAGCATCCAAGCAACATAACTAAGAAAAAAAGAAAAAGGACATATATCACCAATACCAGAAATGAAAGACAGGATATTAATATGCAGTCTATGGACTTTAAAAGGATAATAAAATAATACTATGAACAGTTATTCCAGTATCATTTTCAAAGACAAAACAATAACAACTGAAGTTATAAGTCTGTTTAGCAGAACCCAACTTTAGTTTTAACTTTAAAAACCTTGCACTATCTTATGACAGAATAATAGTATTCTATTGTGTATATATACCACAACTTCTTTATCCAATCATCTATGGAAGGTACTTTAGTTGTTTCTATGTCTTGGCCACCATAAATAAAGCTTGGCCACCATAAGTAAAGCAATGAATATTGGAGTACAAATATCTTTATGGGTAAGTGTTTTCAAATTTTCTTGGTAGAGACCCAGGAGAGCGATTGCTGGCTCATATAGTAATTCTATTCTTAATTTTTTGTGGAACCTTCACACTGCCTTCCATAGTGGCTGCACCAGTCTGCACCATTTGCGACAACATGGCTGGATCTTGAGATTATTATGCTGAGTGAAATAAATCAGACAGAAAAAGTTGAGAACCATATGATTTCACTGATATATGGCCTATAAAACTGAAAACAACAAAAGAACAAGACAAACAAATGAAGAAACAAAAACTCATAGACAGACAATAGTTTAGTGATTACCAGAGGGTAAGCAGGGAGGAAGGTGGTAGATAAGGGTAAAGGGAATCCAATATATGATGATGGAAAGAGAACTGACTATGGGTGACGAACACACAATGTGATATATAGAAGATGATGTATTACAGAACTGTACACCTGAAATCTATGTGACTTTACTAACAGTTGTCACCCCAATAAATTTCAAATAAAAAACAAAACATAAAACTTTGCACTGTCTCTTTTCCCAGGAAAACTGGAACCTGAATAAATAACAATAACCTACATAATTTGCTGCTACAATCATTAGAATCCAGATTCCTTTGGAGTTGCCAGGGATCTTTCATCAAATTGCTTCAATACACATTAAATCATAGAACGATCACCTCTCAAGTCTCTAAACCTTAAGAGGACAACTCCTTAGAAAACCTGGCCAACAGCTGCCCACATACATTAAAAGGAATGAAGACCCTCACCAAAGATGTTTATTTTACTGAAAATAAGTTTTGTACCATACATTGATCTTTTAATACTATCATTCAAAATACTTTTGATGGAGTAATTATCAGATTCAATTCCAATAATGAAAGAGTACTGGGGTAAAAGAACGAAGTAAATTCTGAAATTTAAATATGTAATAATTTTACCTTATCATTAAAAATAAAACAAAAGCCCTGGAGGGTTATCAATGTAATTTTTTGATCTGTTTTTTCCTTCTTTCATAAAATTATTTAATTTTGTGGAAGTCTTCAAAGCCTTGAGAATTGTCTATTCTGAAAAGGGCACATGTAAAACAAAACAAAAACAAAAAACAACATACAATTCTCCTAAAACATTATGATAAACATAGTAAAAGTACAAAATGTGATCAATTTATATTTATATATTTTGATTAAATGAGGACTTTTTAATCAGAAAGATAGGATGAGTATGAATATCTGGATATGAAAATATAATATACATGTATTAAACTATTTTTAAACTAATACTCATTTTTTATTTTGCAGTTTTAAGCTAAGGAGATACTTTGAAAGATGGGAGCAAGATACACGACAAGGAATTGATAAGGAACTTGGCCCTGAACTTAGGATCTTTTTATTTATTCTGATAGTAAAAGCTCAGTGCCTAGAGAACTGGTAGGAGGAAGCCAGAAGAGGGTGGAGAGAAGGATAAACCTGTACTGTCTTTGGTAAGGATGGAATTTGGAATCCCATTGTATTCCTCATCCTGGAAAACTTATGTATTCTAAATTTTGTATTATTAATTAAACGCCTTTAAAATTAAAAAAAGTACTTTAAAATATGTCATAATATTGAAAAATATCACTGTACATTATTATTATTATTATTACTATTATTACTATTTTACTTATTTTTTTAAAATATAACCTGTGTTTACTCTGTGATAATTAGTATAGTTATATAGAATGAGATATCCAGGACTTGGTTTTATACATTGCAAAACTTGATATAACATACACGATGGGATACTTAGTTGAGGGAAATGTTACATATTATAACTTGGGGAACATTTACACCTCAAGAAAGGATCAAGATAAATTAAAATATTAGACACCAGAACAGGATTAATCATAGTTAAATAATTAATTGACAATAATTAAGCATATAGATTTTGATATTACATGAAACTGAATAATAGGAAGCAGACATATTTACTCATGCAGAAAGCATGGTTATGTATGAGTACTAATAACTCAGTATTAAGTCATTGTATTAAGTATTAAGATGGATCAAACAGAATCATTGTAAAGATTTTGGAGAATGAGCTATTCAAATTTTACTTCCCTATAATCTCAGGTTAGAACAACCATTTTTGTCTTCTAATATATGAAAATCACCACCAAGAAAAACCGTAACTCCCTAAAAATCTCAAAATATACATGGTGGAATTCAAAGATCATCATATGGAAACCCACATTGAATAAAATGAACAGAGACGACATGATTGAACCAAAGGCATCCATCACTAAGTATTCATATAGCCACACAGACTGAGAAAATAACAAGTAATTCTACAAAAAGATATTTAAAAACATAAATTGTAAAACCAAAAAGAATCACTAGAATATTCTGAAATGTATTAATAATTATAGTGTTTTATTATAAATAAATTGTTATTCTGTACATATTTACTCATAAATTCTGATAGTACAAATGAATAATCATGTTTATTTTGTTCAGGGTCAAGATTTTCAGTATAAAAAAAAATTAGTAGAATAGAATCCTGCTACAATTGCTTAATGAAAATCATAAAAGGTAGTATTGACTATCTATAAATTCACAGTTGAATAAAACAATAAAAAATAAAAGTATAAAACTATATGTTTGAATTTCTGTCACTGAAATGGGCGATAGTAACATTTCCACTATGAAATATTTTAGAGCTCAGATTCCTATCTTTACTGGTTTCAATTAAAAATAACTAGTTCTCCTTGGAAAAATGGCTTATTTCATGTCTGGGCCTGAGATGAACTGATTCTGAAACATCTTGTATCAAAAAGCAAAGCAGACTTCAAAGACTAATGAAATCATGTTGAAAGGACACAGAAGAAACCAATGTAAAATAGGCTCCCACTGGCAAATCTGACAAATTTGAGCATCAAAGTCAGAATATTGGCTAAGATCATTTGATATACAGTAAATGTAAACAGTCATGAATCCATAATGAGGAAAGTAGAAAAGGTTACCACATTGTAAAGGTGAACAGAACAGAATATTTCTGTTGAGTCTTGCTACTCAATCTCCTTTGTATTATTTACTCATTTATTTTATCAATCTAGAAATTAGTAAATTATATACACTAGTTAGTGGACATTTTCTTCCCTCAAAGACATATAAATTATCCCAATTCAACTAGATATAATTTTATGTCTTCAAGCATCAATAAATGCATGATTCAATTTACTACGAGGTATTGAAAGTTGCATTTCTTCGGATCTGCTCAAATACAAAGATGTAAGAACAGAAAGAGAAATGCATTACACGTGTTATAGCCTATCAACTTGAATAGTAACTGCAGACTTCTATTCCTCCACAGAAGAGTCATGCAAAATGTAGAACTTGAATCTAGGAAAGTTGTAAATGATTTGTCCTTTCTTGATGTCATACAAATTTTGAAATTAAAACTGCCACAAAATAGGTCAGGGCTGTCCAAACTTTTTCAAACGTTTTTTACCAAGGGCCATATGCGGTAAAATACACAAACAGCTGGGCCACTCACTCAAGGTGAAGTACGTATTGCCTCACCTGGTTTATTTAAGTAAACTAAATATATTTTTGGAATTTGCTGCGGGCCAATTAACAATGGATTGCGGGCCGCACTTGGCCCAGGGCTGCAGTTTGGACACCCCTGAAATAGGTCATCAGAAACTCTTCCAATTGTTATAATAATTTTATAGACCATGACTCACAGGACTATAGTGTATACCTTATAGGAAATTATTTTGAGGGACTCAAAAAGATTCTAATACCTGGAAAATACCTTTCCCTTACTGCCAAACACTCACCTCTAAATTTCACTTTCAGTTTACCAGTGACTGCGAGGTCCAAACAAGACTTGGTATCAACAAGCTCATTCCAACTGGGAGAAAGGGTCTTGGGAAACAAATGATGGAGAAAGCACTCAGCGCCTTGTGGGAATTTCTGGATTATCCATGCGGATATGTAAATCTCATTGCAAATTTTTCTACCAACCAGCAGAAGTCCACAGACAAGCCCCAACCACATCAAAATAAGGTGAATTTGAAATTTCTATAAATCACAAATTATACTTCTGATTAAAAGTCTAGAAGAAGACCTCTACATTTTTATCACTGTGGTAGCTTCGGCCTAGAAGTTTCAAAAGGGTTTAGCTTGTAGTATCTATCCACAGCTAAATGAACACCACAACGAAGTGATTAGAAAATATGAGGACACATAAGACACATAGCTGAATGTCATCTGCCGTGAACTGGAAACTGCTAGCCTAACACAAACTTTAGGACTGATAGGGCTTTCCCTTGTTTACATCTGTGATTTACTGCTGCCTACCTGCCTCTCATCATTTCTACTTCCATCAGGTATGTATAACAGAGATGATGAAAAAAACAAACAAAATTGCATCACCATATATTTGACTCCCTTTATCCTCTCTCTACCACCTCCCTCCCCCTTACACAATTCAATATATAGATGATGTATTTACTATAGGACAGTATACTTGAAACATATACAATTTTACTAACCAATGTCACCCCAATAAATACAAAATAATAATCATGAAAAAGTGTAAACAAATGCATAATTTGGAGAGATATAAATTTAGCCTCATGAAGACATACAAGTAGGTATTAAAGTATAGATTTGGACATGGACAGAAAGAGGACTATGATAAAACCATCCCTCTGTAATACAATGAACTTTATCAAATGCATTCCGAAATTAAAAAATTGAACTATAAAATAAATCCTTAATAATTTATTCCCTCAAAACCGTAGTCCAATCTGTTCTTCTAAATGAAGGCCATGACTCCTTTTCTTTTCAAATGTTTAAGTGAACTTCCTTTTAAATGTAAATTTTACCTTGTAACTGACTCATTTGGTTTTAAAATATGCAGTGGATTTGCTTTTAAATGTATGTTATTACTTTTTGCCATGTTTGTTTTCTTGTGAGGACAACTCCTGGATGGGTAGAATATTTTGAATTCTAAATACGTATAAATAGAACTGAAGAAATAGATGTTCTAAGAACAGAAGTTGGTTTGTTCTTGGGTTGTGGCTAGTAGTTGTTTCCATCTTTGCTTCCTACATGCCAACTTCTTAGAAATCAGAACAATCCACATTTCAACCAATTAAACAAATAAAAGATATATATCTTTGTAATCTAAAAATGGGGCAAAAATGCAAACATGTGAGCTGGGCTGAAGCTTCAGAAGACCTATGCCCAGGAGCAGGCAGAAGTGGCCTATTAGGTGATGGGGGACGCCATTACCTGTATTGGTGGAAGTCAGAGCTAGCTTCATTATATGAAACTAAGTTTTGGAAGGGAACTCCTCAGTGAAAATAATGAGACAGGCCACCTTTGAGCTAGTGACTATGCAAAGGCTGGACAATTAAGCTCGCGAACTTGTTGCAAAAATGTTACTAAACGTTTTTTGATATTAGAGGGATTATTCATTACGAATTCATACCAACTGGACAGGTAATAAAGTTTACTATTTGAAAGTGCTAAAAAGGCGGTGTGAAAATATTAGATGACCTGAACTTTCCACCAACAATTCATGGCTCTTGCATCACAACAATGCACCAGCTCACACAGCACTCTCTGTGAGGGAGTTTTTAGTTAGTAAACAAGCATGTGTATTATAACATTCTCCTTACTCACCTGATCTGGCTCCCAATGACTTCTTTCTTTACACAAAGGTAAGGGAAATACTGAAAGGAAGACCTTTTGATGACATTCAGGACACCAAGAGTAATACGATGACAGCACTGATGGCCATTCCAGAAAAAGAGTTCCAAAATTGCTTTGAAAGATGGACTAGGTGCTGGCATCGGTGCATAGCTTCCCAAGGGGAGTGCTTCGAAGGTGACTGTAGTGATATTCAGCAATGAAGTATGTAGCACTTTTTCTAGGGTGAGTTCGCGAACTTAATTGTCTGACCTCGTATGTTCAATAACCATGGTGGGACAGAAAGTCCAAAGCATCGATATAAAGTTAGTACTGGATTGGGATACCTTGTGTTTGGGAGATTCCGTTCTGATTTCTGCCTAATTAAATATATCCCTCATCACACAAATAGGAATATTGTTACAATTTCCAGGTAATACTGTTAAATGTTTGAGGTGTTTCATCACCAAATATTGGATCGTTTGAATTGTCTGTGATTCTGCTTCATACTAAAGTATGTATCAAATAGCTCAATGCATAGCATTTTATGACTTTGAATTAATTACTCATACTTCAGAATTTCGAAGTCACAGAAATCTTTTCTTTTTAATATTTCAACCCTTGCTGTGTACATTTTACACTCAGCTTTTTCTTACTGCCAAACTGCAAATGCCAAGAACTGCCTATGTAAAGGGTAAGCATTGAACCAAACTGATTACATTTTTTCAGTATTATATGTAAAATAGGCATTGGTATCAACTATGGGGAAAAACACAACATTCTTTAAAAATGTTATCAGGAGAAGCAACATGCAATGACATAGAACGAGACAAAATCATCTTCCATGCCAATGAAATATATTAATTATGTATGTAGTTTTCTAACTTCCTAAGTAAAAGTAGTAGAAATTATTTTCAAATTGTCATAAAAATGTAGGTAAGATAGAAATTGCTGCCCTTTCTTTTTAACAAACCTATACCACTGTGTCTTTGTTATTGTCCCTTCCTGACTTTGTCAACTGCTAGGTTGATATTTTCCCAACACATTTCTTGTAGAAATTGAAGAATATGATAAAAATAAAAATCCACTGGAATATAGTTGTGTCTAATTTTAAAATAAAGTGGTTTGTTAAATTTTAATTTTTGAAGACACAGAGAATGTTACATTGGACTACAAAATAATTATTCTCACTTTAAGAAAAGTTAAAAAGCAAAACAACCAATAACAGAGTCCTCTTGTGAACCATAGAACAAATGTGTAATATCGTTAAAATACAAAGTCTCTCCTATTAATTAAAACAATAAATAACCCAAAGGAAAAATTGGTAAAATACATAAATAGGCATTTTATAAATGAAAAACATACAGTCAGCTAAATTGCAAGGATGCTAGGGTTTTCTAAAGTTAATGTGAATTAGGACAACATTGAGATGTGCTATTCAACCGCATTTGTCAAAAAGTAAGCATTATGATGTGGAAAAAAAAGAAAGAAAATCAATAAAATCCAAAGCTGGCCAGAATGAAGAGAATGGATACTTTCATAAGCTTTTGTTTGGTTTTTAAGATAGTATAAAGTTTTGGAGACTAATTTGGCAGCTCCCACATTTAAAATATGTTTTCCCTTTGTTCCAACAATTTTAAGAACTCTGTCCCACAGAAATACTGTCATCGCTTTAATTTACTACATCATATAAATTAAAAATGCATTTAAATTACGGTGACTTGGCAGGCAGTGTGTTTTACCATTTTCACTTTGAAATGTCTACTGTACATTGTGTGTTATAGTGCACTGGTATATGACACCGAGACAAGTTCAGGATTGAACAACGGAATTATTCCAGGACCTTATTACCTACCAGAAATTTACTCTCTAAAGACCCATGGCAGCAATATAATTTAAGTAAACTCTGTATGACGTTTTAATGTGTATTAGAGTTATAATTATATTTGTAGATATTCAAATTTTCTGTATATGAAATACTGAACTTACATGGTATTTTAAAAGAATGTCTGAGGAAACTGTAAAATGACAGACAGAAGTATAAAGATTTTTAGCACATTTTTTGTTTTTTTTCCCTGAAGAGCTATGAACCCCAGGGTTTTAATATGGCATAAGTGTCTAACCTGAGGCAGTAGAGCAGTTCTTCAGGTTTCAATGTTTCTTTCTATCCAGTTGAAAATTTTGAGAAATCTAAAAAGAAAATGGAGGCTTAAACCACATATCATACACAAACGAATAATGATTTTGAAATGCTAATACATTCTATATATTAAGGAATAGTTCTTTGAAAATTCTGAATATGACTATCTCTTAATACTCATTATATTTTCTGCCATAATTATTACATCTTCACACAGACTGAGATTCTGAATTCTTTGAAAGGGAGTCAAAATTAAGTTTCATGTCCATGAAATCTGTCACTATCTCCTCATTAACAATTGTATGCACTGTTTTACCAAGTTTTATATAAGTGGGGAAGAATATGCAGAATATCCTGCTTTGTTTTTATGTTTTGTTGTTTTTTTGTATGTTTAAGGGTTAAGATTGACTTTTCCCTTCAGTGATGGACTAAAGGTTTATTACTTTGTAAAACTCCTTTTAAAATATTAAGTAGAATATATTTAATTTTGTTGAAACTCTGCTGAATTCATTTCATTAAGCTCAAGCATAGCGTGCCACCTCCCACACTTTTTCATATGACCCAAAGCAATAATGCAGCTTTAACCATTGCCTTTCAGTTTCCTTTATGCTGTTTGCCACTACAGCAATTTTGACACTTCAAGCAAAGGCAAAGAAGAAACACACTATTTAAGCTCTGTCACTGTTCTCATTCTGAAAATATCAACAGTGAAAGTACTTCAGCTGGGAGTTTGTACTGGTTTCTACCTTGATCTTTTTCTCCCCCTTTATTTTTAGATAAGAGAACCAATACAATGGAATGAGAAGAAACAAACAAAAGAGACTTTATCTCAAATCTTTAGAACCAGTGAAAAATGTCTTAGGCATACACATTTTAATGATATTTCAGCATTCTACTGGAAGCATACGTATACTAAATCTTCCCCCAAAGAAAAGTTTGTCATCTTCAAAGGAATACGAATCAATACCTTTTTCTCATCATCACCATTTCAATAACAAGTATCAGTTACGAGTGACATGGAAGAACGCTAAAAAATTTCCTTTCTACCTCTTCTTTCAACCAACACAAACAAACAAAAAAAAGCAAGCTTGAAAATCTATGCTAGCAAACTGAAGGAGGAATCCCAAGGAAAGAAATCATAGTATCTTCAAAACAATGGAATGATTTTAGGAATGTATTGAAAAACAACAGCCATAACAATAACAATAAATAATCAAATAACGGCAGTTAGGACTTTGGAGGGATGGGTAAAGACTATCTTCATGAGAAGGAAAGACTCCATTCCGTGCATGTGATAATAAGACGAAAGTATGCACTATCCATCAACTGCAGTTCTAAGACTATTAGAAACAAGGCAAAAAAAAACCACAAGATGGTCATGGGGGTTTGAAAATTAATTTGGGGAATGTACAGAGGGATAGTGGATGGGGAGAGGGGGGTTCACACAGTGTGAGGGATATAAATGATAAACGTCTAAGTTTTGCTTTGTCTTGTGCACCTGAAACTAAAAAAAAAACAAAACAAAAAAACTTGGTCTGAACTGAGAGTATCCGTCTTTCAGATATACAAACCAATTTTTATAGTGGGTTTAAGTGATACTATAGTAAATTTTATAACCCTTGTAAGATATGTGTGCTTTACCAAAATATTTGATGCTTTTAGAGAAGTTGACATACACTGATGATTCTGTTGAAATAAGAAGGAGGCTTTAAGTTTGCAATCAATGTTTAAAATAATGTGATTTGTAAAATGTATAGACTTTGATTTGTTGGTTATATAAATAGTGTTTAAAAACTGAAAAAAAAAATATATAAAGACAAATCAAGTTTTAAATATGAAACAAACCAAAATGAGGTATTATTTTGAGTAGCTGTTGAAGTGTAAGAATAAAGGATATATGTTGGACACATTTTCTTGGGATCAGTCATTCTATTTTTCATTTTGATTCTGAAGTAAATATATTAATTAAAATGTTATAAATTATATTATTACATTATAAAATTTTCAAAGTATAGTACCAACTTATGGATAAAGCATTGAATAGTTAATTATATCACAGAACAAGATATAAAAGGAATGAGTCTTGACATGTTAAGTCATGGTAGGAGACGGAAGAGAAGGAGAGATGTAATGTCAGGTAGACACACTGACTTTTTTATATTACCTAGTAGGACTGTCCAAAGTTTAGAATCAAGAAACACAGGTTAATTATGTTAATTAAAATGTTAAAATAATATTAACAAAATCAAGAAGTAGAAGGTGTACATCTGAATTATAACTGCTACATTCCTAATTTTTCTTATCAGGAAATCAACAGAAACTGTATGTCTTAGCTCAAGCTGCTATAACACAATATCCTACACTAGGAGGCTTAAATAACAGACACAGGCATACCTCAGGTTACTGCTCTGCACTTTGCTGTGCTTCACAGATATTGCATTTCCAAAAACATGGAGACAAGACCCTCCACCAACAAAAGGATTATGACTCATGGAAGGCTCAGATGATGATTAGCATTAATTAGCAATAAAATATTTTTAATTACGGTATGCACATTGTTTTCGTACACACAATGCTATTGCACATTTAATAGAATATAGTATACTTTAACAATAAATTTTATATGAACAGGGAAAGCAAGAATTCTGTGACTTGCTTTATTTATTACCATAGTCATTTTATTACTATGGTCTGGAACTAAATTCGCAATATCACTGAGATGAACCTTTTTTTTTTTTTTTTTCACAGTTCTAGAGGCTGAGAAGTTCAAGATCAAGGCACCAGCAGATTCAATTCTTAGTGAGGGCCCTTTTCCTGCTTGCAGATAGCCACCTTCTCACTGTATCTTCGCATGACAGAGTAAGAGCTACCTTGATCTTACTTATTATGAGAGCAATATATTCTTGTCAGAAGAAAAATTACCTATATTATATATATTTACAAAAGTCCATTTTAGATACTTTTTGGCTTCATGCTGGGCTTTTTATCAGTTATTTGTTTTATAATTACCATAGCTTTTCTTCCTTGAGATTTATTATTACACAGATAAAAATATAAGGGTTATTTATAGTAGAATCTGAAAACTAATACTTGTGATTTCCACTTTATAGTCTCCTGTTTGCAATTCTGTACATGATTATACTAATAATGATTTAACAACTTTAGTTCTTATGGACTTTCATATATACTTATGAAAGTCCCATATACTTATGGAAGTTCCATAAGAACTAAAGTTGTTAAATCAAAACCATAAGAATTGCTCTTTTCAGATACTTAAATTCTCACGCACACACCTCATATTTCCTTACTCTACTATTTATTGTGTATATATCTTGTGAACTTATTTGTGTATTGCAGTTTCATAAAAATACACATTCCACATATACCACAAAATATATCCCCAATGATTCTACATTCCAGAGACTAGCAATCACTCAAAATATCCTGTAAGCAAGTATGCTTTCTCTCTATTGCATTGTGATCTTAATATTTTATAAAGGTATTTTTACTTCACTAAGGAATAGAATTCCAAATACTATGTTTGCTAAGCAGTCAGTTTTTCTTCAGCTATCATTTTTTTCTCTAACCAAACTATATCAACAGAGTTCTTGAAGTTTTTGACCTTCCTTTCAGTTATGCAATATTGCATCATCTTTCTTTGTTCTCTAAAAGCAGTATCATGAAATGAATTCCCTTGGTGATATCTATATAAAATAACTTTTGTTCTTTTTCTTAGTACTCTGAGGGCTACAGGGAAGGGGGCTGTGTCATCACACATTTGTTACTTCAATTGCAACTTCAAATGTTCTATTTTACAAGAATTCTTTACCCTTTCGCCCATCAGTTTCAAACCTCCATAGTAGTAAGCTTGGCATAAATCTTAATCTTCCTCCACTTTCCTCTTATCGTTGTTGCATAGGTAGGTGCAATATTCTAATAAAATCTACCAACAACTAAAGCATATTGAAGAATGTTAAACTAACTGAAAAGTTCATAGTTACCTCATTTGAGTCATAAGTATATATGAAAGTAATTTTAAAATTTTCATATCACAAAAAATAGTTCGTTTGAAATACTGAACTCCTGATTTAAGTGTCTATTATGTTAAATAAATCACTTTTAATTTCAATACTATTCATTTATAAATTAGATTAATAATAATAATTTTGTTTCATTGGTTTAATCATTAGAATTAAATGTAAATAGTTATATTAAAATTAAATGTTTTGGAAAAAAATCAAGTTTGAAAATTCTGTGTTTTGGGTAAGGCACAAGATTCCACTTCTTCAGCTATAAAACAGAACTAGTCTGCACTTAATTGAAATTTTGTGATGATTAAATAAATCAGTATATGTAAAGCACAAAGCAACTGTGCAGATGTAGTTCTCTCTTCTCTCATTTGTTGAGCACATACAGGTTATTTAATTTAGAAAGACTCTTAGGTCATGAAATCCTGTGGCCTAATAACAAATGCCTAATAACAAAAGCCTTTAATAAATGCTTTATCTTCCTTATATATGAAACAGTATGCTAAAACAAAATACAAGTGCAGATATGGTCATTACATGCTTTTATAGAGTTCACAATCTTTGGGAGACCGCTCTCTTATTTGAAGACAAAATACAACCTGTATTATTAACAAAAAGATGTGGAAATAAATTGAAGCAGCATGTGACTTCTCAGAAGAGATGGCATGAATCTGTGTCTTTAAGGATGAATAGAAATTTTTAGGTCAAGAATATTATTTTTAAAGTATTCCAAATAAAAGGAAAAGTATGTACAAAAAGACAGAGTTTTAAAGGATATGCTCAATCTGTGAAAGATTTTTTTTTTTTTCATTTATATTTTGCCTAGGGAAAGGAAAATAAATGATAGGAGATAAAGTGATATTGGAATATTGAGTCCATTTGTGGATATTGTGTCCCAAGGAAAGAGACTTGGATTGCATCCTGGAGAGTCAACGGAAGTTTAATTGAAAAAGGCCAAGAACATTTGATTTATAAGGAATAACTTTGTTGCATACATGGACAAATTGAAACAGAAAGAATAGCCCTCTTTATTCCATTCTATATGTTCTGACTTCCTAAAACAGTTACTAATGGCATCAATCATTTTACAATGTAACAAAAATGCCACAAAATAACAATTTTTGAATAACTAGTACTGAACATTGTCCTAAAGTCTTCAAGTGCACACTCCTCATAACAAATCTGTGATGTGGGAATTGCAATTAAACTCATTTTGCAGTTGAGAAAATTTAGGAACATGAATTATTTAAATAGTTCAGATGTTTATGTAATGTTTACATAAAAATATCATCTCTTTGGAAATCTTAAACACAAGAAGTGTATTTTAAACATCTGTATTCAACTAAAATTCTGAAAAACTTTAAAGATCCATGAGAGTAAATACCAGATATTTCCTTTAATAGATAACTAAATGAAACTTGCATGGAAATCAATGCTGGATACTTATACTTTTAATTGGATGCACACCTGTATCATACCCTAACAAAGACAAAAAATTAATTTTAACTAAAAACTAAATTTAAAAAATTTTGGCCTTTGTATTCTATTTAATTCACCAATAATTTATCACAAAGATAATTATCTATGTCTAAATTTGTAAACTTTTTAAATGAATACATGGTATTCTATTACTGACTGTAATATAATTATATAAATTTAAACCTATATTGGGTATAATATTTATAAATTCATAAAATTGATCAAGTAAACAAAACTGAATATATACTTTGTAATTTATTTTTGTTAGAATTTTAAAAATGGAATTCTTGATTAAATTGGCAAATTTTCACACTCCCAATACATAGAATATTTATTTCCAAGATACACTTGGCAGTTTACTCTTTCTCCAGAAGAAAATGCTACTTTTGTAATATTTCTGTAATACCTATATTATTAAAAATAATATTTGACAACTTGTTGGACAGAATAACTTTTTTTTCTTATTTTTTACACTGGAATGTAATTTACATATAACATCATATTAGTTCAGGTGTACACAATAAGCATGCAATATTTGTATATATTGTGAAGTGATCACTACAATAACTCTAGTTATCATATGTTACGTTACAAAGTTAATTTTTTATCTTGTGATAAGAACTTTTAAGATCTGCTCTCTTTGCAACTTTCAAATAAGTAATACTGTATTGTTAAAAATAGTTATCATATTGTATATTACATCTCCATGACTTATTTCTTTTATAACCAGAAGTTTGTACTTTTTGGACCTATTAACCTATTTCTGTCAATCCCCACCCCTGCCTCTGGCAACCACCAATCTATTCTCTGTATCAATAAGCTTGTTTTTTTGTTTGTTTGTTTTGTTTTTAATTCCACATATAAGTGAGATCATAGGGTATTTGTCTTTTTTGGATTTTTCTTTCCGACTTCTTTGACTTAGTGTAATGCCCTCAAGGTCCATTCATGTTGTTGCAAATGGCAAGATTTCATTCTTTTTTTGTTTGTTTTAATGGCTGAATATTCTAATATTCCATTGTGCGTGTACACACACGCACACAATTTCTTTATCCATTCATCCACTGATTAACACTTAAGTTTTTCTATATCTTGGCTAATGTAAATAATGCTGTAATGAACATAGGGGTGCATAGAACTTCTTAAGTTAAATTTTTTGTTGCTTTTCCAGATAAACATCCAGAATTGGAATTGTTGAATCATATGGTTATGTTCTATTTTTAATTTCTTGAGGAACCTTCATACTGTTTTCCATAATGGTGATGATGGCTGCATTAATTTATATTCCCACCAACAGTTCACAAGTGGTCCCCTTTCTCCACATCCTCTTCAACACTTGTTATTCCTTATCATTTTGGTAATAGCCATTTTAACATATGGAATCTGGTATTTCATTGCAGGTATGATTTGCATTTCCCTGATGATTATGATATTGAGAACTCGTCATTAGTTGGCTATTTGGTGTCTTCTGTGAAAAATGTCTATTCAGATCTTCTGCCCATTTTCTTTTTAACCAGATTGTTTATCTTTCTGCTGGTGAGTTGTATGAGGTCTTTATATTTGGGAGATATTAATCCCTTATGAGAAAAATGATTCACAACAGTTTTTCCCATTCGATGTGCTGCCTTTTCAATTTGTTGATGGTTTCTTTGCAGTTAGAAGGTAAGTTTTCTTCTAGTTTTATGGTTTAAGGTCTTATGTTCAAGTGTTTAATCTACTTTGAGCTAATTGTTGTGTGTGGTGTCAGATAGTAGTCAAGTTTTATTCTTTGGCATGTGGCGGTCAAGTTTTCGAATCATCATTTATTGAAGAGACTATCCTTTCTCCACTGCTTTTTTTGACATTGCATTTTAATCAGAATTTAATCCCCAAAATAATTTAATATATTTATATATACATAGTACCGTGTTTCCCTGAAAATAAGATCTAGCCGAACAACCAGCTCTAATGCATCTTTTGAAGCAAAAATTAATATAAGACCTGGTATTATGTTATTTATATTATGTTATATTATGTTAAAGACCCAGTCTTATATTATAGTAAAATAAGACTGGGTCTTATATTATTTTTGCTCCAAAAGACGTATTAGAGCTGATCATCTGGCTAGGTATTGTTTTCAGGGAAACACGGTAGCTACACAATAAAAATGCTTGTTGAATTTACTTATTAATTATTAATTATTCCTCCCTAAAGCCAGAATTCTTTCAGCCATATCAGAGGGATATTTTTTCTAAATAATTATTTTTATGTATTTGTTTATGCCAAAATAATTAATAAAAATGCGACAAATAATGCATTCTGAACAAAAATAGTCTTTTAATCATAACATGTTTTTCTGTTACAAATGAATCGGCTACTAAACATTTTATAAGGCAGTTAAAAAAAAAATCTCCATTCATTCCTTTTCCAGGTTTTTAATTAGTTCCTGCCACTTTTGTTTTCTTCAGTTAATTTAACTCTCAACATATTGCAGCAATTATTGCTGCCTACTCAAGCACATTTATAAAATTGCTCTATATTATGAATATTCATACTGAAACATTCAAGTTAAAGTAAAATTGGCCAGCAGAGGACTTGTACCAGAACAAACACTTACCATTAGTCTGGTGTCTCATACATAAAATATAATGATTGACTATCATACACATACACACACAAACACACACACACACACAATTTATATATGTACAGAAATAACTAACATTTATAAATATAAATGTAAATATTAACATAGCCATTCAAACAGAGTCTCAAAAAAAGTTTATTTAAATAAATGTTAATAAATGTTAATGGTTCCCTTACATAGGTACCTTTTCTATTGAATAACAGAATGGAAATCAGTAAATTTAAGAAAACACTCAAACAAATTAAAAATAAATTAGCAAATCTGAAATGTGAGCAGGCATTTTGAAGACTACCATAGATTTTAAATATGATTATTAGGAAAAAGCTCAATTAAATTTATTTTACAAGGTATGTTATCAATAGAGGAACCATGACATCTAATAAAATCATATACATACTTATTTTAGAAAGATTAATTTTAATAAGATATATAAATAGTTGGAAGAATAAAAGATTGCTATGTGTAAAATAATTCACTTGGATAACTAATAGGAAATGGTTTTAATGTTAGCAATCTCGGAAATAGTTGGTGTGGAGTTTCAGTAAGGCCCTTTGGAAGCAAAAGGATGGAGATGCATATACCATGTGTCTTCACTTCCTTTGTTTGTTAACCAGTAAGCATTAAAAAGTTGACACTACTGAAAACATTACCATAGAAATAAAATGATTATATCTGTGTTTCAGATGATGAGGGCATAATATATGGAAGAAATGGGAGATAGAAACAACTAAAGAAAGGCTTACAAATATGGCAATATTAATAAATGATCAACATAATAAATGGCAAATCATTATCACTAGGAAATTGTCAGGTAGGGCATGACATTATTATAGAGTGAAAGGCATCACTGTGAGTTGCTAATATTAATAACTCTGAAATCGGATAATATGATCAGTAATAATATATTGAAGAGAATATGAAATTGGGAATTATAAACAGGTTTTGATGGGGATTATCATTCTATTAGTCTTGTTGAAATTGCCATAGGTCATCAAGATAGACATGTCTGAAATACGGGGGTGTTCCCAATGAGATAAATAATCTAAGACTAGAAGTAGAGTTATAGGAGGGGTCAGTATAACATTTAATGTATAAAATGTTACCATGGTTGGAGTTGAACTTATAAGAGAAAAAACAAGCAAACAAACAGAATTACCATGAAATTCTTGGAGAAACTGAATGTTTAAAAATGAAATTTAGAACGAAACGAAAGAAAAACAAACAAACTGTAGCACATCCAAACAATGAAATATTATTTGGTGCTAAAAGGAAATGAGCTATTGAGCCATTCAAAGATATGGAGGAAACTTAAATACATATTACTAACTGAAAGAAGCCAATCTGAAAAGTCTACATACTGTATGAGTCCAACTACATGACATTCTGGAAAAGATAAAACTATGGAGACAATAAAAAGACCAGTGGTTGCAAGGTGTTTGCAGGAAAGGAATGAATAAATAGGTGGAGCTCAGAAGAATTAAAGGGCATTGAAAATACTCTGCATTATGTTATAATGATGAGCATATGTCATTCTACATTTGTTCAAACACATAGATGTGTACAAAACCAAGAGTGAATCCTAATATAAATTATAAATTTTGGGTAATTATGATGTGGTAAAAAAATGTACCATTCTGGTGAGAAGTGCTGATAATGAAAGAGGCTGTCCATGGGTGGGGGTAGGTGGTATATGGGAAATCTCTATACCTGTCTCACAATTTTTCAAAACCTAAAAGTACTCTAAAAATGTCTTAAAATAAAATTAAAAAATTTAAAAGGTATACAATGAACTGTTATACTCGTATGTAATTATCTCTAGGCAGGAAAATGGATGTGGGGGTGTCCAAGAAAACATCTCAAATGTGGAGAAACAAAAATAAGAGCAATGATTTCATAAGTTTTTGTTTTGTTTTTGTTTTAAATTTACCTGTTACTTATGGAACACTAGTGACACAAATGCAAAAGGGTTTAAAATGTTCTAAAGTAATATACAGTGGAATTGAGCATATTAGCTAAGCACACAGTTTTAGACTCAGACAGCTGGGCCCAAATTTCCATTTCCACTGTCTTAGCCTTGTTTCTGTAGGCAAATGGTTAGCCTCTGTAAAGCTATGCTTTCTCAATTATAACGTGAAGGTACTAATCACATTGATATCACACAGGTGACTGAATGTTGAATGAGTAAATCATGGACAGAACATAACATAAAATACGTATTCAAAAATGTTAGTTATGGTTATTTATTATATACACAGGGGTGCCAAAAAAGGTATACATATGACTTGTATTCATCTTTTTTTATCAGTATATATTGAGTATTACAATTTTAATACAGTTTTCCTTTCTTAAAATGTGTATACATTTCTCTCTCTCTCCTCTCTCTCTCCATGTATATGTGTGTGTGTGTGTGTGTGTGTGTGTGTGTGTGTGCGTATAGTTTGTAAAAATAAGTATTGAAGATGTCAGCATTATTTTAATGTATAAAGGACAATTCTGAATATTTAAGCCTGTCATCATTTAAAAAACGATTTTGAAGTTGCCTTTTACTACCCAAGTACGCATCAGTTCTTAGGGTTATTATATTGCATTAAGTATTTGTAACTATGCCAACAGAAGTTTTAAATAACATCCCAATGTCACATACTTATGAAGTTGGGAGCAGACTTTGATTTTAGTACTTCTGATGTCATAGCTATGCTTTATCCAATACACACACACACACACACACACACAGTCCTACCACATATATGTATACATGTACTAACATTGTTCTTCCTCAAATTATTTGACTTATACGACACCCTTTACATATTTCAACTTAAATGTCACCTACCTGGCTAAATAAAATAAAATTTTCTCAAAAATCACAACATCCTACTTATCTATCCATAATACTCATCATAAGCTAACATTTCTCATATAACCCTTGTTTAATTATTTAACTCTTCCATTCAAACATATGTCTATTAAATAAAGGAGGAAGAATATCTTGCCCCTACTTATTCGTGAGTCTAGCACAGAGTGGACACTTGGCATATTTTGTTCCATGAATAAATACAAGTACACGAGGGGAAAGATGAAATTATTTTTAGTGGATTGCCCTATTGTCCTCACTTATTCACCTTCCTAGCAATACTTCTTTTGTTATGAGATTATGTAGACCCTCCAATGAAATGGGCAGGGTGTATTTTTCTACCTGACTACACGGTATGCAGCTTGTGTTTTGTGTAGGCCATTAAAACGAGTCAAGTTTGACAGTGTGACAGTCAATTCTCAGCCTAGTTCTTAAGAGATCTTGCAATTTTTCACTTTCAAGTGAGCAGTTCCTGCCACCATCTTAAATCTTTGTAAGGAAATATACTTTGAAGTCAAGGTATACTTCAGGATTTTGGCTTCAGCAAATGGAAACAGGGATTACCAACAATGGAGTTGAGAAAGGCTGTCAGAGAAGTTGGTTTTCAGGAGGAGTTCAGGGGCTCCAATTTGGAAATTTCATATTTGATATACCTATCAAATATGAAATTTCCAATTCTTTCTTTTGAATACATAGCTTACTATAATAGTACCCTGCTTGCTCCACCATATACACCCATAGTATGAAACCTATGTTTGCAAATCCCAGGAGCTAGCACCTAATGGTTATTTGCAGCCCTCACTTGCTCTGTATTCCATTGCTGTCCTCCGTCCATCTCTGCATAGTAGCAGGAGTCTTACTTACACTCTGTTGATGGATTTCCTTCTTTGTCTCCAAGAAATTTTGTTTTATTGTTCATGTTTGTTTTAACATTAATGGGATTTTAAAAAATGACATTTATTTTCATAATGGGCATTGAAAATAAATGGCATATTTATTTTCATAATCCATCCCTAATTGTAGAATGTATCACATGAATAATTTATTTTTATTATATTATTCAAAAATTTCCAGAACTTCCATAGAGTATATAGCTTCCAGGTCTTTAGTCATTTTAAATACTTATAGAAGATGTGGTAGCTAGAAGTTATGTAACTATCAAGCTGCGATTCCCATTTTAAACTAGAAGACTTCATTTTTTTTTTTTTAATTAATTAACAAAATTAACCAAATAAGGCCTTACAAATAATAAAATTGACCCAATTTTGGAGAATAAAGTTGTTGATTATTATTTAGGTTTAAATATTAATTTCTTGAAGGATTCTTTTCACATATTAAATTCATTATTTTTAGTTATAATTCAGCCTTAAATTATAAATGTAGAAGAATCCTGAATTGAATTAAGAACTATTTAATGACTGAATATACTGATTTTCATTATAATTTTAGAGGGTAAGATTTATAAAGTAAAATAATAAAAAATATATTTTGTAACATTGAATTGCTATTTCTGCAGCTTATAAAATACAATACACACATCGCATTTTTCTAAACAATCATCTATTTATTCCAAGGTTCCACTTTTGAGCATTTTGGCTGATATATTTATATTAAGCCAGTTAAATCTTTCTAAACCATTAAAAATTGACTGTCCATATGTTAAGAGAAGAACAAATAGTTTTCATATCATGAAGGGAATGGAGGCAGAAATGCTGTAGTAGAATACAACGCAAGCTAGATTGGAGCCACATTGGGAAGATAATTAAATTCTACTTAAAAGGGTTTAAACTTCAACTAGATGCTTTTAGAAATTAGGGCAAGTTGTTTTGAGTATTGAAGTGGAACTATCAGATCTCTGTATTAGATATGTAAATATCGAGACAATTTGCATACAAAGTAGCAATATAGTCTAGCAAGAGAACTGGATGATGAAATTGCAATGAAGGCATGTTCCAAAACAGTGGTATTAAAAATTCAAGGAATCAACTCCTTAAAAATGATGTAATAGCTATTCTCTGCTGTATCATAGAGCTTGCCCTTGACTGAAAGTAAAATGAAAGCCTTAACATCTTCTTTTTGATGTTTACCAATATGACCGGCCACATGAAATTAAATGCAAGTAATCAAGTAAAACAAAGCTAATATGTACTGAACACTCTATGGCAGCCCAAATACTTTGCATATGTTGTTTCATTTAATTTCCACAAAATTTTTTTTAAATGATATATAATACCTTGCCTTTGTTTCAAAGGTTACACAAATTAAATTGAAGATTATATAAATCAAGTCGCTATGGAAGGTACTCCCAGATATGATTTGCTATGTCCATATATGAGTGCCACATGCTTTCAAAGCCCATTGTTTTATTCTCTGCTAGCGCACCTCCCTGTAATTCCCCAAAATGTTGGTCAAATAATAGAAAATGCCATGATTTCAGTCCGGGTCAATTCAATTTTAAGCACTTAAAAAAACCAGTAAGAATCGATTCTGCTTCTTTTATGTATTAACAGACGCATGCTTTTACTTCAATTTTTTTTTTTTTTAATTGCCGAACTAGCCTTTTCTCTCTTGTGTTACCAATTATACAGGACTTGTTGAAAGATCAGTGCATTCATTAGTCATATCAACATTTAAAACAGTATTAATCCAACTAAAATAAACATATCAATACTCCAAATTGAGTGTAAGGTAATTAAGTAAATAACATCTTTGCAGTAAATCAAATCATAATGGTATACAAACCTGAAACAGGAATAAGGACAAGAAGGTATCATATTGGTTCAAAGATATATAGCTTGAAACAGCGCACACATCTTATCTGGTTTGTATAAATGACAGGAAATAAAGCTATAAAAGTTGTCTTTTCTAATGGTAATACTGTAATCTGAAAGTGAGTTCAAAACTTTACATTCATTCTCTGAGGAATTCAGAATCACTTTATTTCATTGAAACTCACCTCATTTATAGGAGACTAATTTCTCATTGTTAGGATTGTTTAATTTACTAAAACCTCCTCATTTTTTTATACATATCCATCAGCCTCTCTCTCTCTCGCTCTCTCACTCTGTCTCTCTGTCTCCTGAGTCTCAAAGGTTGTCAATTATCCAGAAATATTTTTTTCTTCTGAGATGATATTGGGGTCCAGAATAAGTTTTCTGAATTGTTAATAGTTTTCACAGGTTCTAGCAGAGGGTCACAAGGGAATGATATACCTAGGCCCTTAGCACTTTGGAGATTCTAAAAATATCTTTACTGCAAATTTTTTTTTTTTTACCTTGGGATTTATTTTTCTAAGCAAAGATAAGTATTCTATAGACATATAAAGTTGAGACTTGACTTTCTTTAGTAATGGTTATACCTGATTCTGGACAGGCTGGAGAGAGAGAGTTACTTTCTCTTTCACCGAAGATTAGCCATCATCAGGTTTGGAAACTAGTATATGTTTCCCATGTCTTTAGTATAATTGTTATTATTTTTTTAACCGACATAATTCTCAGTTTCTATATATCTGTGATAAATATTTCACTAGTGTTATGCACCAAATGAGATAAATTATTTAACAGAATAGCTAGTATATGGTAGTGTTCCTCATTAAGTCTTAAACATATTTTTCATATTTATAAATCAAAAATTGTCTAAGAATATTGAAATAGTTTCATTTGGGTTTGAAGACATAAAGTACGTGTTCAATAAACATTAGTCATCATTCCTACTTTTTATGCTCTCAAAGACATTTATATGGTCAAGTGATATTAAAATAAAGATTTCATAAATAGCATTATACACAGTGTAGAATAATAAAACTACAGAAGAAAATAGATAAGATACAAGACAAAGTTCCATTACAGAAATCAAATTTAACCAGAAGTACCAAAAAGTTGAAAACTCATTGGTAACACAATCAAGGAGTTGCAACAAAATTGTATACATCAAAATTTAAAAATATGTAAATAAAAACTGATTTGAAAGGTGAAACATATGGGAAATTTTAGGAATGTGTGGTGTTGCTAAAGAAGAAATGATTACAAATATAAGAAAATTTATATTGAAAGAAATATGAAAAGAAAATATTCCTAAAAGAAAGACTTACTAAAGATTAATTGGCAACACATAAATCTATTTTAAAAAGATACACACTTTAATAATTTAATTGTAAATAAGTTTTATTGCTCATCCACATAGGGAGAGAAAATAAATTATCTTCACAGGTAGATTATCCATGAAGTAAAATGCTAGCTATAAATTTCTCCAAAATAACATTCAATGTCAGACAAACTAAATAAGGTCTATAGATTCCTGTCCTGTCCTGTCCTGTCCTGTCCTGTCCTGTCCTGTCCTGTCCTACTCTAATCTTATCAAAGGACCAAATCCAGAACTCATAAGCAGAGTAGAGGAGATTGATGAGACAAATTGTGTCACCTACTATAAAGTAAGAACTAGGTAACTTCCAGTTAGAAACACTGATGGACTAAGCAGCCCAACTTTTGGAGATACGGAAGAGGGTGGTGTATCACAGAAGAAACAATAGGAGAATTTAATCATAGATTGGAGAGATATGTTCCAAACCAAATCCTGGAGGAAATAAATCAAATAAACCAAAGTTCAAATCCATTTAATATAAATCTAATCCAAGTGCCTACCATTGACAGGATCAATGCAGTAAAATCTGATTTAGGTTCAGGTCTGATGGCTTAAAAATGCTGGAGGATTTTTTTTCACTCAAAAATTTTCATCCTAGTTCATATATTAATAAAATGAAAAATGTCTCAAGAATTAAAGAACTCAGGTAATATTGCTTCCACAGATGCCTGTAATAAAACAAACAAACCTATCCATAACAACTCAAACAAATCAGGTAACAAAAAGAAAAGAATCAACTGATTATATCTATACAAATAAAAGATAATTCAAAACAAAGACCCGAGAAATAATATCACTTCCAAAACACTGACCCTATGGGATGTATTTAGTAACAATAGATTAGTAATTTAGATCCTCTTTTTTTGTGTTTGTTTCAGATCATATAGCTTTAGGAGATAATAGCAAAGTTGGCAGACTAGAATGCGTGAGCCAAATATAGCTTGCCATCTAAATTTTTACCCCTCTGAGCTACTATGTTCATGGTAGTCAAATTTAGATTTTTATTACTGGATGTCATACAGGTTTGTGGAAAAGCTAAGAGTTTTATTTCGTCCTTGTCAAATTAAGAATGCATAGTAAAACGCCAATGTGAGAAGTGGATAGTTAGATATGTGAGTCTAGAATTCAGGGACAGTCCATTGTTGCTACACTACTAGTGTTTCTCTAATTAACATGTTTTATTTTACAGAATGTGATTTTCCCATATTATCATTTTAGATTTTTGTGTTTTACTTTCATGGAGGATTCATTTAAATTCAGTTTTCCTGAATTGACAAAGTTAAAATTATTTATGACCTCAGCAATTTGACTTGGCATGTTTAACAATAGCAATAGATGAATATTTTTGCCTGATTTTATCATTTATTTTCAAAGAAATGCATTTTAAATGCAACTTGATAGTAATAGGACAATGTTGAAATTAAAAGACCAGAAAACACTCACCAAAATTATAACTAAACAGATCACTTTATGAGATTGTACACTTGATGATACAGACATTAATCAAATCATCTTTAGAAATTTCATTTCAAAATTATTTTTCTAATTATTTATTTTACTACATATTTTTTCATTTAATTAATAGCATTGTTTCTAAAAGTTTTTGGTCAAAACAATTTCAATCATTAAACATTAGTGAAGATTTAGAATAACTTTTTTATATGGAGTGTATTTATCAATATTTACCATATTAAATATTAAATATTTATATATTAATTTAACAAATAACACTAATGCAACCATCGTATATAAATGTATATGAAAATTACTGTATTTTCCAATACAAATTTTAGTGAGAAGAGTGGCATAATTTTACATTTTCACATTGTCTGTTTTAAAATAACTAAATTATCTAATCTATCCTACTTTAATGTTTTGTGATGTCATAAGTCAGGTAGAGCCTCTGCAAAACTCTGTATTTTTCTCTTGAGACAATTAAGGTGAATAATCTTAATATCATTATGCAAATAGTTTTGCACTTGGAGAATCCCGTAAGTCCCTAGACTACTTTTGAGATCTCTGATATATAATAAAACATCATGTTCTCTTTGCTACTTTTTCTTACTCATCCATTTTCATTTCCTCGCCTCTATTATTTTTAAATTTGGTTCAGCTGTAAAGCCTCACACATGCTTGAAGTGATCCCACCACTTTTGAGCCAACACCCTGAACCTTTCTATAGATCTTGCTAGAACTCACTTGAAATCAAAGATTTAACTTGATACCTGAGTGTCAAGCCCACGAAGACTTATGGATCTTCCAGAAAAGAGTTGTACTGTGTATTTCTGTGTGTGTTTGTGTTGCCTAAATTCTAAATAACTGTTACTGCCTGTAGAAAATGTCCATACCATTTATTATAATAATGTAATGTTCTACATTGTATTCAAGAGGGAGGAAAGATTTACAATTCCATGGATAGGTGCTCTATGAACAAACAATGAAATGTTTGTACTAATTTTTTCAGATCCACCTCTCTCTCTCATTTTATCTCTATCACCACTGAGTTCTATTTTCTCATAAAAGAATAATGAGTAAGAGAATTTCAACAGCAAGCAAGAAATGCACTATGTTCAGAATTGTTTTAGAAACTGCACAGCCTTGAGGCAACATGGAAGGAATCAAGATATACAATCAAGTCAGTTCTGCTAAAATGCTTTTATTAAAACCACAAATTTGTTCCCTCATGATTGATATATGAGTCAAAACTCTAAATGTAATGGGAATTTTGTGTTGGATTGTGCATAATTTAATTTGTGAGAAATACTTGGTGAACACAGAAAACGGCTCCCAGCTGAACCAAACTGTGTAGGAAAATGAAAATGCACACCACTAAAACATCTAACAGCTATCTCAGTTCACTACTGTGTTACTCTATAAGGTTTATTTTTCTGTGCTTTCAGATTTGTAAACATCTTTTTTTTTTTCAATATCCCAAACATACCTTAGTGTGCTGACTCAAAACCACCAAGAAGTGGGGAAATAGAAAGCAAATAGGAATGTTGTTTGAAAATACAAAAAGATGAAACAAAAATTCATCTTAAACATTTCCCTGTGCAATATACATAAATTTGTATAGTTATGCTATCATTCTCATGCAAGACACACTTTTATGCTTGCTTTTCAACATGTTAGTGGCTATTGATCATAAGAAACTGGCTGCCAACATTTCCAATAAAGTAACAATAGCTCCACTCCTTTCCTACAGCTTATTCACAATTGACTAGTGTCACATGATACTGTGGCTGGAACCAATGCTCCATCCTCATGATAAGATAAAACCAAAATACGGTATAATTTTTGCTTGAAAAGAAGTAAAAAATTGTACTTTTACAGCTTTTTTTACTAATATTTCTAGCCAGTTTCATGATACATATATATGTATATGGAATCAGTGAACTATCAGTAGAGATGAGAATGAACATTCTTGACTTATTCTCATTATTGCATTTGCCCATTGTCCTCTCAATATGAAAATATTTCAGAAATATTGGAGTGTCTGACACAATAATAATTTGGTATTGATTTATGCTAATGTTTACATATCTTATTCCGTAAAAGGAAATGTCTTCAGACTACTCTCAAAGAAAGGGGGAAATGTAGGTGAGTTAGTAAATTGGTAAATCATGAGTTATCAGCATGATTGATGGTCAACACATTTCTGTACTTTTAGCATTACTCCACCCTTGACAAAAAGAACAACACATGTAGTACTCACCCTAAAAGAAAGCCCAGCAACCACAAATTCCATGCTATAACATTTAGTTTTTCTCATTGTTCATGTACCTTATTTTACTTGTTTCCTTTTTCAGATCATGATTCCTTCCTATGGCCTATTGCTGGGTACCCAATATTCACAAATACGTATTTGTTGAATGAAGTGCTAGACAGTTTAATTGCCTATTCCCTGTTCCTAGCATATATTTCCAATTACTATTATTTTAAAGAAAACTATGAATCCTGACTCTCACATTCTCTTTTCTGGGTAGCAGGTTGCTCTTACTAACATGGCGCACTATAGAATTTTCTGTAAATAATAGAAACTACGTTTAACAAACACTGTTACCTCTGTGCAATGGTTCTCAATAATCAAGGTCCTTCGGTTGAACCCAATTAATTTTTATAAAACAAAACAATGAAAATATATGAAAAATTTCAACCCTAGTCTTATTTGAACCTGCTCTTATGCCCTTTTCAAAACAAATAATCAAAGTCCTTAGAAGCCATTTCAGTAGTTACATGTCATAAGTTAAATGGATGCAAGTTAAAATTAATAAATGTCTAGAGACACAATAGATAAAATAATGAATTATGTCAATCTGAACTTTGAGTAAGTTTGAAAAACAGAATTCACAAAATGTGGAGACTAAGGAAAGAGTGTTTAACAAAGGCACAGGTTAAATTAAAACAGTTTAAAAATCCAAGGCAAAGAGTACTGTATTTTAGTAATGTTTTGCATGTGTTTCCATTTTGTGAGATGTAGTGAGGGGCAGGTTGATGAGCAAATCCTTAGGTAATTGAAGGTTACTCCTTATAAGGACTGGAAACTCTCTAACACGTTTTCTATGTCACCGGAGGGAGTAACACTGCAATGTCATATTTGTTAAGAAAAAATAAATAAAAAGACTTAAAGACTCAAATGTTCCTTTGGGGCAAAAGCGTAACTTCTGCTGTCTAATGGCAGAAACTTTTTCTTAATCTTTCATTTTCAGTAAGGCAGAACTTTAAATAACACACTGAGGACCGTGCCATATAAAGGAAATGGTTTCAACTTCACTATATAAGAATAGTCAGCATAATTATTTTGGAACCAAATCTAGAAATCAAACAGATACTTTAAGGATATGCTGCTATCCCTAGTCAATTACTTTTTATTCTATTAAGAAAAGACGTACTTAAAGTTTGACTCAGCAACTCAACACTGGCAAAGCCTGCTCAGTGTATTTCATTCTAATTGTTTTACCTTTCTATAGATACATTTCTTTCTCCCATTGCCACTTTGGCGTGTCACTTGTCCCATCACTCACTTAGACATAACTGTGCTTGTTAAGCAATCATCAGAGTAAAATCAATAATAAGCATTATGGTCCCTGCACTATATAAAAGTGAGAGAGGTACAGAGCTAATCAACATAAAACTTGGTGATGTTTTGACCTTAACTCTAAAGGTTTTTCAGGGCAAGGCAAGTTGCTTAAGTGTTGTGTGGTACTAGATTTCTAATCTCCTTGTCTTTATTTATTCCTCTCGATGCTCCACTATTTGTCATCTACTCATATTTATTGTTTATTCCCAGGTGCCTGACATTGCAATAAGTGGTTTGAGATTTACAATTTTTATTTGCTTCTTGCACTTAAAAGGTGGTTTAATGGGATGAACAAACACAGGCAAACAGATTGTGTTGCCAGGTTCATATATTTAGAATAGGAAGTAAATAAACAAGAACAAAAACAAAGAAAACATTACAAAATAGGGATGAGTACTGGCTGAGACTTTCAGTTAAATCTGAACCAGATGGGGAGAATACATAGGTAAGTTTTGATATGAGATAAAAAATGATTATCGCCAAAGAAACAAGTAAACCATTTGTTTCAAACATGGATCCATAAAGTAGACCTGAATACATAAGAAGATATATTTTAGGTAGAACAGAAAATTCACTTACATTTAATCTACAGGAAAATAAAAACATAATTAAACGCCAAACTCATAGAGTTGGGTTTTTTTTAAGTTAAATATATATGTTGTGTGGTACCATATATATATATATATGTATATGTATATAATTAAAATTAGTTATCTCTAATTCAAGAACTACAACAAATACTGCTATTCTCTTCTACTTCTAATACATGTATCCATCTGTAAAATTAAAGTACACCTAATTAACTTACAGAAAAATATGATGTGAGTGGAAACTTAGAAACAAGGAGAGTACTAGCACTCAGTTTTTCTTTAGACATCTTGATGAGATCAAACTCCTGATGACATCCCCTCCTGTCTTCTCTAATTTCCTGTGTTTTTTTTCATTTCTGCCACTCCACTGTTAATGAAACTCAGTCCAATATTATTATTATTTAAAGTTAAGTGACATAGAACACACATATATAAAATATGTATTTCTACAAAATATCTATAAAATATATTTGGATTCTGATAGCAGAATTATATAGAAACTCAAGATGAATTATATTTAAAATCTATGATCACAAATGGACAGATTTGATATTTCATTTTACATCCACCACCAACTCTTTGCATCATCTTTTAAAAATCGTTCAACTTCTCTAAAGCTCTATTATTTCATCTGTAAAATAGTAATTTTCAAAATACCTTTCTCGTACAGTTGTTTTGAGGACTGAATGTATTGATTTCAATAATAGAAACCGGAATAGTGTTTGGAACATACTCTGCTTGGGCTGCTATAACAGCAATGACAACCAATACCATAAACTGCATAACTTATTCAAAAAACAGAAATTTATTTATCACAAGTTCAAGATCAATGTGCGGGGCAGATTTGCTGTTTGGTGAAGGCCCTCTTCTCACACATCTGCCTTTATACTCAAATGGTAGAAGCGGCAAGTGACCTCTCTGGGGTCTCGTTTATGAGGGCACTGATCCCATTCATGAGAGCTTCACTGGGACAAAAAAATCACATCCCAAATGCTCCACCACGTAATACTATCACATTGGTCATTAGGATTCAACGTAACATATGTATTTTTTTTGGGGGGGTGGCCGACACAAATATTCAGTCTGCAATAACTCAATAAATGTTAACCATTTATGATATTATCCCCTGAAAGGTTTTTCAATACTTTTGTATCATATATTATATATTAGTTTATCATTCATCATGATATATCAACTACATGTGATATAACACCACAAGTATTCTCCATGATAATATCATGATGTAAGGCAGGATTGGAAGAAATAGTACTATAATTGGCAGGTTGAAGTATTGGAGAATAAATCTTTGGGTGTCTAAAAATTGGCATTTTATCTTACTTCTTCATTTGATACCAGATGCCTTGACTACTCTTGTTATATCTGCATGCCTGATGTGTTCTCTAGTGC
This sequence comes from Rhinolophus sinicus, assembly GCF_036562045.2. NCBI lineage: Eukaryota > Metazoa > Chordata > Mammalia > Chiroptera > Rhinolophidae > Rhinolophus > Rhinolophus sinicus. The sequence continues at coordinate 20,041,259 of NC_133751.1, forward strand.
CCAGGAAATGACTTGTGAAACTCACAGACTATTCAGTCTCCATGCTGCCACCAAGATCATTTAACTTCTCTATTTCCTAATCCACTCTAGCCCCTTGCGGGATTAATTCCTGCCCATTTTCATAATCCTAAAGTCAGACTCACAGAGTAGATGACTATACAGCATGGCTGCTTTTACCCCTCCCTTAGTTCAGGCTGCTAAAACAAAATGACCAGAGACTGGGCAACTAAGAAACAGAAATTTATTTTTCACAGATCTGGAGGCTGAAAGTCTGAGATTAGATTGTCCACAATATCAGGTTCTGATAAGACCCCTCTTCTGCAATGCAGACAGCCAACTTCTCAACTTCTCAACTTCCCATGTGGTGAAAAGAGCTGGCTAGCTCTGCAGCCTCTTCTTATAAGGGCACCAATCCCATTTGTGAGGGTTCCACCTTCGAACCTAATTACTTGCTAAAGGTGCCACCTCTAACTACCATCATTTTAGGATTAGGGTTTTGACATGTGAATTTTTTTGTGTGGGGGATATAAGCATTCAGTTCACTGCAAACTCCAAAGCACTTCTCAAAACAATGCTGTATCATCATTACATACTGATACCTACTCCTACCTGTAATTGTATAAATGTATACATTTTATTTTTTCTCTACTACAAAGAATTCTACAATGAACAGCTACGTACACATCTTACTGTATAGAGAAGCCAGGATTTCCATTGAGTGTATTTCTAGATTGGTTTAGGTGAAATGTAGATATTCAAATTTTCAATTTTACTACACATTGACAAATTGCTTTCTAGAGGCGTTGTAATATTTCCATTCCCACCTTTAAAGTCATGATGCCAGGCTTTAACAATCTCAGAGTATTTCTTTCCATAAAATCCAGTTCAGTTAAAAATCAGGCAGAAATAATTTTGTGAAAGAAAGAAAGATGAGGTAATATAGGTATGTCGAGTAAATTGAAGTAAGGTTTTTAATGTCAGGATTATAAATCTGGATATCACTGCAAGGTTTTTAACTTATCTGATATAAATTATATGAGAGACGTAGTGTCTTCTAAAGTGGATATACAACAAAAATGAAAAAGACAGATACAAGAGTTTGTTAATAAATGTATAGTAACAAAAATCCAGTGAGGAAATTAAAATAGCCTGGGCAAAATTGAGTCTGTGCAAATGACGTTGTGTTGAATGGAAATGTTTGGGCGGACCTGGTGCTGGTGATGGTAAAATGATTTTTATATTGACGACTAACATTTAGCAATACCTGCCACATGCCAGTGCTGTAAGTTCATTTTATATTGTGCTTTATTTCCAATATCTTATTTCTTCAGATAAGGAAACTGAGGCTCAGATATGTAAGAGTACAAAGAAGGAAAAAAGAAGGAGTTTTTCTAGAATAGTGTCTGTATGGTATTAGATACATGCTGTTCCCATTGACAGGGATGAAGATTAGGGGAAGAGGTTCAAGTTTGGATATATTGAATTTAGTTTTGAGAGGAGGTATTTTGTTGGTTATCAGAACATCTATTCAATTTCACATTGAATGAATTCCCCTAAAGGATATAGATATGCCTATTCACCTTTTGAGCACTCTTACTAGAGCAGAAGTAGAATCATATTTACTTTGAGAAAGATTATACTTACTTCACTGTTTCTTATCAAAATATTAACATCTTCTACTAGAAAACTGAGTGTGAAAAAAAATGAAGCAACAGCAAATGGAGAAAAACCAAGAGTATTTAATATTTAAAAGTATAGGATTACGCTCCAAAACCAAATCATACACAATGCATTTTGGATTCATTATATTTCATAATTCATATTATTAGTTTCAATGCAAATATCTGACTTTTGGAAAACAGATTCTTGCCATATATCATGTCTGTAATGGGTACTGCTTTCTCCACACTGTTAATTTTTGAAAGCCAAAATTTTATTTCCTAAGATCATTAATAACACAATGTATCCAATTGCATTGTTAAATTCATTTAGCATGAAGAATTCACTAAAAACTTCAAACTGGGATAATCTGCTAAAGTTTATTTTCCTTTCTGTACCTGACATATATATGTATGATAGAAAAGCTTCACATGTTAATTCAGCCATCCATTTTTATTGCTATTCAAGCTTTGTACGGAAGCTGTAACTTGAACGTGTGTTTGTGTAAATTTTTGTTTGACTCATTGTTAATGGATACTTATGCAATTTCTACATATACCGCATTCTCTTTAGCATTCTGAAACTGAACACCCTAACATTTGCCAATCCTTAGATGTGTGTTCCATTTTAGCTCTATCATTTAAATTGATGATTTATCAATACACAAAAATTAATATATTCCATATTTTTTCATTCAACATATTTACTGGGCCTATAGTATATGCTAAACACTTTCCTAGACACTGAAAATACACAAATGAATAAAACTCCTTACACAACAGACTAAATATTTAAAGAATAGATACACAAAACATTAATTGTGATAGAATAGCTTAAATTTTGAATCAGAGATAAACACAAATTACAGTGGATACATAGTGAAGAGAACTGAGTCTGTCTCTAGAAAGGGTAATAGGGAAGGCATGAACAAGATTTAATCTGAGATACTGATAACACAACCTTTGTGTCATCCCATTTCTCTCCAGTGTCCACCATGCTGACTCAGACATGTGGTCACAGACCAGGTCCCAACACTTGTTCCACTCTAATGAATGTGCCATATAAGATACAATCTTTTTGTTACCACTAGAATAAGAAGCATGAGAAATGGGGATTAAAATCATCTAGATGCCATAATAGACGAAGGCTGACTGTACCAGCCATTATATAGGATATTTAAGTTAGTGGTAGGGGAGACTTGTGAAAATTGCTTGGAAACCAGGTTGTTAAATATGTTATCATTGGATGATTACTATAAAAAGAGAGACTAAATGTCAGTAGTTAATGTCTTGTAAGCAGTAAGACATGGGACGGACTCCATTGAATGAGGCTGTGGGGTGAGCTATGCTATCAGGAACCATGGTAGACAATCCTACTCAGAGTTTAAATGAATCATAAGGCCAACATGGAGAAATAAAAAATGGCATTTAAAATTGTAAGAAATTTTATTTTATTCTAAAGTCATTACAGGCTGCTAAATACATAAGAATTTTTGTTACATCATTTATATTTATTTTTATTATATAAGACCACTAATTAAATAGAAATATAGGAGTGAAAAGAAGAGGAACTGTTATATGTACCAAAATGTAAGGTTAAATGTATTTGCTGTTACCTAATGAATGACAAGTAAATAGCAATAATTGCTTCATCATTTTCTGTTATTAACATTTTAACCTTTTTTAAAAAAATAAATACAAAATTATTTGCTTGTTGCTTTCTAGTTTGTTTGTTTGTTTGTTCATTTTTTAAGTAAATTGACTACAATGAAGAAGTCAAATTTCTGATTGCGTAAGCCTTTTCCTTAATATTACAAGAGCTTGTGGAAGAGCACAAAATACATTTACAACACATTTTTATGTCTACTACTTTATTTCAATTCAAAGAAATTGATTTATGGATTTTTTAGAGATACTCAGGTAAAAGAAAGGTACCCTCCCCCATCAAAAAAGAAAAAAAAAAAAGTATGAAACCTTTGGCTAGCTGGTAGAAATTGATTTCTTATAAAATAAGAACTCCAGACCGCGAGGAGTCCTGGGTGTGAGTCTAGACTCAATCACTAATTAGTTGTCACATTCAGTTCTCATAATTAGAAATGTAAGAAGTCTGGACTAAATCAAGGGCTTTTTTTTGTGTTTTTGGTTTTTTGTTTTGTTTTTGTTTTTGTAAATAAATGGTTTCGGAGTTTACAACTTGAAGGTTACTTGCATTCTAACAGTGTTTCAGAAGACTGAGAAGGGTTTGAAAACCAAAGGAATACATCTAATAATTGAGTTCAGAAACCATAACAGGTTTCAGGGTATAAATTTTGTGTACTTGCCCTTCCTGGTGTTCATAAAATAGTACCATATAGATGGTCTCTGGTCCTACCTACTTATTATGGTCATTTCTAATAACTTGAAGTATGTATTCTATGTTAACAAAAGCAGTTATTGGCAGCTGGAAGTTATTTTCAAGCATGCATTTAATACAAATCACTCTTCAGCTTAATCTGGTAATGCAATTATTGTCTTAACCTCCTTATTGGTAAATAGCTAAATAATTTTGCATTATGACTCTAAGGACTAATGAATACTAAGATTTTATTACAAAGGATTTATATTGCAAAAATGTCTTTACAGAATGTCTAAAGAATAATGTTTCAAACAATTGTGAAATTACCAAATACTATTAACTCATATTTCCCTTCAAATATTAACAGAACAATGTTACAGATAAAATTGTGCCCATTTTGCCTGAGTCTCCAAAACTATTGCATCTGTTTTTGTTTTTTGTTTTTGTTTTTGTTTTTTAGTTGTTTTTTTTTACCGGAGACAATTTCTATCAACAATTTGGTATATAGTTATTCAGTTCTTATTTTTATGTTTAATTATAAAATGCCTAGTAATGGACTCAGGCACAAATGGAAATTTGGTATGTTACTTAGTATGTCTTACAAATTCAAGGGAGAAAACGGACTCTACGTGAAACCACACTGGGACAATGATCTTACTGGTGGAACAGTAGATCACTACTGTCCAACAGTTATTTATTTGACCTTCATTATAATTATATAGTTGAAAAACAAAACTTTAAAATTATTCCAAAAAATTTAAAGGTAAAGAAAGTAAACAATGTAACTTATTTCTGCATTTGCAGTTGGATAAGATTTCATAGACAATTCAAGACCAACAAAACACAATACCAATAAATGCGAACAAATAAAAATTTAAAACTCAATAGTTTTCAACATCACAGAAGAATCATTGGATATTTTACATTTCTGAGATAATCATAGTGACATTTGTCAGAAACTGTGCATATTACTAAGTTCTTTGGAGCTAATATATTTCAGTTACAAATGTCTTTTTGCTTATAAGAACTATGAAAAATTACTAAAAAACTAAGTGTGTTCTAAATCAAGAAAGTTTGATAAGGAAAGTTTCATAAGAAATGCCATACCATCAGGGAGGCAAAGCCTTGGAGTAATCTGGGCAAGTACAATTTTACATATAGGTTAAATCTTTTTTTTTTTTTTTTCCTCACTTTTTATTCTGATTCATGCCTCTATTCCCCCAGTTCCTCAGATTTTTCTCAAAGGTAGACCCAAATAGACTACATGTGACTTCACCTGTGATATAGGTCACATCAGTTGCCTGCAATTTTTCAGATTAAAATGCCATTATCATAAGGTGTGGTGATTATGGTATAATTTTCTTACAAAGCCAGACCTCACCAGGTCAGATTCAGGATGTAATGGTGGCTTCATTTACTCTTGTAATATTTAAAAACTTAAAAACTAATCTAAAAGTATGCCTCTTTTCTCTCACTCTTTTTATCTTTCTTTCTATATCTTATATCTTTAAGAATTAATTCTCTTGTGTCAAAATCTGGACGTCATAACCCATTTGTTTTGAATTTATTAACATAACTTTTTGTTTCATTTGTTTCTCCTGTATCATAGATCAATGCCCCCAGCTTACCGAATTCCAATTCTTGTCAGTATTACCTCTCAAAAAGTTTTCCTTTTACATATTTTTTCTAAAGAGTATATGTTATGAAATTAGTGATTTTTTAAAATATTTCCTTCTGTCTTATTGCATTTATTTTACCCATATATTATGCTGTTGCTGCATTATGATCACAAAGAAAAATAATGATACCTGTGTAATATTTCTTAGTAATAAATTGCAGGAAATATCACATAGCCCAATCATTTCTTCTCTAAGTTGTCATCTTTTTAACCAGGTCCAATTGTTATTCCAAAAGAAATCTCAAATTCTGTATATATTTCACTTGTTCATTCTTTTTAAAAACTGTTAACATATGCTCTTTCTATATACCTACTTTGTGATTTGTTTTCTCTTCTACTAATTGTATTGGGTGATTAATGTGTAGTTTTATATATGTCATATTCTAGCACTTCTTCAACAAGAAGAAAAAAAAAAAAAAAACAGAAAAAAAAAAACTTCTTTGCAAATGGAAATTAGATGAAGGCTTTAGCCATTCCAGAGGATCTTGCTCTACATAACTCCCTAAACCAAGAGGGGTTGCTGATGTTGGTTCTGGGGGATATCAATGCCCTCTTTAAGTGATCTCAAATTTGATATTTAGAGTTATTGTTACAACTAAGGACATAAATAATAGGTGTTCTCTTATCTCTACAGAAATCATAACATACTCACACATTCCTTATTAGCTTACTCATATCTAGTTATCTTTATCCCTCCACAGCTTGCTTTCAGTACTATGTACAGTGGGGTTAGCGCCAGGCAACCCAGTATTAGACATACATATTCATGTCTCCTGTTTAAAATACATCACTATAAATACTGAGAAAGTGCAATGTGAGGCACAGTAATCCTCACCGAGGTATTCTGGACACATTTTGAAGGGCACTCAACTATCAACAATGTCAATCTCTGCCATTGATAATGCTCCCAGAGTTTTCTATGTTGGGCAGACAGTCTAAGTTACGAGTGGTCTACCAATAAGGAACAAACCAACCACCGTAGAACAGGTAGAGCAAATACAGTGAAGGACAAACACAACACAATATTTTTAAACAACCATGGTAAAGCAGATACAACTGATCTCCTAACTTGTATCCTGCTCTTTCCTATGTCCACTGATTTTAATTTCTGGTCTAGTATTATCAAGGAGATATCAATACAACATTAATTCTAAGTATAGATAAATCTAGTGCCTGTTCACTTTCCTAATATAATTCTCAGTCAACTGAACTTATTATCCAAAATGTACAAAAGGAAACCATGAATGTGGTAGATTTGTTCAACTAGTAATATAATATGCTAACAATTACTAATATTATAATTAGCATTGTTATTTTGTCATCCATGTAACTTCTTGTTATTGTTTATTTTGGGGGACTCATCAGACAAAGGACGTGAATAGTATTTAAATTTTTGTGCTTATCAACTAATGTTTTAATCACATCTCAGAACAAAAAGCTATTTACACTATGCTATACTTTACCACTCATACTCAGACACAACTCTCCAGTAATTGAGATTCCATATTTGCCTTTGTAAGCTGATATTAACAGAATTGCAATTTAAGAAAATGATATAGGCATATAAACATGAACAATGTCACTAATAAAATGTAACATTCGTGGTTAAAAATAACACTAATGTCAGCACTAATATTCCACAGAAGCCTGAAGGTGAAAGAGGCATATTCACACATCAAGCACAAAATAATCAGATCCTCAAAGTTTCTACTAATCTAATAGAAATGACATTTAGACTATTTATTTTTAATACATCCCAAAATTGATTAACATCATTTGGAATAGGTACTGTTAAGCATTTAAAAATATGCCAATGGAAATCCAGGAGCAAGTTCTGCATTTAATAAGAATGGATAATAAAGATGACTTTTATTATACAAGAGTTTTGCAGCATATCTCTAATGTATTTATACAAGGAAATAAAAACAACGACCTTAATAATGCCTTTCTAAACATTGACAAAATATAATAAATTATTTTCCTTGAGATAAAACTCACAGATTTTATAAAATTTGCTTGAGAACAGAATCAACTAATTGTACAATATGAACAGTAAAACATAAAACAAACAAACCTTCTGGTATCCACAAAACTGCTAACTCATGTTTGGTTTCCTAGAGCTTATAAATTTCAAAGTCATGTTTTGCCTTAGAAGATTAGATTAAATATATTTGCACAGAAACAGTAACACATTTTCATATTGTGATGACATTATAGAAAGGCTTAATCTTTTACGGCAAATCACAATCCTATTCTATGAGTTTAAAATCAACTTAGTTTTGTCCCAAACTGTGAAGATTCTGTATATCTCTATGCTTCCTTTACTTTTCACCTGGAATTTTAATGAATTCTCATACGCCAAGTGTGGGCCTACATAGCCATTTAAAATCTCCAAAAGTTTCATGACTAAAGGCTCTCTGTATCTCTTCCTCATTCTTTTCTATGGTCACTACCAATTGCTTTGAAGGTTGATTGGGGCAGAACAGGGGACTCGAGAATCCTTGTTGGTAGCAGAAGTATACAGAGCCAGCCAACCAGAGAGTAAAGAAAGAACCTGAGGTTAAAAAAAGCTGTCTGAATCCAAACCCTGCATAAATACTGGTATTAGTGGAACTACACTAAACATTTCCTTGAAAATTGCAATGGATTCTTCCTTACCAAGTCTGATAAAAAGAGCTGGGCATTTCCAATGAGAAAGGAATATGTTTCCCACCTGAGACATCTAATCTTTTCTTTGTAGAATGTTTCTAGGAACATGACCTAGATAACTGGACAGATGGTCCTCCAGAGCCTATCAATTATCCTAGGAAGAAACATATGGAAGAGAGTAGTACTGGGAAAACAAAGAAAATTCACATTCAGTTTCAAACTTACCTTTAATGGTAATAAATGTCACGATGAAGAGGAAGAAAAATAAGATCCTCTTAACATAGCAAATGTCCACTCCAGCTATTATATTTGAATCTCAGTCTATCAATGGGTGAAGGATAAATAATGTAAACTCTATGATGCCTGATGTCACAAGCTATCAGAATTTGGAAAACTGCTTTACTTCTGAGATCCATGCTATCGTAAGCACAATGTAAATTACTTTTTTTTGAGAGGGATATTAGACACAAATGCACAAATATATACATTTCTCATGGAATAAATTATAAATTCACAGCTGTCAGATTTCATTACTCCTGAATGGACTTTGCAAGTCCCTCTCAGAAATGATTTTCTCATTATGGAAATCCCACCATTATTCAAACAAAGTTGCTGAATCATTATCATCTATAGTTTCAATAAAATTCATTAGCTAGGAGCTGCTTGCTATATATGCAACAGATCAAGCAACTAAATTAATAGTTTTTAAGGTACTCTGTCATATAATGGGAAATACACCAAAATTTAAGCCATGCAGCAGTGATTTTTAATGCTTTTTGTGGCATATATTTTAATGTGAGAATGATAGAACTACAGACTTCCTATTAAAAATGCTCTTTCCTATATTTATGGATAACTTGTTTTGAAAACCCAATTTCAAGACACCACTGAAGCCGACCTGCTGACAATAATAACAAATAACCTTGCCACAAAGATGTAGTAGGCACATAGCCTCCTATCTATTCTAGGTTCCATTATTAAAATGGAAACCAGGGTGAGTATTTTCCCAAATTCTTTTAAATTGGTATCTTTGAAATGACGTGCTATTAATCATGTGATACGCTCAAAGGAGTACTATGAAAATGCTAATGATCATAAAATGCTTAAAGAACTTTAGAAAGTATCAGTCCACCCTTTTATATAACTAGACTTTTACTTCTCTAGAGTCCACCATGGTTATGCTGTTATAGAAATTGAATTACACTCTGGAAATGATGGCACATTTATTATAAATATAATTACTTCAATATTAAATATACCAATCAGAAATTAATTTACCTAAATGATCTCCAAAAAGTTAAATGTATGCTTCATCCTCCCCCCAACAGAGCTACACCCTCATAAAAGATTAAGAGGCATGCCCTGATATAATTAAAACGACCTTACATAATATGTTTTGAAATAACTTTCTAGGCCCAAGATGGAGCTGCTCTTGCCTGGAGTATCATGTCCACAAACCGAAACTTAGATAGCTTACATGGTCCCTGACAAATGTTCTGCCTGACTAGAAACTCAGGATATCCTGTGAGCCAATCCCCAAACGCCAAGCCAACTGGCCTTCTCACCCCAAACAAGGTTGAATACGTGACCTCAGCCAATCAGATATTTTCTATTTGTCTCTTCAGTGTTCATGATTCTTTCTCCCATAAAGCTTCCTGACTTCTGCCCCATTTTGTAGTTCTTGAAAATGAGAATGTCTGCTTTATGAAGCGTTAAAGTGTGTGTGGATCATTTTACTTGTCTTCTTCAATCATTATTTAATAGTTCCTGGACACAAGGGTGGGATCCAAGCTGACTGATCAGATGCACAGTTGAGGTGCTTGCTCACCCCTTTGAGGTCACCTTTCCTCTGATCCTTACAGAAGGCCACGGGTAAGCCACTCTTAGATTTGAGCTCCATTCCCTTGCATATAACTCTCCAATTCAAACAAATGTGAAGTGGACACACACACACACACACACACACACACACACACACACACACACACATCTCCCAGAAAGTTTCCAGGATAGTTACATTGGGAGGCTGCAATGGATGAGAGCTATTAGGAGACTCACAAAACCTTGAGGTAAGTCCATAGCATTAACTGCTAGGGGACTTGAGATGCCATTAGGGTGTCTGCAGGTATAAAGAAACATTTTCATAAAAGGAACAATAGCTCTATTGCTGATGGGAATATCGAATGCCAAAGTCATGAAATTGGTGGGCACAGGTCGAGGACTTATACCTGTTAGAGCACTTGCCACGTACCTCTAGGATTACTGTGCTAGGGTAAGGCGGTCAAGGAGTAGGTCAGTTTTACACGACATAACCCTCTAACCTCAAGAAAATGTCCATGCAATAAGGTACACAGTAAACACCAAAAAAACCCCACCCAATGGTGCATACCTTTTAGGTATTAATTTGATCTGAGAGACCCAAGGCTCAGCTGAAGGTATGGAATCCTCAAATTTCAAAGAATTAAGCAGGCCGCCTTCCTGTTTTTTCGTTTTGTGTTTAATAATTGTGGTCCTAGAAAACGTAGATATCCACAAAAATAGTAAAATCTCACTAAAACAACCGAGAATTACAATGTACATTAAAGGAATATTCAAATTAGACAAGATCAATCATTTAAGAATTGCACTTGAAAGAGTTCCCAAATCAAACATACAGAATGGAATACCTATTTTGATTGGCATGCAGAAGCCTCCAAAGACTTCAAGACTAAAATAGCTTCATTGAAAGATTCATTGCAAAAGACTAATGAACAACTACAGACCCAGAAGCCACCTAAAATAAAAGACTAAAGACCAATGTAACTACTGCTGCTCTCCCAGATTCTCTAAGGTTTCTGTCTATCTAGAAAGGAGTGATTAAGGGATTTTATAGATACTAAAAATACCTTACATTTATTAAATATTTATGAAGATATTAGTTAAGAAAGGCTAATAACCCCAAAGTTACTGATCAGGGCTGATATTACCACTAGATTTGATGCATTTGCCCTTCTATCGCATTAGCACATTTTTAAATAAGTTTTATAACTCAAATTGCTAATGCTTTTTCTTTAAAAATAAAATTCACAAGTAATATAATAAAAATCCTAATTTCTCTAGCATAAAAGTGAGATAAATGCATATTGTTTTTATTTTTTCTTTCAATTTGTTTTGTTTTCCTTTAAAATATTATAGAAACCTCCTTATGTCGGTACATATAAGATTGATAGAACAATTTCTAGTTGTCTGATCTTCATCCCACACCTAATCTTCTCAGGGAACAATTTACATTGATTTCAAGTTGGTTTTTTCCCTGCCCTTATCCAATATCATCATCGAAGAAGGTGTATTCAGTAAATCTATATATTTTTTTCTTAGATATCCCTTGCTCTAAAATAAAACACATATTTTTCTCAGGCTGGCCACCTCATAATGGTATTTTTGGTATTTAATCTGTTGTTTGAATTTTATATCTATAACAAATGTGTGTGGCAGGAAAGAATACTTTGAAACATTAACAACTATCTTCCTCAAGTATTTAGTTTTATATTTTTATCTTTTTTAACTAGGCTTTTCTGATGTTCCAATCTCAGGCAATGATATAACAGCAGAAATTAGAGGAGGGTGGGAACCAGGTGTAGGCTAGATTTTACTCTTCACTGGCCTAGATTCTTTTAGAGGAACAAAACAACACAAAGCTTTTCCAAAGATTCGGAAAGGCGAATGATCAAAAAGAGCAATGTTTCCCTGTGAGTGTGCCTCCCTCTCACCGACTCCTATACACCCCAGGGGAGAAGGGATGATTCAGAAAACAGTGGCTTGGAGAAGGGTGATGGAGATGACATGTAGACATATGGCCTTAGAGAGATGGTAGTTCCTGAACCACATTCTGACCTGAGTGTTCACAAAGACCCTGCAGAGGGCAGGGGCAACTGAAAGCTCTCAGATCAAAGGAGTTTAACAGGTTTATAAATAATCAGGAACAGCATCGTTGTAAGGTACTATGGTATTGAAAAGAGAAGAGTCCTAGAGTAAGCAGATTAAAAAAAAAAAAAAAAAAAAGATGAAGATCTATGCATTCAGACCACAATAAAACAATATTTTTTCTTCCACTTAATAAAATAAATTTAAATTCAGAAACCGTGTTTTAAGTGTCAATAATTGCAACAGCCTGTTTAATTTTTTCTAAGCTTGATTTTGAATATTAGTAATGGGAATATCTTGTGCCTTAATTTTATTAAAAAATATATTTTTTTCATATCTGACTGCATGTAACTATTATTTATTTTCCTTATTCCTAAACCAGACACTAAATTTTCTATGTAAATATTATGTAAATACATAACATTTGTATTTACAAAATCTCACATAAAAATAAATTTTATGATGATAACAATAATAATATCCATCTCTATACATACCTAGTCAATTATCAATGTGAATTTAAACTAGCAATTTATTAAACGTGTCTTCTTCCACTTTAACTTACTGGTAAATCTAACAGGACATAATGCCTAACTTTGTGGCTTTTATAAGCCAATGAATGTCCCACTCACTTAAGCCTAAGTTCCCATCATCCACTTGGCTGGACTGCTCTGTCTCATCCCTTTGGGACAGACAGACAGACCCACTTAGACCACAGAGTTCATGCCGCTTCTATGTCGTAACAAAGTCCCTTGTAGCTGAACAAGTAATAGCATGTCTTCTCTGTATCCATGAATCTCCAGCAGCTAACGTGTTAGCCCGCTAGTAGAATAAAATATCAGATGCTTAAAACTTGACACCGCATACATCAGCATTTCATCTAATAACAATGCCCTTCTTTTTCTCTGAGGAACACTCTCCCTATCATTTTGTCTGCATATTCTGCAGGTAAAAAAAAAAAAAATCTACCTAGCTAACTAGAACATACATCTCAGTTGAGGACATTTAGAACATTGGATTTTGGATTTTATTTAATATAGAGATTCAGGTAATAACAGAATTATGGCACATTTGAACTATTGAAAGTGAGGTTTAAGGATTTTTTTCATTTACTTTCAAGTACACAATCTTTTCTATTAGGCCTATATTAATGGTGGTTACTATGAGTCATCTTAATATCCTATGCATCTATTTCTTTATCTATAAAATGAAGATAATATTAGTTTCTACTTCATGGAATAATTACGAAGCTGAAATGAGTTAATTTATATAAATTCCTTACAAGAGTGCCCAGCACATTAGAAGCACTCAAAGATTGACTATTACAATTATAATTATACTTTTGAGAATGTAAGCCAAGAGAAGTTGGCAGCCATCATGATACATCATGGGTCTCGACAATGAACCCAGAACTGAGTAGAATTGTAAAATGATTTGTCCTGAGAAAATTACTTGAATCTCAGATTTTATTTCTGCTTGAAACACATGGATTGTGAGTTATGTATACCAATAAATTCAACTCCCTGTTTTTCAAAGCACTTTTGGCTTAGATTTCCTGTCACTTACATGTTAAAAAAAAAAAAAAATACTAAGGCATAAAATGAAAATAACCATCCTCACAATTCAAAATGAGTAAAGGCAGATGAATAAACGGACCCCTGCACCCTAGTCTGGAATAATAAAAGAGATGTCTAAGGGCCCTGACTTGCATTTTAGAAGTGACATCCTGGAGCATCGACCTTGGCTGCAAAGTAAACAACTCCAAGATAGCGGCTTCCAATAACACTTATTTCTTGCGCACATTACAGACTGATGGTCAAAGATGAGCTTTGGCTCAGTTTAGCACAAATTATCTCAATTGTCTCTATTCGAGCACCCAAGCTGAAGGAGCAGCCCTTATGAAGAATAAATACATCCTTTTTGTGGCAAAGAAAAAGATGTAAAGAGGGCAAGTTGAACCATTCAATTCCGTTGATATCTTCTGCTCTGGTGTGACTAATAACATAACTTATCATAACTTAGCTTAATGGTTCAAATCTCATGCAAATCTCAAAGCAAGTCACAATACTGAGACCTCATCAGTGGGACAGGGGAGGAACATTTTCACCAAAAGTACAGGCAAGCCATTTGGCGGTGGGAGTGTGTATAACTGTCCAGAGAGGAATAGGGAATAAATATCTGAGCACAATAACAACTGGAACATTAAAGTACTTGTTAGAAAAAAAAGAGGATTTAGGGGTGTAATGCTTTCTATTTTCAGTTTCAATAACATTATGTAAGAAAGATATCATAGCAGATCTAAACTACCCTATTTGGAAGCAAATGGGTTTGGCAGGAAGTCTTTACTACCTATTGCCTGTAATTTGAAATGGATAAGATAATGATTTTCTAGACTGAGATCAGGGAAGCTCAAGACTGGAACCTAAGAGAATGCTTTTCCCTTTTTGTGCTTTAGAGCATCTCTTTTCAATGTACTATCTATGGCCAGAAGGAACACTTTTCTCTGTTTGAAAGAGGCAGCTATGATGCAAGGGCAGATTAAATGTGCTGCCCTGAGTTATTATTATTATGAATTGGCAGAGGCAGATGCCATGTGAGAGCTGGCCTATAATTACTCATACAGCAAACGGTTTTTGAGCATTTAAGATGTGTATAGCAACATGCTTTTCTAAACACTTTACATGCATTAAATCATTTATTCAGTATTACAGCTTCATCAGGTAGGCACTGTTACTATCCTCCATGTGTGGATAAGGAAAATCGGGGACATCTTGTTTAAGTAACTTGTTCAAACATACCCAGCTGGTAAATGGTGGAACTGGGATTCCAGCCTAGCAGGCTGACTTCTAATCTAAATTATTAACCAGTGTGTATACTACTAATTTTCTAGATGAATAAAGTATTAACAAGTTGTAACTATGTTTCTGAAATCCTCAAGTAGATTCTAGATTTAAATATTGTACTATTACTTTAAAATAAATTTTGGAAAAATCAAGAACCAAAGCAAAAACTGAGTAACTTTTCCCCCCATGCTTCCATCACAGGAGTTAAGAAGGACCACATCTGTGTCCATACCCACCTTCATATATTCAGTAGGATTCAAGGGGGGCACTTTAGGAGCTCAAGAAAGGTGATCCTCCTCACTTTCATGTGCATAAGTCAGGGAGTGTCACCAAGTCCTTCTAAAAGCACTCTCTCCTCCCCTCTATAACTAGTAGGAATGGAGAAAGCTCCAGGATGCAACATGCTTCTGGAAAATCCCTGCCCTCCACCAACACTAATTCCCAGAGACTCTTTCTATCACTACGGAAATACCTCATTTTATTGTGCTTTGCTTTACTTGTACTCCACCTTTGTTTCTGATTTTTGTTTTTGTTTTTAACAAATTGAAGGGCACTCCCTCCACCAGCAAAAAGATTAAGAACTCACTTTACTGCAATATTTGCTTTATTGTGCTGGTCTGGAACCAAACCTGCAATTTATCTGTGGTATGCCTATATTTACTTAGGACCTATATTTACCAGGATTATTCACAATATTCTCTCTATTTCTATTTCTATTTCTTTTAGTTCACCCTAAGAAGTGTAGTGGTCTTAGCAATCCATGATCTTTTGGTGTTAGATCCATATAATTTGCTTTTGTTATTCTCTGATGGCTCAACTCTTAACATTTTCCAATGTGAGCTCTGGAACTCATATTCAGCCTTTAGTAAAATCTTCCTGTATCTTCTCCCTCCTGTTTATTCTTCCATTTCTATGCTTCCTTATGAAATTAAACTCCATGAATAATTGTTGATCTCAACTTCTCTTCCACCATTTTCTCTTGAACTCACTCCACTGAGTACTTTTCCTTCCCTCCCACACACACCTTAGGGAATTTATTCAGTCAACATTAATTGTGCCCTCCACAATGTGAACTTACGTGGTCAATTCTTAATCTTCGAATTGCTTGACCTATTCCCTCGTAGGGAATATAATAGTTTGTTTTTTGTTTTGTTCTTTTTTTCCTATCCCTTCTAGATCTCTTTTGATGTTCCCTTTTTCTCCACAAAAACATTAGCGCTTGGATCTAATAGTCATATGGTTTTAAATACTGCCTTTATACTAATAATTCTCAAATGTGTATCTCTAGAACAGACATCGCCTCTGAACTACAGACTTGTGTATGCAGATTCCTACTCAACATCTTCATTTAGAGTTCCAAAATAAATCTAAGTATCTTCCCCTAAAATCTGTTTATGGATAGTCTTTCCCATCTCAGTTAATGGAAATTCCAACTCACTGAAAATACCCTAAAATCATTCTTGAATTATTTTCTTGTGTTTTTTTTTTTTTTCCTCCTGCATCACACATCCAACATGTCAGAAAGTCATATTAGTTCTAACCTCCATAATATCCAGAATTTAAAACCATCTCCAATTAAAAACACCATTATTTCCTGCCTAGAGTAAAGCCAAAGCTTCCTAACTGATCTCCCTGTTACTACCCCTTCCAACGGTCCATCTGCAAGAAAGCAGCCTGAGTAAAATGCTTTTAGGATATTTTAATCATATTACTTAAATACCTCCAGTGGTATTTCACTCTGGATAAAAACCAATGCCGTTTAAATGGTTCCCAAAGCCAAACATATTCAAGACCTACATTATCTCACTGTCATTTCCTCCAATTCCCTACTCTTTCCTCTGCTCCAGCCACTTGGCAGTGATGGAAAACTTATTCTTTATTTTTATAGTACTAGCTACTTCTACTGTCTGGAAAGTCTTTTCATATCTCATCCGGGTTTACTGAATGAAAGGAGAAAAAAAAAGTAGTAAGCAGAAGGATGGCATTCAGTGGATAAAACTTTTCTTTCTTTCTTTTTTTTTCTTTTCTCCTGGATTTGAGTTTTATAAGATGTGGGGCTGAGTCTGCTGGCAGTTATGTGGCCACTACAAGGAACTGAGACTAAACCAGAGAAATGTAGAATCAATAGTCAGAAAAATGTCAAGTTGTAAAATTGTAATTTGAGCTCCTATATTTACTATATTGTGCAGATAGATTGAATTAATGTTAAAAATTAGCTTGAGCTGGGTTTATAATTAACAAAAAAAGAAACCAAATTTAACAAAAATAAATTCAGGTAATAACATATTCACATAAGCAATTTCATTTACATGTTATCTTCCAGGTTGACATTAAAATTTAAGATAAACATCAAATAGAAGTTAACACTAGACAAAGCATGTTATCATTCTTAGGTGATCACTATCTGCAAAGAAAAAGTAAGTCTAGCTTCAATCTGATAATTAGACAAATATAATTTATTCATTTCCCAAGCTAATTAAAACAACTGCCTTGTCAAATCAAAATGGAAAATATTCCAAGTAATACAAGAACTGAAGGCAAGAATAAAAACACAGATGAAGAAATGAGGTATTGAAACCTGTAGTGAATAGATACTAATGCTTGGATTTTCAACCTCTCAAACAACTAGAAATTTTGGAAGATTAACTATGGTTTCAAAGTTTAATATTAAATCTTAAATGAGGGAAAATTGCTACATTTCAAAAACAAAATGTAAATAAAAATAAAATATCAAATAGGAATTTGAAGTTCAGGTTTTCATTGCAGGTATAAGACTGAAATACAAACTTTGAAAAAAGGTGGTGAGGATTTAATATCTCCATAGAAACAAGATAAGATCTCTGACTGAGGAGATGCTGAAATTAGAAAAGAGACCATACACAGTGCCAAGTATCTTAGTAGATTGTCCCATCCATAAAAATAAACTAAAATCTGTGAAAGTGCAATAAGAGCATGTGAATTAGAAAAATCATGGAAGAACCTAGAAATCAGACACTTTCCGAAAGAACTAGAAGTTTATTCTTCAGCAAAATGTATATTGAATTCAGAAAATAAAGTAGTGAGATACAGGATGCAACAGTAAGCAAAGATAAGGCCAAAAAACAAAAGATATATATATATATATATATATATATATATATATATATATATATATATATAACATTGAAAATCACAAAACAAATTTAATTAGACAAAATACGTTAAAGCCAGGTAGAAGTAAAATGACAATTTCTGTTCTTTAGAGACAGCAACAAAGCAGAGTTAGAAGAGTAAATCTTTCTAAAATTGTACACTGATAAGGCAAGGGAAATTATTTTCAAAAAACAAAACAAAAATTGTCCATAGTTTAATTCCAGAACAGGTTAAATGTTTAGAGGTATCATTAAAAAAATATACTGTGTATTTTTTTCTGATCTTGGCTGTAGATGGAATGTGGAGTTGAAGGAGAGGGAGGGAATTAGAAGAAGATTCCAAAGAATAAGGACTAGGATCCTGGAACTACAGAAACTTTTACAGAGATGAGGAGCACCAAAAGAAAAGCAGGTTTCTTTTTCTTCTTTGTTTTCCTAATTCCCACACCCACCCACCCTCCCTATGGCAACCATCAGCCTGTTCGCTATATTAATGGGTTTGTTTCTGTTTTGTTTGTTTGTTTGTTTGTTTTTAGATACTGCATTTAACTGAAATCATTTGGTATTTCATCTTTGTCTGAATTATTTCACTTATCATAATTCTCTCTAGGTCCATCCATGTTGTCACAAATGGCAAGATTTTATTCTTTATCACTGCTAAATAACATTCATATATGTTATTTAGCATATATGAATATATATATATATTCCCACATCTTTATCGTTCATCTGTTAATGGGCATCTGCATTGTTTTCATTTATTGGCTATTACTGGCAATGCTGCAATAACCATACAGGTGCTGAAGGTGTCATTTTAGAAATACAGAAATAAAATGTAAACCATTCAAACAGGACAAAGAAAAAAATGGGAAGATAACATTCACTCCAAGAAATGTAGAAAATGTTAAAAGTAGAGAGAAAAAACAGAAAATTAGAAAGCTCAGAACAGTTTGTAGTAATTAGTCTAAAATGATCAATAACTGTATATATGTAAATCCTTAGCGTAGATTTTTTTTTGTTAAATGCAGCTATATGCATATTCTTAAAATATAAAGATGTAGAAAAACTAGACGTTAAAAATACTAACCCAACTCCAAAGTGACAGAAATATGGTCTCAAAATACTAACATAAAACACAATGGATTATATTATAAAAATGTTTATGATATCTAGTCATTATTTAATCATAAAAGTAAAATTACTAAGAAGATAACATCACGTATGTCTATACAATTCCCTAGCCTCTACACTGACATAGTAAGCAGAAACTGAGAGTGTGAGCAAGAGAGAGACAAGACAAAAAGAACATGTGATGTAAGCAACATAGTTTAAGCTTAATCTAGTACTTTTATATAAGCATACATTTTCTAACAGACATAATATATTCTAAAAATTCCTCATTACAAACTATACCAAAGAAATAAACTGGTAAGCTCCAAAAGAAATATACAAAATAATAATCTATGACCATATTCCGCAGAACATATAAAATAAAATGATATTAGAAAACAATACCAGACAGATTGAAAGAAATCTATATTTTTACCAGAACTAGAAAACATAGTTTTAACTAATACATATTCAAAGAGATAATCACATTGTATGTTATAAAACATTTAAAACTGAACAGCAGATAAAATAATGCATTCCCTAACTATAATTTGCAGTTAATGCACTAAGTGGATGGAAATTTATAACTTCAGTGTTCCAGTTGAAGTCAGACATTTTCTGAATTACAAAAGAGCTCTAGTTAAAAAAACAAAAAAGCGGGGAAATCAAACAATATAGCATGAATGGGACATTAGGAGAGAAAACCCCAGGCAAGAGTATTTAACATAAAATTGAAAACACAAATAACAGAGAGAATAAAAAGAGGAGGAAGACTGTAAATAAGGATGAGATTGAAGAAATATATTAACCGTGGTACAATAGTCTAAAAAATGATTACATTTCCAACCTGGTGGCAATATTAATTGCTAAAATTGGCTATATCTTTTAAAATATACCTGAAAAAAATTAAAGAATATGAAATAGCAAATCATAAATTTTACATAGAAAAGATACAATAAGGGAACCATGCCAAGGCAACTTGAGGATTGAGTTTTATCAACTCTGAAAGAAGCACACATTCCCTGTGTTGTACAGTACATTTATCAAAGGTGGAAGGAAAGCAATCTACCATAGCATTCATATCAATAATACATAAGGACTTAGAAAGTATAATTTAAACCTATCTTGGTAAAATGTAAATATAAATATCTTAGAGAAATACCTTACTAAATCCAGATGCTTAATTTATTTGTGTGTGTATAATATAAATTCAACATCTGTGCATGTGTGTGAATGTATCATATATCTCCTTATCATTAGAATTAGCCACCAAAAAAGGCAATTAAATTTTATCATCAGAACATCTATTAACATAATTCACTGCATAAATTATAGGAGAAAATAATTATGATCTCAATAGATACAAAAATATATTTGTTATTATTTACATCTATAATAAATTTTAGGTACGTTTAAATGAATTTTTAAAAATTTTATATTAAGCATGTAATAAATCCTACAAAAATTATAGTCAGTGGAAAAATGTTAAAGCATTTCCTGTAAAAGCATCTATGAAAAAATAATGGCTACTATAAAGTATTTGATTCAAAATTATAATATAGTCTCCAGGCAGTGTAAAAGCAAAGAGAAGTAATAAAAAAGCAGAATAATTAAAAGGAATGAAACAAAATCATTCCTGTTGGCAAATATTAAAATGCACACAGATAACTCTTGGAGCCTGTACAGAAAATATGTAAAATAGAATACTGAAAATTTTAAACAAACCGTATTACATTTGTTTTCAGGATCCATTGTGTGCTGTATTTTCCATTGTCTACTTGGCAACATCATCACTCTATTGAAACCTAAAAACTACGTACAATTTCCAGAATAACCTTCCCTTTAATGTGTCATGTTAAAGTCCACCAGAGAGAGGAGCTTACAGATTTAGAAGCTAGAGTGGCAACCAGCAGTTTCAGATGGCCAAGACATCAGTTCCTGGTAGTCACCAAGGTTCCCCATGGTGGCCCTTCTACATTTCCCATGACCATGACCAACAACCTCCCCCGCCCGCCCCACTTTCACTCCAGTTCTTCAATCTAACT
The DNA here is from genome assembly GCF_036562045.2 of Rhinolophus sinicus. NCBI lineage: Eukaryota > Metazoa > Chordata > Mammalia > Chiroptera > Rhinolophidae > Rhinolophus > Rhinolophus sinicus. Next base: position 20,062,611 of record NC_133751.1, read on the forward strand.
TTGATCATGAATTTTTTTTTAAGACTATGTTTTTAAAGCAGTTTTATGTTGACAGCAAAATGGAGAGGAATGTATAAAGTAGGATTTATTTTTCACTGATTTTACTTCAGCTTTTCCCACACCACTGCCGTTTTCTATGTTAAACTCCATTTGCCTTTTATCTGCTACTGATTCCATTTTCCTGATTGATACATACAGATAAATAGTTAAATTACTAAAAAATGGTTTGCAAAGATAAATACCAATATGAAGATATTGGTTATTCTAAAGCAAACAGAAAGAGAATGGAATTAGCAAGGGATGCAAAGGTAAATTTCAACTGAGTCACTTTTATTCTATTTACTAGGAAATAAAATCTGCAGAAAATATGGTCCATGAACTAAGAGTTGTTAAACTTAGATTACATTAGGCAAATCAGTGTGTGTTAAACGATTTTATATGTCATTCCAGATGTTTTAAATGTTTCCTTATAATAAGAGGATGTAAATTAGTCTCTACCTGAGATGCTTTCCAATATTTCCTTTTAAGTCATCAGCTTTCTTGTTTACCATACTCAATTTTAGCCAGGAAGTGTAATTATAATGATGAATACGATTGATATAAAGCACTGAAATTATCATCGTCTGGTCTGACATTAGATGTCTAGACACTTGGCTATTAAAATGATAGATTATTACTGTAAGAGGATTTCATGAATGAACTTAATTTTCATTTCAAATTCAAATTTTTAGTCAACCATAAAATATTACAGCAGTGTTTACTAAATCACTTCTTTGAAGTGCTATTTTAAACTGTCTGTGAGGAAACTTGAAATGTGAATCTTAGTTGAGAGACGGAATGAGCACGTCCCCATCACTTTCTCAAATGGAAGTCACTGGGTTCCCTCCCCTCACCATGCTCATTTTGCAGTGCAAATGAAGATGAGAAGCCTGTTGAAATGTTCAGCTGAACAAATATGCTACAGCTATACCCAATAAACTCTTCACAAAGAAAGACCATGAACGTTAGTTAAATGAAGTTCATTCAGTTTTCAAAAAGTAGGAGTCGTATCATTATTATGGTTTTATTGAGATAAGAAACAGAGTGAAGGCATTGAAAAACATTTGAGACCTGGCCCCCTGTACATACTGTGGTGGTCTTGGTTTTAACCCCTACTAATATTCCTACCCACCCATTGTCATTTTTGTTGCTAATAATTTGCCTCTCTGTAGCTTACATAGGTCCTCAAAAGAAACGCTGCTTATTATTCTGTCACCTAAAATTGCAAATAAACTTCATCTCATTTTCAAATGCTTCCAGGTGAAAGACTTGAAACATCTTGAGGGCTGTTTAAGAGTTTTCAGTCAGTAAACATATATTCACTCCATCCTGTGAATCACATTTAGCTAAAGATTCACAAACAATCATACCTCATGTGAGCACATTGTGGGTAACTCAAAGCGATTCTTAAGTGTACCTTTCATAAGTACCTCAAAGAACAGCAAATATAACTTGCTTTCTCTAGTGCTTTGGGATTAGGAGAGAAATTACCTCCAGTAATGCTTCTAGATAATTATTTTGACAACTGTCAGAATGGAAGATTGGGATCTATTATTTTAGCCCCTGAGAGAATCTGATAATTGTGTTTTGACCCTACACCTCTCAACCCTCTTCCCTCACCCAGTATAATTAAGAGTCAATGAACTGGCCTCCGACCACTGAAGTTATCCTGAATCATTCAATATTTCAAATGGCTTAGTTGTTACTCCATGTTGCACCTGCTTCATAGAATAGTTTCACTTCATAGCCTGGACACTGGAAGTGATAGAGTGACTCAAAGGAAACTCTTATGGTTAAAGAGTACAGATATTAAGACTTTGTTTCTCTAACACAACATGAACAGAATTAAAAAGAACTGACTCTGGATGGTGAACGCAAAATGCGGTGTATGGATGATGTATTACAGAATTGTACACTTGAAACCTATATAATTTTACTAAGCAATGTCATCCCATATGCTTCACACTACTCCCATGTATCTGTCCATATGTCTCTTCCCCAGGTATCTAGATCCTTACCTTCTTTGTGTGTTGATTGATTGGTTGGTCTGGTTTGGCCTGTTTTTTCTCCAATCCTGATCAACCAATCAAACCTTTACCTTGGTCCTAGAGTACATGTATACCCCATACTTCTGGCCACATCTGATCCATAGAAAGTGACAACTAAGTGACTGCATACAGCTTCCCACCCCCAACCCCGGAATGATGTCCCTTACATACTTTTGCACCACCCTTTTGTAGAGCTATAATGAGGCAGAGATCCCTTTTCTGCTAACACAAACATATTACAATAATCTGTCTGCAAATTGGGCTGAGGTGTATCCTATTCCACAAGTTGGTCATAGGGTACCCCACGAAATCATAAGTATGAGTTGAAGGGAAGTCACTTGTGCAGAGGGACTAGTGACATAGGTGTTGGGGTCACCTGTTCATGTAATTTGAATGTGTTTGATTTGCTTAGGACAAATTTCTAGTGTGACATTCCATTTTCACAAGAGAGCCTCCCTATTCTGCCTCACATTATGCCAAAATAAATATAATAAAAACACACCTCAAAATGGACAGTTCCAGTTATATAGCCACTTGATATCCCTAGCAAGGAATGATACATGCTATTAATAGGACCATAGAACCACCTCTCAAATTACTCCTTATTACATGATTGAAGAGAGTGTTTCTAGGTAATTCTGGGGATGACAGACTTGTGGTGGCTTCATAGCTCTTAAATATCAAATCCATTTTACCTTCCCATATTATGAGTCTTCTGATTTTATCTTCCTTACTATTTCATGGAAGTTAACATCATTTATTCCTAATTTATTGTAATTGAGTGCAGGATTCAAGTAGCCAGTTTAACAGATTATTAAAATAGTTTAGGAGTGCTTATAATGGATATAAATTACTGATTGTAATTCAACTGTCTCCTATTAAACCATACTTTCCAACCCATGGATGAACACATTGATGATCAAAGCCTAATATTGTCCAACAGTCCCTGACAATAAATATTAGCTAGGTTCTATACTTCCTTTACTATGTCAGCTGTTTCCTACTAGAACAGGGATTTTACTTTCTTGTTTGGTCTGTACTTAGTCCTGTTGATTATAATTGACTTAGAGACAATAAGAGAAGGTAAGGGGAGTTCTCTCATGGAAACAAGTTCTATCTCTGTAAGCATTTGATTCAAGTGAGGTCATTTCAGGTTCACCATTCAGGGGGAGGCTGCTTTCCTCTAACAAGGGAATGAAAGTAGCTTCTGCTGAAACAATTAATTCAGTGGAATTTGGGAATTCAAATTTATTAGACTTAACTAATCATATTCCCTATCTAAATTTCAGAATTCGATACTATTCTCCTATCAGAGTCCTAACGTTGACACAGGAGTTTTATTGAGATTACACATTTAATGATATCATATAGTCTAAGAGACTTATAATTAAGTTCTGCCCTGAGATTGCAGCCTATGAAAAATTTCATATAGCTACTCATAGTATGCCATGAGATGTCACTTGATGGTCAAGTTTTGGAAGAGTTGGCTGTTGAGAGTGCCATAATTCATATAACTGTCATTCTCATATCCAGGCCTAACACCACAACCACATACATCCTAATGCTTTAGATTCTACCTACACCTCATTCAAATAATCATGAACAGTTTTGCTTTTATTTGCATGCCAGGGGTCATAATCACTATATTTACTATCAGCAATTGGGTCCTTATTGATATCAGAATTTGAGCAATTAAGCTTCATGCTTTTCTCCCTATGGTTTGCTTTCTAAGGCCATACCTAGGATCTTTGGTCTTAGCTTGGTTTCCCCAGAAAGCAGAGCCTGAGGAGAAGGTATATGTTCCAATACTTTATTAGGGAGAACAATCTTGGCATGAGTGATGTAAAGGGGAGAGCAAGAAGGAAGGAAACAAACAAACACCAAACCCTATATTGGTATTATGTGTGTGTTTTCAAATGGCCACTGCATGATATGAAATAAAATATTACTTTCAGGACTGTCTATAAAATACAAAACTCTGATAAATGAAATCAAAGAAAAAATAAATAAATGAAGAGATACTGCATTTCCATGGACAGGAAGATTCAGCATTGTCTAGCTATCTATTCTTCTCAAGTTGATCTATAGGTACAATGCAATCCCAATCAAAATCCCAGTGGTTTACTTTATGGATATTGACAAATTGATTCTGAAGTGTACATGGAGAAGCAAAAGAGCCAGAGTAGACAACACCATATTGAAAAATAATAAAGTTGGTGGACTTGATGTGACCAACCGTAAAGCCACAGTAAATCAAGACAGCATGATATTAGAGTAATCAGAAATAAGTCCCCTCGGATATAGTCAACTTAACGTTGACAAAGGAGCAAAGGCAATACAGTGGATCAAAGATAGTCTCTTTAACAAATAGTGCTAAAACAACCAAACAACCACATGCTAAATATTAATAAATAAATAAATAAATAAATAAATAAATAAATAAATAAATAAATCTAGACGCAGACGTTACTCTCTTTACAAAAATTAACTCAGATAGATCAGACTTAAATGTAATGTCTGTAACTATAGACATATAAAATTATAAAACTCAAATGATGAAATAACTAAAAACCTGGATAACATCTGATGTGATCATTTTAAGATATAATATGAAAGAAACGATACATGAAAAAAAATTGATGAAGTGGACATCATTAAAATTAAAACATTCTGCTCTGTAAAAGGCTATGTCAAGAGAATTAGAGGACAAGCCACAGACTGAGAGAAACTATTTCAAAAGACACATCTGATAAAGGACTATTATCCAAAATATACAAAGAATCCTTAAAACTCAACAATAAAAAAAACAAACCACCAGATTATAAAATGGTGCAAAAACCACAACACAAACCTCACCAAGGAAGATATAAAAATGGCAAATCAACACAGGAAAAGATACTCCACATCATACATCATCAGAAAAATGCAAATTAAAACAAAAAGATACTACTACATTCCTACTAGAAAAGCCAAAATTCAAAACTGACAACACAAAATGCTGGTGAGGATGAGAAGCAACAGGAACTCTTTTTTTATTGTTGATGGGAATGGAGATGGTAACTCCACACTGGAAGAGGATTTAGCAATTTCCTACAACACTAAACGCTCTTACCACACCATGTACTAATTGTGTTCCTTGGTAGTTATTCAAAGGAAATGAAAACTTGGTTCACACAAAAACCTGCCCAAGGAAGTTAATAACAGCGTTATTCATAATTGACGAAACTTGGAAGTAACCTCAATGCTCTGCAGTAGGTGAATGGAAAAATAAACTGTGGTTTAGCCACACAATGGAATATTATTCAGTGCTAAAATAAATAAGCTGTTAAGTCATCTAAAGAAATGATGGAACCTTAAATGCATATTATTATGGAAAAGACACCAATCTGAAAAGGTTACAAATGTATAATTCCGATGATATGACATTCTGTAAAAGGCATCCCCTCTTAGAGGACGGAGCCATGCTCCTGTGTCTCTCCCAGGACAGAATCATAAGCAGGTGGCTCTCTGGTTTGGGGTTAAAGGGGTGACCCCTCCCCAAGACTCCACTACTATTGCCTTACAGGAGGCTCTCTGTGATGGCCCCACTGCTGTCAGTCCTCTGGTGGCTTCATCTTTTGGAATTGTGCCTGATTGAATTGTGCTTGCTGTGGTTGAGGAGTGTGGCACTGGAACACAGGGAGTGGAGTCCACAATGTGAGGCTGAGCCAAGCCGAGGTAGGCCCTCCTTTCAATTTTTTCTGCCCCATGAGCTCTTCATCTCCTGGCCTGTGACAAGAGGGGAGGCCCCCAATGATCTCTGAAATGCCTTCGAGGACATTCTTCCATTGTCTTTAACTTCCATTTAGATGTCTGACTAATCTACCCACTGTCTTGCTGAGTAGCTTCTGGCTTCTATTGGGACAGCCAATTCATGTCCTTATCAAGCTGGGCCACACCCTTCATGTTCTCTCCAGCACAAGGTTGTTGTTTTTTTGTTTTGCTGTTGTTTTGTTTTTTTTCCCTTTCAATATCAATAGATTAAGAATTTCCCAAATTTTAAAGTTGCTTCATTTTTGTTTAACTATTTTATCTTTAAATAATTTTTCTTTCACATTTTCCTACAAACATTCCAGAGAAACGAACAGCTCCTTCAACACTTTACTCAGTTCCTCAGCCAAAATCTAGTTTCACAACTCACAAGTTCTACCTTCCACAAAACACTGGGTCATGAATATAAATTAGCCGAGCTCTTTACCACTTTGAAACAAAGGATCACCTTTCCTGCTGTTTCCAACATGGTCTTCATTTCTGGGATCCCATCACAATAGCCTTTATGTTCATATTTATGCAAATATTCTGTTCACAAACGTTTACATATTCTTTAAGAAGACTGAGGTTTTCTCTACAGTTCTTTCTTCTTCCGAGCTCTCACCAGAATTGCTTTTAATGGTCTATTCACGGCAATACAAGCTTTTTTTAAGCATGCGCCTCAAAACTCGTCCAGCCGCTACACAGTACCCAGTTCCAAAACCACATTTTTAGGTGTATAGACATTAAACAAGTCAGCTAGATATCTCTCAGCAAAATGGTTTTGTTAGAGAAAAACAAAAGAATTGCAATATGTAATTCTGATACATGTAACCAGGGTGGGCCACAAGCAAGTGTGCTAAAACAGAGGAGAGGCACTCTTTTATACAGGAAGCTGTAAGGGCTATCACAGAGTTCTTCCTGTTCTCTGAAATGATGGGGAACATGAGAGCTCTCCCTTCTGGCTTCCCTATTTCATGTTAAATGATGTTTCTGTTTACTAATTGTTAACAGGTATGTGTTACAGCAGCACCTCCACTTCTCAGTACCAATGTCTGTATGAGTCAAGATTTTCCAGAGAAACAGAACTGTTAGGATACGTAGAGAAATATGCATAAGAGGAAATTTATTATGGGAATTGGTTCATGCAATTGTGGAGGCCGAGATATGCTTGGATTTACGTTATGCAAGCTGGAGAAACAGAGAAGCCAATGGCATTATTCAGTTGGTGTCTGAAGGTCCAAGCACCAGGAGCTCTGTTGTCCAAGGGCAGCAAAAGATGGACATGCCAGCTCAAGAAGAGAGAGAGAGCATTCACTCTTCCTTCACCTTGTTATTCAATCCAGGCCCTCAATGGATTGGATTAATACCCACCACACTGGTGGAGCTCTCTTTTTTGCTCAGACTACTGATTTAAATGCTAACATCTTCTACAAACACCTCCACAAGCACATCCAGAAATAATGCTTTGCCAGCTATCTGGGCATCCCTTAGCTCAGTCAAGTTGACGCATAGAATTAACTATCAGGATTGGTTAATTCAGTTAGAAATAAGAAATAACGTCTCTCTTACCACCACCAAAGATATATATATATATATATTTTTTTTTGGTCTTGCCCACAACTATTCAAAGACATGATCAGATATAAACATAGGCACACTTTCCCCCTCTCCCCTTTCTATTTCTGCCATTAGTCTTGGTCTCGCCTATTTTATTCCACATCACTTCTTTTTTCTTTCCTTATGCTTTGCCTGATAATGAGAATGAAACTTGATTCCCAAAGAGAGTAAGTAATTTCTCTACACCTGTATTGAAACCTCTGAACTGGGAGTAGATCCCAAGCCTCCCGAATCTATGCTTGCACCCAGGTTGATCGTATTACTATGACAAAGGTCATGCTGACAGCTAACAACATGTATTCCAACACAGATATAATGACTATATGATTTGTAACCTAAATACCAAGTGGGTTGTAACCTAGAATCTAGATATAGACCATGGGATGGAGAATATGTGTGTGTGTGTGTGTGTGTGTGTGTGTGTGTGTGTGTGTGTGTGTGTTTATTAAACATATATTATTCAATAATTAAATTATTCACTTTGTATAAATGTATAATTGAATTATTATTATTAAATCTTTAATCTGATATCCCTTTTATTTTAAATGCCTGATGGCTAAATTTAGAAGCACAACATTTGCTTATTATTAAAGTACTGATTCAAACAAAAGGTGACTACATTTCCAGGAAATATATGAGAGAGAAAAATTCAAATAGCACTGAGGAAAAATTATGGTACTACAGGTATTATAGTGGGATCATCAGAAATCTTTACATGTTTTCCAAGGATTATAGCCTTTGATATAATAAAATATGCACAGAAAATAAGAGAAATAGAAATTGCTCCTGAACAAAGAAACTTTTTAATTAATTTTTCTGTATATATAGTTTGATGAACTCTGAATTCCTAAGGAAGAACAACAGACATTCTGTGGGCAGGAAGATATCTATGAATGAGAACTTCAGAGGCCATATATTACTATAACACATTCATGTCATTCAGGGCTCTTATACATACCCATTCAGAGGAATTAAACAAGACAATATTTCATGGAATGTAGTTTTAATTCCTTTTCTAACATAAAATATATAATTGAAATGATCAAGTCTTTAACAAAAAATTAAGTATGGTTCAGTAAAAACCTACATATTTTTCTTTAGTATTAAAGGTCCTCAAATGACATTGCTTCATTCAACATCATTTTGTTGCAATATTGATGAAAACAAATTTGGTATCCAGCTGGGGACATATTGTCTGCATGGATTTTCACCAGATGCTCTGATTTCCAGGTGAACTGGAGTATCTATTGTCCTAGTCTGACTGAGTATAGGGGTGTGCATGAATGTGCCCTATGATGGATGGGTAGCCTGTCCAGAGCTTGTCCCCTCCTTGGGCCCAGAGCTGGGATAGATTCCAGCCACCTGTGATCCTGAACTGGAATGAGTGTGTTGAAAAATCATCTTACTTTTTTATGACTCTTTCTTAAGTGTATGTATGGCTCACATTTATTTTATTGTTGAATATTAGAATGTGTTTTATTTCTTTACCTAGAAGTTTAGTGATGTTTTTGTGACCAGAAATATGCCATAGGAGCTCAACTCTTATTTATATCAATTAGCTTATAGCACAATTGGTTTCTTAGATGACATTTCACTTAGAGTTGCAGTTTCCAGGAACTTACAGACAACATTAAGTAAGGGAGGACTTACTATGTTTGATTAAAATGCAAACTAAATAAAAAATATTAATACCTTGTTTTGCTAAACATACCAATAAGGACTAAAGTCCACATTACACAAATGAATATGTATCCTTCCACTGTTCTCCAGGTATTTCATTTCATAAATCAACTTTTCTGACCTTTTTCATCTAACTATCTAAACGTGTTATACAGAAAGGAATGAGCTATGCATCATACTTTCTAATACTCATAATTTAAACCTTAAACAAAAGTTATTAAGCAAAAATAAATTACCAATATTAAAGACAATGCTAAAATGTATCATTAATTATATCTCGATTAAATGTTATTTTTAAAGACAGAATATGGCTTCTGAACGTTTCAACAGTTGCTCTTAAATTTTAAACATCCCATAACTTAACTCATGGCCTTTCTATATGACCCTGGTAATCTTCCTTATCTTTACACCTTGGTTTGTACATTTATTCTTGGCTCTCATTTGAACTCCTTCATACTAGTAATTGACTCATGAGGGCTCTAGGGTAAATTACATGTACTTTTAAATAATAGCATTTTGGGAAAAATCACATTATAAAATTGATTCCAATAATTACCTTCTCTTGCTTTCATGTAGAAATCCAAAAGAAAGTTGCCAAATTTGACCAATTTTTAAACTGATGACTCACCAATGAATAGTCACAGGACTCCTGGGTGACACTTGAAGTACGAGTATAGAGGGCTAGGACTATATAGGCAATACATTTATAGTTACAGCTGATTTATTTGTTCTGGACCCAATCAGGAAAGTATGGTACTCTTGGGAATCTACTTTATCTATATGTTTGTATAAATGCATTAAGTAAATCTTTATTCTAAACAAACAAATGCTAACTTAACTAAGCTAAGAGCAGTTATTGGGGATTTAATTGTTTTGCAGACTATAACTGGCCATCTGTTATTGAAGAGAGGTCTTCGGAGCCAGAGTCATCTAGGCAGCCTAAGGCTATTGATAGAATCCCTCAATAATACTTAGTTTTCTATTTCATTTTTAAGGTACATATTATGTGAGTAATAAAGAACAGGTTATATTATTTCTTACTGTTTATACTGCATGTTTATAAAGTTATTTAATCATAATAGAATATGTTTCAAATCCGTGTGTGTGTGCGCGTGTGTGTGCAGTGTGAAGATATTGCTGCGGTAGCTGATATTTTTTTTTACATAATATTCATAATTTATTTGTTTAGTTTTGAATAGTTTGAAAACACCAACTGAAAACATTTGGTACAGCCTGCCTTGAATTTTGGTTTAGGTTCAAAGGATAAATGCTTCAAAATTAAACATTTTAACATAGTTATAATGTTTTAAATTACATGTATTGGGGTGACAATGGTTAGCAAAATTACATAGGTTTCAAGGGTACAATTCTGTAATACATCATCTATATATCACATTGTGTGCTCACCACCTAGAGTAAGTTCTCCTTCCATCACTGTATATGTGACCCCCGTTTATCCTCTTCCACTATATGCCCTCCTCCTTACCCTCTGGTAATCATTAAACTGTTGCCTGCATCTATGAGTTTTTGTTTCTTTCTCCAATTTATAAGGATCTGACTCCTGGCTCTTTGTAAGAAAACATACTTTGTTTTTTAATTGCTCACAAAGTAGTTATGTTAAAGGTGAATATCAGCTAAAGGTAGCTAACAAATTTTGATTTTTGAAAATCAAAAGCAGAAATATAGTGGAAATTATACTAACAAGTTATCTAAAAACAAATTTTAAAAGCATTGCATTTTCTTCATGCACAAATCTCTGGTTAATTATAATGATATGAAATAGTGGTTTTCAACACTTAACATGTAACAAGTAGGAAATTAAAATGTGTTAATTATATAAAATCATATTAATTCTCATAACAAATATTATTATTATAAAGAAGTCAGAAAAAAATACTTATTTTACTTATTTTCCTGCTCCTAACATGATAGGGTGAGCATACATGTGAACAGTAGGCAACCAGATGTTCCATATAAATGGGTATTTCGTATCATTTTTCTGATTATATGCCAAGTATCTATCAGAGTCTTCAGGAAAATAATAATTTTGAATAAAATATCTGAATAAATGAATGAATAAAACCCCAGATATTACCTTTAAGTATACTTGAAAATAATGTTCATATATTTTTAGGATGAGATAATTCTGTGCAATTGTAAAGCAGCCATTGCCCACCTACACTGCCATTTCCCCTATGTAGGGGCTGCCTCCCACATCCTACCAACAGGGAATTAAAAAGGAATAAATAGCAACATGAAGGTGGATGATGACATTTCATGACAAACGATTCTCATGGTCTCATGCATTATCATATCTAGTCATTGCAATTGTGCCAATTCTTGCTCCTTAAGGAAATTTTATTTTCTTTCACAATTTATATAATGGACTTTACGTGGAATTTTGAAAAATGATAGACTTCATTGGAAACTTGATAGCAAATTGAGAAAACATGCCAATGAAAGAAAAGGTATAGCTGCTTTGATATTTTCATTCTTTGGAAAATACCTAAGCATTCTAATATGAATTAAAATGTTTCAAAGATATTTTTATATGATAAAGCATTTTAAATTTTTATGTTTATGTTAATTTAAGGTCATAATAAATTTTATGTTAATCTAAGCTCATAATAATAAATTTACAGTAGTTGAAAGATGATTATATCAAAGGGTTTTTTATAATTTAGTTCATATATATATGAACTCATATATGAGTTTAGCTCATATAGTTCAAAGATCTCTATTTTGTGACGCCACATTTCTTCTTTTGGTTCTTCAAGTTCACAGTGGACATTAAGAAAAATAATATGGAAGAAAGCATAATGAACTTATGAAAAATGTTGATTTTGGTTAGGTGAAAGAATGAAATGATTCGATGTACTTGTTATAATTGCATATGATAAATTAGTCTGTCTGCCAGACTTAATAGTATGCTTTATCCCTTTAAAATAAAACTATTACATGCATATTTCAACTACGTTTAAAGATTAAATGTTGCATAGAAAAAATTATTATTGCATTTCATTCTCTATATTATTTTGTATTATTTCAAACACTAAAAGTTTAACTCTTTGTTTATACTGTAAATCACTTTATAGGGTTTAAAATATTAAATTTGTGATTTAAAATGTGAAATTAACATTTAAATTATGGGAAATATTATATGTATGAGTATAAGGATATTGTGCGTTGTACCTAATTTTATTAATTAAAAAAAATTCTTAAGTTGTTATGCTACAACACTGATGGGCTATTTGACCTTTATCTTGAAAGAAAATGAAGTCTGTAGGTGGCATTTTAAAAATAAACAGACACCTACATTCTTTCAGTGTGTTGAATATTGAATATAAAGATGAAAGAAAAAGAAAATTCAACTTTGATCCCAGTTTAGCAGTAAATAGGAAAAACTAACTTTATTTAATGTGATATACACAGATTATTAAGATTTATAATGAAAACATAGCATACGTTGAAAGGGATAATTCAAAAGCAACCAATTAGAGATGTGTATTTCAAACATGACTAATAGGGGGATATTTTAAAGGGGCAAATTTCCTAAATATAAATGCAGTTTCTCCAGGCCTATAACTTCCAATTTGCATACTAACTTAAAAAACAAATCTTATTTTATGTAATTGGCTTTCAAAGGAAAACTAAACTTAAGGAGTTTTGCCTTCATACTTGATTACATAACAGCAACAACAAAAGCACACTGTCCTAAGAAGTAAAATGCAAAAGTCATTTACATATGGGGACTCCCCCAACTTCAAGATTGTCCTTGTAACCCCTGGAGTAAGAATCATCCCACAGATTCTATATTGCTACACTTCTATCATCACACTCATATGCCTGCAATAAGATGTTATGTATTCTTTCAGGTGGTACAAGTTTCACCTGATAAAGTCAGATACAAAAGTGTGTGTGCATTGTGAGGGATATAAATGATAAACGTCTAAGTTTTGCTTTGTCTTGTCCACCTGAAACTAATTAAAAAACAAATAAATAAATTTGGAAAAAAAAAAAGTGTGTGTGTGTGTGTGTGTGTGTGTGTGTCTGCTGATCCCTTTACAAAGTGCTGTTTTACATGTTGATAGTAATGTGTTCTTATACATCTAGTATCAAGCTCGGTGAATGCGTAGGGTACAGGTAATCGTCAAATAACAATTGTCGAATTGTTATTACAGAGAATTTCCTTTAGGTTCATGATGTGTCAGAAGGAGGCAGAGCAAGGGAGAAGCAAATAAATGGAGAGGGACAGAAATCAAAGAAGAGAGTACCTCATTTCACGTGCAAGCAACAAATCTATGAAATAGGTATAATCTTAATTTTAAAGAAAAAGAAACTAAAATTCATGAAGATTAGGTCATTAATCTAGAGTTCTAATGTAATATCAGAAGCAGGCTTTTAATTTTTAACAACTGACACCATTGAAACTAATCAAATGTTCAGAGATATTTAAAAACAAACTGACAAAAAACAACAACGAAAATCTCCGTTTAAGTTGGCTACCCACAAAACATGTTTTTAATTTTGTCTTGAAAGCTGTTGTGAGATAATAGAAAAATATGTATTGGTCTTTGCCCCCAGTTCCTGAGACATGGCTCTTGAAACCCTTGTAATTTGCTGGACGTTGAGGACACTAGGCGCATCTTTTGTTCTAACATTTGATCTTTGATCCTGGTTCCTGACACAGGGTTTCTGAAAACCTTGTAATTTCCTGGGTGTTAACAGTGTCTTTTGTTCTAGTGAGGAGACTCTGGGTGGGCTCTTCAATGGCTCCTGGATGAGGGTTGGTCCCTGGGAAGACTAAGCCATGAGTAGAAGCTTGGGTTTATCAGTCCTGCCCCCCATTATCTTGAGAAAGAAGAACTGAAAATGGAGTTAATGACTGATCATGCCTATGTGATGAAGCCTCCATAAAATCCCCAAAGAACTGGATTCTGAAAGCTTTCAGTTTGGCAAAGGCATCCGCAATGGGAGGGTGACACACTCCAACTTCACACGGACAGAAGCTCCTGTGCTCGGGGTCCTCTGAACCTTGTCCTCTGTATCTGTTCGTCTGTATTCTTTATCATATCTGTTAATGAACTGGTAAACATAAGCAGGTGATTCTTCCTGAGTTCTGTGTGCACCTCTAGCAAATTAATGGAACCTGAGTAGAAGGTCATGAGAACCTGTAATTTGCAGCCAAATGGGACAGAAGTTGTGGGGTATTTGGGGACCTACTACTTGGAATTGGCATCTGAAGTAGGCAGGGAGCAATCTTATGGGACTGAGCCCTTAACCTGTGGGACCTGACACTTTCTCTAGGTGGTAGATACTGTGTCAGAACTGAGTTAAATTTTAACACACTCAGCTGATGCAGAGAGTTGCTTGGTGTGAGGAAAATCCTCCCCATGTTTGGTGACCAGATGTGTCAGAAGTGAAGTGTTTTGTGTGAGTAGTAAAGGAGACACACGGAAGAAAGTCACAGTAGGGAAGGGTTGGGGTTTTCCCTGTACAGGGTAGAAAGAATCTGAGTTTTCCCTTTACAACAGTCAACTAACATGTTTTATCCATACTTTTGTTGCTAATCTAATCTCCTCCATCCACTGTTCAAAATATTAAACTATACTGATTATTAACAGCTTAATGCACACCATCATTTGGAATTGTAGAAAGGGAAAGGGATCATAGTTTGACAAACAACAGTTAATGAAAATTCATCTAGAAGAGATACCAGCACTTAGGAGATGCTCCAATATGTTTCTCAATCATCTATCTGCATAAACATCCAGGAGATAAGAAGAGAAATATAAATATTGTGAAATTGTTATTTCAGATATCCATTCTCCAGTTCTCTCAAAGGTAGAACCCTCTTCATATTTTCATAAATATATAAACACAAACAATAACCAAATATAAACTTCAGTATCTCTGCTGAAAAGAAATATGTTAAGTATGAAGAAAATATAATAAAATTATTTTACAAACTACGTAATTAAAGCAATAACTTAAAATATGAATGTGCTTATTGGGAGCTTCTTTGTTGCCTCTTCCTTCTCCAGTGAGATAGATAGTACAGAAAGGGTCTGGAGGCTGGCTACTTGAAAGAAGAAAGGTGGTAAACCAGAAATGACTCCTGATTATCAACAATAAGATGCCTAAAGTGACTTTCACACTCTTGAGTATAAAACACATCGATAATTACCGCCAGACATCTTCTTACAGCTATGATTCACTCACTTGATTTCACAGTGGTCTCAATGTGCCTGATTTCCTTGGCCTGTTTCTCTGTTACTCATTATCCCCATTTTCCCTCTCCCATTGACTCTTCAATTGGCACATTTCCATACTCACCATTATGCTTACAAATAATCTTATTAAAAGAGTTCAGCTCACCAAAGAGTACTTGTTACATCAAGCATGGAAGTGACATTAAACTCACTTCCCACAGGCGGTATTCAAGTGTTTTAGTAAAAATATCCCCTACTTGTGTTTGCTCTTCAATGGTTAAGTATAGAGCCACATTATCTACCTCAATTATTGTTCTCCTGTGCCAGAAAACAGTTTACAACTTGATGAGAGGTTGAAAAGAATAGTGCTCAGTAAACCAGCCATCGACTGAAATATCAAGTACCTCTTATATCAAAACACTAACAACTTATAACCTAATAGAAATAGTGTTTCAAGATCATATGCTGATTACCTAGAGGTATTTATTCAGCATAATATGAAAGATCTGTGAAATCTTTCCAACTGCAGGGACAACAAAGGTCCAGTCAGGAGAACAGCCAAGAAATTAAAAGATGACACATACTTCATGATTAAATTTCCATTTCCCAGACTTGATTCGGTTTACCATTTCATTTTGATCCAATTTTTCCTCACATGTTTTAATATCAGGGAGAACTCGATATACTTGTAAAATGATGATTTTAGTTTGAAATGAAAACACACCCACCCAAAACCTTGGTCGAACAACAGCTAACTATCAAAGAAAAAGCCACACACACACACCTCCTCACTCAGCTACCTCCTGCCAAGAGAACTGTGGCTTCCTGCCTGCTGAGATGACAGGCTGGCACATCATGCACAGAGTACTTCTGAAGAGTGGGTGGCACTGAAGAGAGAGCAGCAGGGGTCAGGGGAAGGATTCTCCACAGAAGGGCAATTGCACAAGAGGATCAAGGAGCAGTTGGTGGCCTGACATGGACTACGCCTTCACAAGCACAGAGTAGTGACAGAAAGCAGAATACATAATTTTGGCAAAGTAATTTTGATTTTTTCCTGCATAATACAATTGCAAAATTACACAAAAGTAATTTTTTTTTTCACAGATGCCTGCTGCCTAATATTGATTTTGGTTTCCATGCTCAAAATCAGAATTCACCCTTTCATTAAGCCGTTAGTTTCAAAGTCAAGTAACCCTTTTTATAGTCTGAGTGTCGCTTGACCTTTAAAATACAATGATTTTCCTTTCCAGGAAGAAACCGTGACACGGTGGTGAAATTATCCCAGCATTGAAACACGCTAAAAAAGCCAATGTACCAGACCTAGTCCAGCAATACCTTTCTCAATAATATAAGTGGAGAGATATATTATTATTATTTTTCACAAGCACATCAGGTTATCTCGAGGGAATCTGGAAATCATACCACTACCTGAAGCAACATTTAAGATTATTCCTATGTCTCATCAATTGAGCAATGCTAATTTATAGGCATCTTCTTTACAATAAATAA
Organism: Rhinolophus sinicus; assembly: GCF_036562045.2. Taxonomy (NCBI): domain Eukaryota; kingdom Metazoa; phylum Chordata; class Mammalia; order Chiroptera; family Rhinolophidae; genus Rhinolophus; species Rhinolophus sinicus. The sequence continues at coordinate 20,079,508 of NC_133751.1, forward strand.
GTCTGACAGTTAGCAAAAGATTGTCAAAGGAAAATTTGTAATTGATAATCCTAAAATTATTTATTTGTAAAAAATGATATAATAGTGAAGCAGCAACTGAACATAAGTTAGCCTTAAAAGAAGACTGAGCCCATTAGTTTCTGTGACTCATGAATAATATTTAAATTATAATTTCTTATAAAGTTTAAATACTATAAAATGCATTAAAGTTAAACTCACATACTACACCTAAGTAGCATTAGCCTACAAAAACTTTACAGGTTACAGTACAATATCCAAAACCAGAAAATTCATTGGTTATATTTTGATGAGAAGGAATGATTATTTTCCTTTCTTTATCAAGGTTTTCTAACTTTTAATATGGGAGATATAAATGAATAAATACATAAATGAATAAAAAAACAAACTTTTTTTTTTTTTTTACATGACCAGTGGAACTTCCGGGGTATTGATTATTTAATGACTCTAACAATACTACTGGTAGTTGTGTTTGCCATTCTTTCCAAATATTGTTAGGATTTCCCCTAATGATTGTTTAGGAATATGGGATAATTCTGAGCACATTTGTGTTCCAGAAGACAACCTGTTAAGTTTCTCCTCTGAGAAAGCTCAAAATATGGCAGGAAATAAGGTATAATTAAAACAAATACTAGTGCAAATGCTAATGGACATAAACTTTCACTGTTACCAAAGGCCTTCAAAAATCTCATTGAAAACAATCTAGGAAATTAAATTATTGTGAAACAGAGAGCTGTTTTTTTTTTCTTTGTGAATCATTGTTTCCATTTTAAAATTCACATTTACAAAATAATGAAGCTTTTTTTGTTGTTTCTAAGTCAAATACTGTAGCTATATCATGTTATCTGATTTATGTAGTTGCATCTGTACTTATTGCTATAATATAAACTAAATTTTTAAAGGTAAATAAAAATTATTTTTTATTGGTTCTAAGTTAATAGTTTCACAAAGTTTTAAAATGAGGAGTCGAGTAGTTCCTGGAAGTATTGAGTAATAACCCATCAGGAACACAATTAGGAAGCAGGGTAGCAAGGACATGCCCCTGCAGAGGGTAGATCTTGTGTTAAATATTTTTACCACAATAAAGTAAAATTTTTAAAAATTGGTATAAAAAATGTGGAGTTCTTCTAAAAAAAAGTGCAACAAAATCAACACGACATGATCTTCTGGAAAGAAAGAGTGCCTGGTGTTAATTCTTGTATGGTGATAACAGATAGAGAATAAACCAATGGATGAAGGGAGGCATGGCTGGACAGACAGATGGACATGGGCTTCTTATATGTTTAAAATCATGCTATTTTTAATATGTTATATCTGTTTCTTAATATGTTGTATCTATTTTTCTAAAAACTTAACATGGTGATAATTTCCCAATGTCAATCAAGTATTTTTCAGATGATGATATTTGTGGTTAAATTATATTGTAGCCAATAGATGTACCACAAATTATTTCTGCTTTTGAGGTGAAAAATAAATGTTGCCAAATACTATCTCAGGTAGCTATGCAAATCTAAAATTCTACTAGCTTCATACACACAATTGTTTTACTGAAAACAAGCCAAGTGGAGGGTGATCATTTTCAAAGGAGCTCTTAATTTGGGAGATTGAGACTAAAAAGTAATATCACATTTTTGTTTTATTTTGATTTTTATATTATTAATGTTTTCTCCGAAGATCATTACCTATTTCTCCTTTTTCCTGAGATTTGTGTTGGAATAACATTGCCCCATTTTCTTAATAATTTATTGCCTCTCCTTGTTTATTATAAAGCCAATACTTATCGCTAGTTACTTGTTTTTATGATTTTATAAGTTACAATTATGAAAATCATTGACCTTTGAAACCACGTTTACATTTTATAGTAGTGTTTCAGAAAATACATAATTTGAAACATTTATATTGCATAATTATCAATATATTTCATTGTGTTTTTTTTCCAATTTATTTCCTGCTCAGCCTATCATGTAACATCTGAATCTGGCTATATGTTCAATTAATCTACCCATTCATAGCCACTGAGAAGAATTTAGGACAAATTATTTTTCCTGGATGATGGTTGTGACTTTAAATATAGATATTAATAAAGTGGGCTTCATTAAAGGAAAGAAAAACAAACAAAAAAGGCACAAGACTTAATTTTTATAGAGCCAGTAGCAAAGAAAAATATATCCTCATTGTGAATATAAAATTTCACAATGTGGTATGTCTTCCCTGTAAACGTATACATTGACAAAAAAATAATCAAGTAAATCAAAAATTAAAAGACAAAATGATAATGATATAAGCAGGAGATAGAGGTAATAGATGAGAGAGAGAGACAGAGAGACAGAGAGAGACAGAGAGAGACAGAGAGAGACAGAGAGAGACAGAGAGACAGAGAGATGCAGAGAGAGAGACCAAAAACCAACTGGAATCAAGCACAAATTATCATTGTGCCATTTGAAATGTTAAGAGCTATGGTGAAGTGAACATATTCCCAAGGGTCAATGAATTGAAATCAGAACAAAAACTATTTGATATAGGCATGTAACATCTGAACATGCTCTGTGAAAGTTTAAATACTTCTTCAAATTCTCATTTGTCTGGCAATATTGACTGGTTTTGTTGCCATTTTAATAAGGCAATTGGAGCTCCTCTTTTCAGTGACCTTCCCTACAATGTCCATGAGGGATTATTGCACTGACAGGTCATTTTAAATAAATTTGGACCTCGTCTTGCTAAATATGCAAATTTCCTATGATTTCCGACTGCTGTATGCACATTATTCTCAAGTACGTGTGATTTTTGAATTGAGCTCCTCTGCAATTAATCTAATGTAGTAATATTGACCATAAACTCACTGTTTCTTAGTGAGACTCTATCCTCTAATAAAAAAAAGAATCAAATATCATGCTGTGTCAGTCCAATATATTTTTCCAGTGTTTGCATTTATGAAGTTATTTATGAATATTTAAAAATTATATACCATAATAAATTATCATTGAATACATTAATGAGACATACAGAGAAGGCAAAAAAAATACTATCATAAATAAGAAACAAAATCTCAAAGATGTTAAATAACTTGATTTTTTCAAATGACTAAAAACAAAAGAATTAACAGCGATATACTCCTACATATCCTCTGGCGTTTAGTCTTATATATTTTTTTAACAATGAATTTACTTGTTTTGTCTATTCTTAAAATTTTTAATTATAATAATAATTATTAATATTACAGTTTTGTTTCTACTACTACAGTAAGAACATCTAACTGACTGTATTTTTATCTTTATATATATACAACTCTTTTATGAGCTGCCTTCTGGCTGACTTTCCATCTTTATTGTTTATCATTCACATTCACTTACCAGTCATATTTTATTCTCCAGCTATCTTGAGCTAGAGGTCCTATTGCTTTATACCTTCTTATGCTGCCACCACCTCAGACTTGACCCTCTTTTTAAACCTCCCTAACTATATATGAATGATTTTTAATATCTAACTTGAAATATAACCTCTAATAGAAAATCTTCATTGATCTCTCCTATCAAAGGTTGACTTTGATTCACTACTCTTTCTCTATAGCTTCTTACAGAACCTACTAAAATTTAGAGAGCATTGGGATATTTATTAAAATATTTCTGTTAATCAAAACTGGGCTTATTATTAAGTTAACAAGTCTTCATTTTTATGACTTCTTCCTTGCAGTAGTATCTTTCAGGAAACTTGGATGGACCCAACAATGTATCCACATAGTATTTTTAAATAAGATCCAACAGGGAAGAATAACTCATTGACCTGAGCCCTGTCTTGTGCATGCTGCTTCTCTTCTTGGAGGGTTTGCCAACTCTTGTCTTACAAACCATGGAGGAGACATCTGCTAACATGCAAGTAAACCACAGAGTAACCACAATCGCATGGAAATGAAAAGTGGCCCTCAGGCTATGTAGGTATCTAGAATACAATGATCCAAGATCTTGGGTGGAAGAAGATGCAGAGAAGGGAGCCAGGTACTTGGATTTTTCATGGAGCATTTGAGGATTCTTAAGCTTTTGAAGGACATGAAGTAAAAAACCAAGTGAAAAAATGAAAGGAAAAAAAAAAATTAAAGCCAAACTTTCAGCAGTCATACAATGCTTAGGAATCAAAATTTGAGTTCAGAACTCTGAAAGGAAGTCGGTTCTTAATGTAAACAAGCAAGCAAGCAAATAAATAGAAAAATAAAACGAAAAACAAAACTGAGTTGGGATACTATAGGGCAATATTTAAGAATTGAGTATGAACCAACCAAACTTTATGAAGACTACAATCCAGAAAGGAGTCATTGAAATAAAATGACTCGCTCTTCTGCTGCTAGAGAGAAGATAGTATTGGGAGAATGCTTCAGTCTAAGTGCCGTGTGTGTGTGTGTGTGTGTGTGTGTGTGTGTGTGTGTGTGTGTATTTTATTGCACAGTATCTTGCATTCATTCAAGAATTTCAAGATTTACTAAGCATGCCACAAAAAGTACCAATATATGAAACAAACAATAGAAACACACCAAACTTGCTCAAACTACTGAAGAACAGATGTTATATAAAAAACAAACAAAAAAAAGTGAGCAAATTATTAAAAATCTTGGGAAACTGGAGAATTTCACCAAAGGCGAGAAATCAATACAAATGAATCAAGTGGAAATTCTAAAAAAATGAAAAATGTAATAAATTAAGATGTATCCAACAGAAGAAAGGTTGTATCAGACAAGAATTCTATTATACTGAAAGTTATATCAACAGGAAATAACCTGAAAGAAGTACGAAGAGAAAAAAAAAAAAGAACGGATTTACCAAGAACTAAAAAAGAGTGTAGGACAGCAAGTTACAACTGTGGGCAACTGGAACCTAACTCTACTTGGCTACTTAGAAATGTGGAGCAAAACAAATTCTTCAGAGCTACTCCATCTCACAAAGATTCTCAGTAATGCTGGTACATCCTTCTCTAATGAATTTCTTATTTTAGGAAGAGAATAAGCCCTAGTTTTTCTGTTTGAAACTGGTTAGCAGTTAGGGTTATATAATGAATGCATTCCAGCAATCCAGAATCATTGAATCATTTGAACTCTTATTCAATATTCTGCAAAGACATGCAGTAGAGTGGTTAGGCAAGATTTCAGTAGCTACGCTTTCTCTTTTTCAAGTCCTTACTTGTCATTTACCACTTCATAATCTAGGGAAAGTTGCTTAATTACCATTGTGCATCTCAGCTTTTTCACTTATAGAAAAGACACAATAATATATCCACATCATAGGGGTTTAGGGAGGAGAAAATCAGTTAATGCCTGCAAAGTGGTTAGGACAGTACTTGCGCATACTAAGGTACAACACATCTGTATTAGTAGTAGTAGTAGCAGTAGTATCATCAAAATCAGCAGCAGCTGCAGCAGGAGCATCTTTTTGGCTCCATTACCAAACACAAAGTTCAGAATCTAAATATTCTAATAATAGTAAAGACATACAGAATACTAATTATATCCAGGCATTTTACCAAGCAGTTTGCTATATTAACACATTTAAGTCTCACTACAACTCAGAGATAGATGACCCACATATCCCTTTCCATAGTCCATGGCAATGAGAATAGAAAGTAGAAAAGTAAGGGATAGTAAGGAATTTTTCTCTTAATAATGTTACAAAAATGAAGAGAGTATAATGGGATTTATCCCTCTTTACTACTTCACTTGGCTCTAACTGATCATAAAATAAAGCATATCAGTATTTGAAAACATAAATTCATTGGTAACAGGTTGAGTAGGTGCAAAATTATAGATAGATTCATTTAAATGAGCTAATGTTACTGGAAATATTTTTCATTGAACAGACTTTGGTAGTTGCACAGTAGCATCATTACATAATAGAACAGATTGTTATATTAAGAGGAATAAAGGTTTATCTGAGGAAATGGATATATATATAGAAAAGACCTCAAATGCAGGTTCAGATGGAAATTTAGAAAATGTAAACAACTGAAAGAAAGGAAATGCAAATCTCTGTATCACCACTTTAGCCATCATGACAATAGCATTGTAATGCATTTGCATCATGGCTGAACCCAACTTTCTGCTGGAGCTGATGTTCTCATTTAATGAGGCAATTTGGGGTATCTCTCCACAACTCTGCAGGATGTAAAGTTGGTAGCATAAAACTGGTCATGGGGGAGAACTTACATACATAAAATGAAACATGGTGAAATGTAATAAATTTTAAACTAGAAATCAGGTTATGAAACATTTAACAGCACAATGCTGGATTCAACTCTGATGATTTGTAAATATGGACATGTATTTACTCTAAGTGTCTTCATTAGTAGTAACATGAAAACAAATAAACAAAAAATTGACTTTCACTTTATAATTCTATTTTAGGATGCATGATAATTTGTTTTCAAACTGTTTTGAAGTTTAGATAGCCATGAAAAATATTATCATAATTAGAACACTGTTTTTATTCTAAGCCAAGTTTATTTTCTCTAGGAATTTGCTTATGTATTGTCTAGAAAGGCTGGAAATGTTCCTGGCCTGGTTTAGGCCATATTTTCTTTATATATCTAAGTTTTTGTGTGATGGTTTAACATCCACATTTTCAAATATCCCCTTATTAACCCATTCCATACTTTGCTCAGATTAAAAAATTCAACTCTCTATGTAAAAAAGTCAATAAGCACACTTTGAAAGTGCTTCTCAGCACAATTTACGATTCTATGTACAGAATCTTCAGTTTCCCACAGCTTTAGCTGAATCCATTCCTGTTTCTGACTTCACTGATTCTGGTAATATTCAAAATAGGGGAAGTAACTTTGCTTTAAAAGCGTCCCTATTTCAGCGGTAGAATGCAAAGTTTGCATGCACTGCAGGAAGTGTGGAAATTACTCTGGGGCAAATTACTTGAGGATTCAAGTGTGCTATGTTGGCCAGTTGGTCTAGAGAAATGAAGAAGGTCAGACTAAGTTTATGGGAACAAGGTCAATAAAGGGCAATGTTTTCCCAAGGAATAACTGGAGATCTAAGAGGACAAAGACAATGGAAGACGTTTATGTCTGGAACTCAGAAGCTTATAAAAGACTCATCCTTTCCTTATTCATGATCTCAATGCATTCAAATGTTACATGACAATTCTTGCATTAAGATGTGCAACCACAGTGTGGCTACATAGAGTAAATGGTGCCCAAGTGACTTGAGTGGCTTAATACCTTTTCCACAAGAATAAGTGCATGTCATAAAAGGTGCATTGAACTTTTATCCAGGGAGTTCATTCCTGGAAGACTCTGAGTATTCAAAAGAATTATGGGGCCAGGTCATGATGTTTTTGGAGAATAGCCCAGTCTGAAATTGATCATTTAAGAAAACCAGACATACTATTTAATGTGAAAGGGCCAGGGCTCATATTAATACCAATATGTACTAGGTATAAATATCATCCAAGATTGTTTGCAGCAATATGCAGAGAAGTAATTGATGGTGAACTCAGGAATGAAATATTAAAATAATCCTAAAATACATTAAAGGGAAGGACTTTGTTACTGGGTTTCAATGATGGCTATACAAATCTTACAAAATTGCATAGCCAAAAAATAGAATAATGTATAAGAATTAGATATGGTTATTAATGTCCTATAAAAATATCACATGTAATTTCAGAATAACAGTTTAGTTGAATATAAATGAGAATATAAATATTACTAATAATTTACTTTAATAAGGTAAAGTATAACTAGATAGAGTAAGTTAAAGTGATTCACATCTTTTTTCTAAGTAATATAATTTCAGTTTTCCTGGGGATATGACTGCTGTTCTGTGAAAGAATGTGACAATCTCTTCTGTCTTATTCTAAGAAAGAAGGAACATTTGATGCCATAAGAATTAGAAATTAACCTTTGACCAGATCATTGTATAAATAAATTTTATAAAATAATTTGTAAAGTAATTTTATAAATGGAGCTACATGAAAGTTTTAGCCTGTGTTTTAGTTTTTAAAAGAGCTATAAGCACAGTTCAACATTAATCTAATCTTGCTTTGGTACCCCTCTTTATAAACATAGCCTTTTTCTTCAAATTATCTTCATACCATGAGAAAGGATGGGTCTTAGAACAAATTGTTAAATATATAATATTGTAATTTATCTGTATAAGGAATCTATATGGTTTACAATAACTGAATAGTATATTAACTTCTGCAAGTCTCAGAAAAATAAATGAAGATCTCTATTTACTTGCAAAGGGGTACGTTAAAATGTACCTGGACATATCACATATAATGCAGCTAAATATACATTCAATCATTTTTTTTTAATCTAATGATTGGATGAAACGATTAGACAAAAAGTAGGCAATTAATTTTTTCTTTACCCTTAGGACAAATTCCAGTTATCTCTTGCACTAAAAACTTCTGACCAATTTAAATGAATGTAATTTATAGATTTAAAATAAAAATCATTATTGCTTAATGTGGAAATTTGTTCTGTCATGTGGCAATGTGATTTCTTCCAGTTCAAGGATAAGGTCTTTAAACTTGGGAGAAAGTACTCAGATTCTAAAACTGACCGTCACTTCTTAGGTCTCTATCAAATAAAGAGATGTGTGATTTTGTTTTTAGTTAGTGCTAATCCTTGGTCACAGAATGCCAGTGTAATCAATGCACCAGACAAAGTGGATCCTAGAAGTTGGTGGGAAAGACAGTTTTTTTGTTTTTGTTTTTGTTTTTTTTAATAACTAATATTCCTTGCTGGGGTATTCTGAACCACATTCTATTTATTTTTTATAAATATTCAATTAAATAAAACATTTTCAATAGTTCATTTGAAATCTTCAATAATAATTTGATTGATATTGGGAGTTACTGATTTTCATATTTTTCCACATTGAACATTATATGAGCAAGGAAGATACAGAAGTCTTTGAGACTCGCTATTCTTTATTCTTTCTCAGGGTAGGTTTAGATCAATAAATGACATACTTTTTTCCTTAATAAATGACTGTGGCTTTTAGTTTGTCCTAGCCTGCACTCTCACACTGACTTTTTTAGCAGTGGGCTATATTCTTTCCTGTACCTGGGCCATTACATTTCTGTGGCCTGTAATGCTCTCCTCCCAAATCCTCCCATGGCAAACAACTAATTGTTCAGATCTCATCTCAAACCTATCTCGCCTGGGATTCACCATAACAAATATATGTAAAATGCTCTCTTTTATAATTTTCTTTCCCAATACCCTTTGATTTTCATTATTTAGTTCTTTACTTTCTGAAATCATTCATTTGTTTATTACATGTTCACCATCTCTTTTCCCTCCAGTAGAATGTAAGCTCCAAGAGGCAGGACCCACATTATCCTCAGCATGTCTGGTGCATATTAGCAAAGCAAGTAATATCTGCTGAATGAATGAATGGATTTTAAATTGATTATATTGTTTTAACTTACCACCAGTATTATATGAGTCCATCCATTTTACCTTTCAAACTTCAACTTCATGTTTGTAGATAGTTATTCTTATTTGCCTTTCTGGGATTCTTTTTTTGTTGTTGTTGTTGTTGTTTCAGATACACATGACACAATAATACTTAAACGTTTATCATTTATATCCCTCACACTGTGTAACCCCCCCCATCCACAATCCCTCTGACATCGCACAGAGACATTACATTTCCACTTTCTCTATTCCTGATGCTGTACTCCACTTCTTGTAAATACACACACACACACACACACACACACACACATATATATAAAATTATAGTTGGCATTCATTATTGTTCAGATTCAGGTGTACAGGGCAGTGATCAGGCATCTACATCATCCCTGAGGTGGTCTCCCAAATGGGACAAGTGTCCATCGGATACCCTACAAAATCTTTACAACATTATAGAGTACATTCCCCAAATTAATTTTCAAAACCCTGTGGCCATCTTGTGTTTACCGATTCCTAATCCCCTCACCTTCCCCTTTATCCCCACCCCCCCTGCCCCTCTAGCAACCCTCAGTTTTTCCTCTATGTCTCCAAAACTGTTTCTGATTACTTCATTCACTTTCCTTTCCTTTAGATTCCACATATAAGTGAAATTATATGGTATTTGTCTTTCTCTGTCTGACTTATTTCACTTAACATAATGTTCTCTAGGTCCATCCATGTTGTTGCAAATGGTAAGATTTCTTTCTTCTTCATGGCTGTGTAATACTCCATTGTATAAATGTACCACAGTTTCTTAATCCAGTCATCTACTGATGGGCATTTCGGTTGTTTCCATGTCTTGGCTATTGTGTATAGTGCTGCAATAAATATAGGAGTGCATAAAGTTTTTTGAATTAGAGTTTTGATTTCTCCAGATAGATATCCAGGAGTGGATTCGCTGGATCATAAGGTAGTTCCATTTTCAGATTTTTGAGATATCTCCATACTGTTTACCATAGTGGCGGCACCAATCTGCAATCCCACCAACAGTGCACAAGCGTTCCCTGTTCTCCACATCTGCGCCAGCACTTGTTGTTTGTTGATTTATTGATGATAGCCATATTGACTGGGGTGAGGTGGTATCTCATTGTGGTTTTTATTTGCATTTCTCTGATGGTTAGTGAGGTTGACCACTTCTTCATATGTCTGCTTGCCATCTGTCTGTCCTTTTTAGAAAAATATCTCTTCATGTCTTCTGCCCATTTTTTAATTGGGTTGTTTGGTTTTTTTTGGAGTTGAGTTGACTGAGATTTTATAAATCTGTGATATTAATTTAATCCTTATCAGATATATCATTGGCAAACATCTTTTCCCATTCAGTAGGATCCCTTTTTGTTTTATTGATGGCTTCCTTTGCTGTGAAAACATTTTTTAGTTTGATGTAATCCCACATGTTTATTTTTTCTCTTACTTCCCTCGCGTGAGGGGGTATATCAGTAAAAATCTTACTCTGGAAAATGTCTGTGAAGTTTCTTCCTATATTTTCTTCTAGGAATTTTATGGTTTCAGATCTTACATTTAAGTCTTTAAGCATTTTGAATTTATTTTTGTATATGGTGTAAGGAGGTGGTCCAGCTTCATTTTTTTGCATGTGTCTGTCCAGGTCTGCCAGCACCATTTATTGAATAGACTGTCTTTATCCCACCGTATATTCTTGCTTCCATTGTCATAGATTAAATGGCCATATAGGCATGGATTTATTTCTGGACTCTCTATTCTGTTCCGTTGATCTATGTGTCTGTTTTTATGCCAGTACCATGCTGTTTTGATTACTGTAGCCTTGTAGTATAATTTGATGTCAGGTATTGTTATACCTCCCACTTTGTTCTTATTCTTCAAGATTGCTGAGGCCATCTGGGGTCTTTTATGGTCCCATATAAATTTTAGGATTATATGTTCTATTTCTGTGAAAAATGTCCTTGGTAGTTTGATAGGAATTGCACTGAGTATGTATAATGCCTTAGGCAGTATGGACGTTTTAACTATATTAATTCTTCCTACCCATGAACATGGTATGTGTTTCCATCTATTTGTATTTTCTTTCATTTCTTTCTTCAGTGTCTTATAATTTTCTGAGTACAGATCTTTTACTTCTTTGGTTACATTTATTCCCAGGTATTTTACAGTCTTTGGAGCAATTGTAAATGGGATTTTTTTTTTTTTTAATTTCTCCTTCTGATGTTTTATTACTGGTATACACAAATGCAACTGATTTCTGAATATTAATTTTATATCCTGCTACTTTACTAAATTCATCTATCAGCTCTGATAGTTTCTTGGTGGAGTCTTTAGGCTTCTCTCTATATAGTATCATGTCATCTGCATACAATGACAATTTTACTTCTTCCTTACAGATTTGAATGCCTTTTATTTCTTTTTCTTGTCTGATTGCTGTGGCTAGAACTTCCAGCACTATGTTCAATAGTAGTGGAGAAAGTGGGCAACCTTGCCTTGTTCCTGATCTTAAGGGGAATGGTTTTAGCTTTTCCCCATTGAGTATGATGCTAGCTGTGGGTTTATCATATATGGCCTTTATTATGTTGAGATATGATCCCTCTATTCCCACTTTCTTAAGGGTTTTTCTCATAAATGGCTTCTGGATTTTATCAAATGTTTTTTTCTGCATCTATTGAAATGATCATGTGATTTTTATTTTTCATTTTGTTAGTGTGGTGTATCACATTAATTGTTTTGCGGATGTTGAACCACCTTTGCATACCAGGGATGAATCCCACTTGATCATGGTGTATGATCTTTTTAATGTTTTGCTGAATTCTGTTCACTAATATTTTGTTGAGGATTTTTACATCTATATTCATTAGAGATATTGGCCTATAGTTTTCTTTTTTTGTGGTGTCTTTGTCTGATTTTGGGTTCAGGGTGATAGTGGCTTTGTAAAAAGTGTTTGGGAGCCTTCCCTCCTTCTGGATTTTTTGGAAAACCTTGAGGAGACTAGGTGATAATTCTTTTTTGAACATTTTGTAAAATTCACCTGTAAAGCCATCTGGTCCAGGGCTTTAGTTTGTTGGGAGATTGTTGATTACTGATTCAATTTCCCTGGTGGTAATCAGTCTATTCAGGTTTTCTGTTTCTTCTTAAGTTAGCCTTGGAAGGTTGTACACCTCTAGAAAATTGTCCATTTCTTCCACATTGTCTAATTTGTTGGCATATTGTTGCTCATAGTAATTTCTTAATTTTTTTGTGTATTTCTGTGGTGTCTGTTGTCACTTTTCCTCTTTCATTTCTGATTTTATTAATTTGGGTCCTGTCTCTCTTTTTTTTAATGAGTCTGGCTAAAGGTTTGTCAATTTTGTTTATCTTCTCTAAGAACCAACTCTTGGATTCATTTATCTTTTGTCTTGTTTTTCTGGTTTCTATTTCATTTATTTCCTCTCTGATTTTTATTATCTCCTTCCTTGTACTCCCTTTGGGCTTATTTTGCTGTTCTTTTTTCAGATCCCTTAAGTAAAGATAAACTGATGATTAGTGATGTTTCTTGTTTCTTTAGTAGGCCTGCAATGCTATGAATTTCCCTCTTAGGACTGTTTTCGCAGCATCCCATAGATTTTGGGTAGTCGTGTTTTCATTTTCGTTTGTCTCGAGATATCTTTTGATTTCTTCCTTGATCTCCTGCTTGACCCATTCATTATTTAGTAACATGTTATTCAGCCTCCATGAATTTGTGTGTCTTCCAGTTATTTTCCTGTAGTTCATTTCTAATTTCATAGCACTGTGGTCAGAGAAGACAATTGGTATGATTTCAATTTTCTTAAATTTATTAAGACTTGTTTTGGTCTATCTTGGAAAATGTTCCATGTGCGCTTGAGAAGGACGTGTATTCTGCAGCTTTGGGGTGAAATGCTCTGAAAATATCGATTAAATCCAAGTGGTCCAATGTGTCATTTAAAGCTGTTGTTTCCATACTGATTTTCTGTCTGGAAGACCTGTCCCTTGTTGTCAGAGGTGTGTTGAAGTCCGCTACTATGATAGTGTTACTGTTGATCTCTGTCTTTATGTAACTCAATATATGTTTTACATATTTAGGTGCTCCTATGTTGGGTGCATAGATGTTTATTAGGGTTATTTCCTCTTGTCGGATTGATCCCTTTATTATTATATAGTGCCCATCTTTGTCTTTTAATATATTCTTCATTTTAAACTCTATTTTGTCAGAAATAAGTATTGCAACTCCAGCTTTTTTCTCATTTCCATTTGCATGAAATATCTTACTCCAACCCTTCACTTTCAGTCTGTGTGTGTCTTTTGATCTGAGGTGAGCCTCTTGTATACAGCATATACAAGGGTCTTGCTTTCTTATCCACTCGCCACCATATGTCTCTTGATTGGAGCATTTAATCCGTTTACATTTAAAGTGATTATTGATAGGTACATAGTTATTGCCATTTTTAAATTTGTAGTTAGATTGTTTTTATCTTTCTTCTATTTACAGAAGTCCTTTTAGTATTTCTTACAATGCTGGCTTGGTGGTAATAAATTCCTTTAGCTTATTCTTTTCTGGGAAGCTCTTTATCTCTCCATCAACTTTAAATGATAGCCTTGCTGGATAAAGCAATCTAGGTTGTAGGCCTTTGTTTTCCATCACTTTGAGTATCTCCTGCCACTCCCTCCTGGCCTTCAATGTTTCTGTAGAAAAGTCATTTGATAATCTTAAGGGAGTTCACTTGTATGTAACCCTCTGTCTTTCTCTTGCTGCTTTTAGGATTCTCTCTTTGTCTTTAACCTTTGCCATTTTAACTATAATGTGTCTTGGTGTGGGCCTGTTTGGGTTTATCCTTGTTGTAACTCTCTGCACTTTCTGGGCTTGTATGTTGGTTTCCTTCATCAGGTTAGGGGAGTTTTCGGACATTATTACCTCACTTCAAATATGTTCTCAATCCCTTGCTTCCTCTCTTCACCTTCTGGTATTCCTATGATGCACATGTTGTTGTGCTTGATGTTATCCCAGAGGTTTCTTAAATCATCTTCATTATTTTTCATTTGTTTTTCTTTCTGTTGTTCTGTTTGGGTGATCTCTGCTAATGCTAACTTGTCTTCTAAGTCGCTGATTCGATCCTCTGCTTCATCTAACCTGCTGTTAATTCCTTCAAGTGAGTTCTTTATTTCAGTAAAGAACTTTAGTTCTAACTGGTTTCTAACTGTTTTCTTTAGTTCTAACTGGTTGTTCATTATGATTTCTACACCTTCTTTATGTCGTCTCTAAGCTCCTTAAACATTCTTATCATCAGTGTTCTGAACTCTGTCTCTGATAGGTTGGTTACCTCTGTTTCTTTGTTTCCCATTCTGGCAGACTCTCTGTGATTGCTTCGATGTATTAGGTAGATCCCCTAGAGTTCTTAGTTCTTGCTGGGTTATCTTATGTAGTATGTTTCCTTTATAATTGACTTGCACTACTTCGTTCTTCTCCTCTGCTCCAAAGGTGACTCTTCTGTTGTGTACATTGTCCTTTTAAAGAAGATATTTAATTGCTTTTCGCTTTTGAGTAGGTGGAGTTAACTCCTAGGCTGTTTAGTTGTGAGACTTGGCTCTGCCCACCGCAGGGTGTTCTGCTGTATGAGGGTTGACCACTTAAATGTGGTTTGGCCTCAATGGGCTCTTGTGCCTGTACAGAATTCCCTCTGGGTGTGTCACTTGTAGGTCAAACCCAGTAGTACTTTGGTTTTGTCTCGAGTTGGCCTCTGGGTGTGTTGAATCTTGCGCCTCTTAAGCTGGGCCCTGGTAGGGCAATTACAGAACAAAGCAAATCACCAAGCACAACAACAAAGAACAAATCAAATACATTCACATGTAAAAACAACCGACAACCCACACTCAACACAGACAAAGATATCAAAGATATAAAGACAAAACAAAACAAAACAAAACCAGAAGCAGCGCCAACCTTGGCTTAAGCCCACCAAGTAATCTCCAGGTTGTCCTCTGCCGTACCGAAGAGTCCTCTGTATATTGTGCAGGCAGAACTGGTCACCTGGTGCCCAGAGTGATGTTGGAACTGCAGATTTAGATGCGTGGGACTGAGGGGTCTGATGGTAGTTTCTACAAAGTCAGTGCAGTTTCTTCTCTTGCCTGCACATATGCGCACTGAGAGTAGCACCACCAGCCCTGTGCCCAGTTCTCCTGAGTCTTAGGGCACTTCTTCTGTGTGTGTGTGTGTGTGTGTGTGTGTGTGTGGCAGGCGGGAGATTTCTGAGCTGCTGAAAGCCCAGAGCTGTGTCTGCTGCTACTGCTGATCCCTGGGAGTGCCTCCGCAGTTGTAATTGCCCTGCCTTATGCAGGCCAGAAAGGGTGGGGGTTGGGGATGGAGGGGTCTTCTTTCTCCCAGCCCAGCCATGTCACACTCTTCCTGCAGGCCAGAAAAGGTGGTGGCTGGGGTTGGAGGAGTCTCTTCTCTCCTAGACCAGCAAAAAGCATACTCTTCCCAGCCTCTTCCCTGGGTCAGAGCTGCACGCCAGTCTTCCCAGAGCCTGAGCACTAAGGCTTCTCTGTAATCTGACACTACTCCTCAGTTCAGGGGCCAGTTTAAATCTCTGGAAGGGCAGGGGTAGGATTGGAAGAGCAGGGGGAGGAGCCCAGGTATGGAGTTTGTGTCCTTTGTCCAGCCTAGGGCCCAACTGGAGGTCTTACTGAGGTTATTGCCTCAAATGCTGGATGTGCTGCCCCCTCAGCGGGAGAGATCAGCTGTGGGACACAGGGAAAGAGCCCACCTCCTGGCTTTTGTGTTCTCTGTTCTGTCCTGGGATCCCCTGCGTCTCTGCAGCTGTGGATCCCGGCGCATTTCCACCGCCGCAGATGCGGGCAGTATCTCCTCACCCTATTTGCCCACCTTCAAGTAATCCTTGCACGAGTCTCTTAGCTGTTCTGCATGATGAGCAGAGAGTCCTTTGATGGGTTATAGATGTCCCATTTTTTATAAGATCTGGAGGAGAACTCAAAAAGTGTGCCCCATGCCGCCATTCCTATGACATCACTCCCGGGAAAGACAGTTTTGATAGAATACCATCTCACAGGGTTCCCAGTGGATACTTGAACCAATCCTGTGGTAATGTGTGTGTGTGTGTGTGTGTGTGTGTGTGTGTGCGCGCGCGCGTGTGTGTGTGTGTGTGTGCATGTTTGTTTGTTTTTCCCATTTGGTATGTGCATTCAATTCCTTCATGGCTTCTGGAATGAGAATTATGATTTAAATAGTCCTGAAAAATCCCCTAGCAGTACATTTACTATACAGGTAGTAAACCAATGATAATTCCTGGAAGAGGCCAGATTGAGGATTTCTAATAAAACTTCATTCAGCTAGGATGTTTAGCTTGTGCAGAATATATATGGATCATGGGAATACCAGTGAATTTGTATAAACTTAACACAAGATGAATCCAATTAAAGCTGTTCTAACAGCGTGCATAGTCTATTGGAGAAAATCAACTCAGGCTTTGTGAATTGGCATGCAGCTGTCAATGTGGAAGATTATCTTTGGTGTATACCAGTGGTTAAAGCACATCAAAGCAAATTGCTTTCAATTGGCAAGTTAACAACACCTTCCCCTGTTTCACTTAATAGCTATGTATTCTCTCTACTCAGGCATAATTTTGCCAATAACGACCTAGATAAACTCAATGTTCCAAAGGACAACACCCTTGTCCACTATATGGAGGACATAATTCTGATAAAAATGGGTAAGCAAAGAATAGACACACCCTAGAGTTCTAGGAAAGAGGTATAGTTGCCAGGAAATGAAAGATCAATTTGCAAAAAGACCATGTGCTACCACTTAATATTGTTTAGGTTTCACTGTTTGCACAATGACAGGGTATGCCTTCCAAACTGAAAGGCAAGCATTTTTTAAGAGGTACAACATTAATGGGAAGTGGTAGATTTCTGACGGCAAAATGTACCACGTCTAGCATGTTGTCTGCTACCTGGGATTATAATTTAATCTGTAGCAAAAAGATTACCTGTCAAGAGCTCATCAACCTTGGTAGAGAGATTGCTAAACTGTGGAGTGCTGCAGTAGCAGATTAAAGCAACAAGCCCCAAATAACCAGAGTTAAGCCTTGAATCAGTCAGTTACAGCGATAGTATAAGCAAGAGTCTGAAACCAAGCAAGTGGTGGTTCTCTCTGTTCCATTTGCCCTCATGGATCAGCACCCTGGTGGAAGAGTCAGGTGGATCAGCACAGATGTGGGACTCGGGGGTCATCTCACTGTTGAGGGAGCTCTTTGTACCCTGAGATGGGGAAAGGGAGGACAGAGAAGGAGGCATAAGTGTAGAAAACTACTGGGTACTGAGTCACAGTGGGGAAAAGTATTTTCAAGATGTCCACTCCTTCCCCTTTAAGGAGGAACAGGCAGAGGCAGATGCCTAAAGAGGATACCTGTTCAAGATATCAGATAAAGAAAACTTGGAATGAAGGTGCCTAGCCTAGGAATGTAGATATGTGTGAGAGCATGGTGTGTGCGGGGGCCCTGCTCGC
This sequence comes from Rhinolophus sinicus, assembly GCF_036562045.2. Taxonomy (NCBI): domain Eukaryota; kingdom Metazoa; phylum Chordata; class Mammalia; order Chiroptera; family Rhinolophidae; genus Rhinolophus; species Rhinolophus sinicus. The sequence goes on from NC_133751.1 coordinate 20,097,467, forward strand.
TGCGCCATGTGTCAGGCAGGGTGTCAGGCAGGGTCTCTGGTCCTGCTCCCCACATAAGAACACAGGATGTGGCTAGGCTGAAAAAGAACACCCACGGAGCCACAGATACAGGAGTCATGCCACTATAGTCTCGCTGGCAGCTGGGTTGGACACAAAGGAAGCAGGAGCCACACTGTCCGCAACCTGCTGTCCTAACTGCAATCCACGCTTGCCCCCATTTTGTTTTGCTAGCGTAGCCACAGCAGTTATATTAGTGGCCAATGGCTCACTGGTTACAGCTGACGGCCAACTAGCCACAGCTAATGGCCATCCAATGACAGCTGATGGCCATTTACTACCTGAGCCAGCACCTTTCCACATGAGGCCGAGAGCCTGGAAACTGCACTCCTGGCGCTGTCCCCACACATGGCCAGGCAGGGTAGCCTGAGGCCTTGAGTCACTTCTTCCACAGTCTGCAATATACTGGCTGGGCACCACGGCTGGTATGGGAAGGGCAGCTTTCTTCCTTGTGCCTATCAGGCAAAGCCTTTGTAATTGCCTATGGTCAGGCTTGGAAAGTCACATACAAGTTTCTAAATTGGAGCCAGACTCTTCAGTATCAAAAAAATCATTATAATTCCAAAACAAATTTAATTAGTGGTATACACTGATTACGGACAATTATGTGCTCTGTTCTCTCCCTTTCAACTATTAAACTATTTACAGCCTTCTTCTACTTTCTTAGCTCTTTATATTTTCAGATTTTCTTGCATGGCATGAACTGAGCCATGTTGTAATACTGGAAAATCCTCATCCATATCTAAAACCAGACCCAAAGCCTATTCACGCTGGACAGCAATCACTGACCTTAGTAGAAAGAAAAAGGTAAGCTGTTTACCATTTGGGTTCCCAAAATGCCTTGTTGAGACGTTTCTAAACTTATTATATAGAATCTAACTGTAGTTACTCAATAAGCACAATCTGAATTAATTCAGGCAGAGAAAAACAAAATTGTAGAATACAACCTGATGGCTGCAAGCAATATAACATAAAGTCATTTCTAGTGTAAAATAAGATATACATAAAATAAATAAGAAGGGTAGCAGAACCTGCTATCCTAAATATGCCGCACTGACATAAAGATGATTTAGAGCTGAAGGCAATTAAAACAAAAGCAGACGAGAGAAGAACCCTCTCCTCCCACTTCCCCTTTCTCTAGCAGGAAGGGACAGATGATTCTCAATCACCACAGAACAGCACCAAATGTATCTACATAACAAACATTACTAACTAGCTATTACCTTCCATGAGTTCCCCTAGTATTTGCCATTTCATAATTTGCTCTCCTAGAAACTTTTCTGTGACTTGTTGCCTCTCAAAAAATGCACTGTTGTTTTGTTGAGATGTTATATTAGTCAAAGTTCTACCCACCCCTTTCTGTTATTCATCACTAGGTGTTACCAGGTCCAGGATGCACATGTTAATAAATATCTGTTTGCATTTCTTTCCTTAATCTGTCTTTTGTCAGTTTAACTGATAGGGCCCCAGCCAATGAACGTGACATGGGTAGAGGTAAAGCTCTTTTTTCCTCTCCTAGTATAAATAAAATAATTTAGTCTATAACAATAAAACTTTTAAAAAAGAGCCCTTCTGTATTAAACAAACTATGTTATGCAGCAGTAATATATTAATCCTGAAACCTCCATGGGCTTAACACTATTGAGTTTTATTTCTTGCTTATTTTCTGGATGATTCCATAAGTCTCATTATCTTAACATACAGTTTCAGGTTTCATTAAATCAGGAAAAAAAAAAAAGCGAGAGGGTCACACAGTAAGTCTTAAAATGTCTTTGTCTATGAATGATACATTTATGCTCAATGCCCATTAGCCAGGACTAATCACATGACTCTAAACCTAAGGGGATCCAGCATTGGGAGAGAGAAAGAGAGCATGTGGATTCTTCATAGCAGTAAGTCTCTGCCACATACTTGTTTGTATCATTCTAAAATTTCCCTAATATAAGACATAAATCATTCACTAATTTTACATTAAATCTTATAATGCCATAGTTTTAAGCAACAGGAAGGGACTTTATAGAATTATAACAGTAAATACGTTCTTTTAGAGTTATAAAGTGATTGAAAAACCCAGATGTGAAAATGAGAGAGAGACAGAGAGAGAGACAAAGACAGAGACAGAGAGATATTTAGGTAATGTAGTTGTTTTATTAATGTTTCAATGGGATGCTTATGTTTCTATTGAAAAGAGTTGGATATAAAGCTTTACAATACAGAACAGAATCCACAAATGTTGTTTTGTTAGTTCAGATTATCCAAGATATGTGAGACAGTATAATTCCATGAAATTACAAATGTGCATGGCACCATAAAGAGATGCATAATTAAAAAGATATGAATACAAATAGCAACTTTATTTGGGTGAGATATGCAACAACTATTTCTTATATTACCTTGAGTTGATTACAGGTTTCTTTTACTACACTCATTTTAATTCAATTTAAAAACATAAACGATGAAATTTTAAATGTTTCATCCTCAAACTAGTTGGTCAATAATAAAAAATAACAATATTAGGTTGGTGCAAAAGTAATTGCGGTTTAAAAGGTTAAAAATAATTGCAAAAACCGCAATTACTTTTGTACCAACCTAACAGCATTCTGTATTGTGCTACAGTTACAAGCATTATGTTATTCATGACCCCAAAGGACTCCCTATATTTAGATACACTTTCATATAGCATATTGTTATATGAGTTAACATGGCAAGAATGCAGCTCAGAAAAGCTGGTTTGCTTGCTCATGGTCATGCTTCTAATAAATAACAAAGTTGCTATGTGTATCATTATCAGTTCTAAGAGACTGATTTCTTCCTCAAGTATTCCTTGCCAACCAGCTGATGGTATGCACTCACACTTAACTGTGACTGTCAAAGGCCCTAGACAGCTTAACTAGTCTGTTGTTTTGGAAGCAACTGGTCACCTTCATTTACTACCTGTGCATGTCACCATATGGCAGATGGATTTGTGGATCTTGAGTTTGGTCTTAGGATAGATGTCCTTGTGAAAGAGATCTTAGCCTGTTCTTTATTGAATTTATCTTATTCAATAGATGAGAAAACAATGTGTGATTATCAAGAGGAAATTCTTAAAACAAAAGAAAAATCATTTAATAAGGAATTTATCAAATATATGTAATCATCACAAGTATAAAATTATTTAGGTTAGTAATAGAAACTTCATAAATTTGTATCTATATCTGTATCTCTCTACATATATACATATACATTTAATGGGATATTGTTACAATAACTGATTATGTGAAAAAATTAAGTTCCCATTGTCAAACTACTTTTGTATATAAATACAACTGTTTAAACTATTACTTTCACTTAAAGGGAGGATTATTTGACATTAAACATTTGAGAATAATTTCTAATACCCCTAATATTTCCATTTGCCAAAATAAATCCAGTTTTACATTTTAGTGGTAAGTCAGGTTACTACTTTAACTGATAAAATTAGTATTACTGCAGTTAAATTCTCATTTCCTATTGAAATGATAAACTATAGTCATTGGGAGTAGAAATATAATTCAGAAATTAAAATATATACTAACTAAACAAACTAAACAAATGATGAGATAAATACATAATTCATTATCTTGAAAGTAGTACTATGCAGCTTAAAAGAAAATGTCCCAATCACCTACAGGCAAAAGGTTAAGCATTAATGTCATAACTAAAATAAAATAGAAATGTCTAAATTACTATACATTTATGGAGTATTTTATCATAATATAGTGGACTCACCTCCTATGCAGATTTTTCATATACAGTTAAAAATGCAATAGCCTTGATAAATTATTCTCTAGGTAGTCATACATTTATTGATTTTGTTAAAGGTATATTGAAATCTTGTTATTTCTGGGTCATATAGTCAAATGGATTTACAAAGACCTCGATTAAGACTCATTTTTCTAAAACTTAGAAATATTATATCAGAATTATTATATTGTAGAATGGAAGGAAAAATGAATTTGATAACACACAGCTCTGTTATTATAAAATTATATGGAAAGAAACCTCAAATTTTAGTTATTTCAACAAAAGTGAAGTGAGAACTTTTTTCTAATTGGTATGCTTTTTAAATATTTCTTATCTCCTATTTTAAATATATTGAGATATTTTGGGCTGTTTTCAAAGAACATTAAAACAAGTCTTTGAATACTCATGAGAGTCGAATCTAATGAAAAGGAGATTAAATAAAAAGTAAACAATTTTGATTTTCAGATCTCAAGTCTAGTTTCTAACAGCCCCATTTACTTGACAAGCTACTTCAATGTAACTTCTAGCATATAAACTAGGACTGACCTGATTGTGACCATAAGTCCTAATTTAAGGATTTTTAAAATATTACAAAAATAAATACTATGTTACTTTCTCATCACACATGGATACTTGTATGTGCCCCATTCCTAACAGATGAATGGGAGAAAGAAGAGTGACAGATAATTTGGTAAATAAAGGACCAGAGGAGGTTGAAAGTTAAATATGAGGTTGCTTTAGAAATATAAAGGTACACACTATATCAGACAAGAAATCCCTACAACAGGAAACATTTCAACCTAAGATATCAATACAGGGAGAAAGGGTAGAGAGTATAAAAGAAAGCTGAAGCAGCTGAAAAGATGGAGGGGCCCAAAGAAAAACCTCCAGAAAGAGAAGTAAAAAATTAAATGGGAAGTGGTTTGCAACAATTCTAGAAATATATTACAAATACCAAATGTAATAGCCAAATGAAGATGTTTATGGCCCAAGCAAGTTTATTTTAAAGGAACTTGAGATGAGCAATGATGGTCATTCAGAGATATTTCAAGATCTGCAATATGTAAATGAGTATTTGTAATCGTTATAAAAAATAAACTTCCAGTTTGAAAAAACACACACAAATGTAGTGAAAGATAAGTCTTTAACAGCTATATAAATATACATTTAAATCATATATGAAAATAAACTTCAACATTCGGGATTTTCCATTTGGCTACTTTTTGTTTTCCAAAATACCATGAGTTCTTAATTTCTTATAAATGTGAATTATATTTGAAAACACTTTTCTGAAGTCAAAATATAAACATAAATTTACAGAAAATACCTAAATGCCAAATTAAAACAACTGGAAATTAATTGTAGTTATTCACTTATTTAAAAAACAAGATTACATTTCTCTTTCAATATTCATGGGTTATAAAAAATAAAAAATAAAAGGCACGCTTGACAAATTAAATTGTGTTTTCATTTTTACTTTTCCTCATGCACTCGTGATTCTGAACAGGCACGAAAGGCTCCATATTTATAAACAGATTATGACCTCCCTAGACAACTCAATTAAAGCAGTAGACAAACATAAGAGTACTAAAATTCATTACAGAAAACATTTGCTGAGGTTGGAAAGTGAAACTGCAGAATTTCAATACATGGTGTATTTAAATATATTTTTAAACACTTAACAGCTGATCCAGCATTGCCACTGATTTCCGCAGTCAAATACTCAAACCATGTGTGTAATGTGATACCTCAAACTTCCTGTCCATTATGTTTATCAGCATTAGCATTCAAAAAGTAAAATGAAAATAGAATTTTTATGTCTGGACGCCTGTGTGTCACATTTGTGCTTTAGAAGTCATTAAATATAAAAGGGTGAGGTGGTATATTCCATTACTGGGAATATGTTACAATTATTTAATAAGGTACATATGCACACCAGTCAATGGTACAAGAGAGTCACTGACATTTCTTTTCATTTCTTTATCAGATTTTATCCTGTCAGTCTATATGAATTTCTCTTTAGAGAGGCAAGATGATGATCATGATGATGATGATGGTAATGATAACAGCAGCAATACTAGTAACAGCTCCCTATTGACAAAGAAAACAAGGTACTCTTCTGATCGTGTTGTATCACACTCAATATTCTAGTTTGAGGGACTGACCTCCACTCTAGTTCTACAGTTGGTTAAAATGTTGGCCTGAGGTTTTTTGCATCTCCATTATTGTCCTGCAGCAGTTTCTAAACAGGAAGCTATTCTAATATCCATTATCAAACATCAGCATCCTTTCCCATCATCTGCTTCTAGTTTCATACCAAGATTGGAACACCAACCTCAATTCCCATTCACTATCTGGGTAACAGAGTATTTATTTTCCTACATATATGAGATACAACAGCAGCCAAACAATTAGCCAAATGGAAAGTTTCTGTCAGTTTTGGGGTCACTATTCCAAACAGTGAGTATTTGGAATAGGCACCCCAATCTGTTCTGTTGTCGGCACACCCAATACAGAATGACGTTTCTTTCCTATATATCAAGATAAAGAGAGCACATTTATTTCTTTGAAAATGTGGACTAGACAATCTACATTTTCATTTTAAAGCAGAGTTCCTGATGTTTCAATAAAATTTTTGTTTAAGCTTACAGTTTCAAGGGGCATGCTGAGAATAATCTTAATGTTTGTTAAATTAAGGAGTACTCAGTCTTTCGGATTCTTATCAATTGAATCACTATGTTTTGTAATGAATTTCTATAGTTCCTGGGTCACAATAGATGCAAACAACGATCCAGAAAGAGAAAAATTCCATTAACTTCACATAAGAAGCTTTTTTATTTTTCACAGAAAATGCGTAGTTCTAGCCAAGAAATTGTTAAATCAACATGGGTATATTACCTGATTTGGGGCTATATGGTTCAAGAGACAAATATAGATGAGTGCCATGTCTATGAGTTTCCTGGTCTTGTGCATTAAACATTATGTTCACTGAATTCATTAAGATTATTTGTCTACCTTTTATTTATTTTTTTAATTAAAGTATAGTTGGTATATAATAGTGTATTACTTTCAGGTGTACAACACAGTGATTGTACATTCATATACCTTACAAGACGATCACCAAGCTAAGTCTTTACTGACCTAGTAACTAAACAGATTTTGGATCTCCCCCCATATCCCAAGTTTCACATATCATCCTCAACAGGATCAACTGCTTCCACGGCTCAATGATGACGCAGGATGGTTCCATGTACAAGACTTCATTAATAAACTCACTTCTCAGTATCCAGATAAAGCTGTCATTCCTGGGAGGAAACCAAGGAAGGAAACTGCTTTCTTCTCACTAGAAGGACCACATATTCCTTTCTAGTAATTTCTATAGCTCCAGATGTTTTTTGTTGTTGTTTTTTTCTTTCTCCTGAGCCCTGAGTTGATTCTACATTCCCAGCTGGACTTGGTTATACAAATCATTACTTCTGTAGTAATTCCCAGGAAATAATCTCCAGCTATTAGCCATTTTCCTCCTTGGGAAATTGAGGACCTTCAGTAATGCTGATAGATTTTGTGTTCCTGGCTCATTGGTGAATACTGTGGTTTAAATAAAATGCAACTGCACTACTCATCTATGACTGATCTTTAAAGCAGATACTTTAATTTTTTATAAGAGAGCCCAACAACTCTCCCATAATACTCAAGGCTATAATAAGAAAAATGTTTTCTTCCACATTCCAAAACATTATAGCCTTTCACTCTGCAAATCCAAAAGATCATTTGTTGAGTTTCTGGTGGTGTCTTTGTCTGCTCAGTCTGCTACAACTAAGCACCATAGACTGGGTGGCTTAAATGACAAGCATTTTTTTCTCACAGTTCTGATGGCTGAAAAGTTCAAAATCAATAGGACAGCAGATCTGGTATTTGGTGAGAGCCCCCTTCCCGGCTTTCAGATGACTGCCTTCCCTTATATACTCATATGGCATCGAGAAGAGACAAGCTGACTAGTAGCTCTTCTTGTAAGGACACAAACCCCATCCTGAGAACTCTACACTCATGACCTAATGATCTCCCTAGACACTCGCCTCTTAATGTCATCATACTGGAGATTGGGGTTTGAACATATGAATTTTGGAGCGATACAAACATTCAACCCATAGCAGGTAGTATTCTAATTAATGGTGTATTCTATAACTATTACCACTCATCCTTTAGCAAAACACTTCTGTGTTGTCATAAAAAAACAAAACAAAAAACTACTCTATCTTTCTTGGTAGACTGGAAATTCTGGGAACATTGATAGCCTCTTAGTCAAGTTTGAATGCATTTTTATACCAAAAAACACATTTATTTTTCTCAGCCTTACTAAAAAAAAAATCATTATATTTTCCTAATATTTATACAACCACCAAGTCTTGCAAAGAATTTGTAGTTTTCTTGGTTGAATCTGGTAGTATAACAAGAGCATTCTACATTCATATGGAGATAGATGTTAATGGGCATGAAATTCTCAAAGAGTTATTTCATTATTTAACATTTAGATTAAGCATAGATTATTTTATTCTATTAGTTTATGGATGATTTTGATAATGCAAATGTCTTTATTTCATGGGAAATCAAAAAGTTAATGTCAAGGATATCAATTATATACAAGAAAACTCCCTGCTATAATCCTACACGCTTTAAGGAAAACAACATGGATAAATTATGAGACCCATCTATGATATAAAAGGAAAAATTCAGAATAAGTTCCATAACGTTGTAAAGACTATCTGTGCAGCATCTCAAAATTAATACAAAAATAAATTTAAAACTCATTTATATCTTGCTGCAGTTAGCACCTATCTTGCTTTGAGAAAATTTAGTCACCTAAATTCTAATATGTCTGATGTATCATACGAAAACAGCAAGAAAAAGTGGTATGACTCAAATAAAAATTCAAGGTATTAAAGACAAAAATACTGAGATTTCAAATAAAGGAAAGAAGCTAAAATATCCTCAGGCAAACATCTAGGTTCAGAAATTCTCATTTGAAATATTATAGCTAAATTCATTTTACCGCAGTATTATATCTATTTACCTGGGCAGGATAAGACATTTGACAAAGGGAATTTTGCTTAGCAGAGAGACCCATGACAATTGCTAACCACAGGCAAGCAACTGGAACCATCAAGACTTTGTGAAACCTTTTGCAGAGAAGGCAGAAAAATGTGAAACATGTCTATGTAAACATAAATTAATTGTGTTACATTATCCCTAATCTGGCAATCCCTGTTAACTCTTATGAAATTATGAAGAAAACAAAAACCGATGTAAGAGAGAGACTATAATATTTCTTTCATCTAATTCCAATGAGTGGATAAGCACATCTTAAAAGGGAAACATGTAATACTTATAATATCCTTTCTCACCATGTGCACTAATCATATCCTAATAATAATATAGGGCACTGCTTTATAAAACTCAATTAACTCTTGTTTCAGTACACTATAATAAATATAATTACAAATTACACTACTTTGTACACTTTAACGCATGTATATGCACAACCCAGTAATGAATATTTGAAATCTATATCAAATAATGTATATCAAAATTTAAGATATATATGTCTTGCTACTTAATTGTAAAGCCAAACCTATGGACACCATAGAGATTACCCATAACTCAAGGCAATGTTCTCTTATTAAGAACCTATTGTGTGTTAAACTCTCTACTAAATGCTTTCTATAAATATTGATCTTTAATTCTCACAGTTATATACAGAGAGATACATATGGTTTCAAATATATATGTCGAAGGTTACGTGGCATTGTAAAGATCACCTCTCTGTCACATGACAGAGATGCTAATCCAACCCAAGACTTCTGACTCCAGGTCCAGCACACATCCCACCAGAAATGTAACCTCCTTCACTCCATAAGCGCCGACCATCATGGTGTTCAGGGACTTGTCACATTTAGGACCGACTATGTTACCTGCTATGTCTATTCATATATCATTTTTCTACTCTATGTATGGAATCTATTTAAAATATTTAGTGAATTACTTATTTGGTTTTGTAGTCTTTCTTAATGGCAAATAACATGAAAAAGGTTTATTTTAGATTTGAATCATTTTGTTTTCATCATTGAATATTAAGCACTAAGCAAAGAGCTAGAAAGTATTCATATTCTCTATACTATCCCTAGATCTTCTGTATAACAGAAGATTTCAACTATCTAGCATTTTATGATGACTTCTGTATTTATATCTCAAATTGATATTTCCTTGGTAAAATGCAAACACATATATCTAAGTAAATATATCGCATTCAATTGTACTCTGCTGTCCCTTACATGTTCCTATTGTTTTGTTCTTCTTGTAATACTGAAATATACTTGAAGATGTTTCTTTCTCCTCTATTAGCCTCTGAAATCCTCAACGTCTGTTTTTGTTGTTGTTGTTTTGTGTTTGTTTTGTTGTTCTTATTGTTGTATCTGGATTCCCAGTACTTCACATATGTGCAATGTATTAATGAACTACTGTGGTTTACCTTGTTTAAAGCCTGACTATAAGAATTTAATGTGGCTGATGATATGCAGAAGTTAAATGAATTCTGAATGTTGTAGAACCCAAATAGGACATTTGTTATCCCTTCCAATCACCTGTCACACAAGTGAGTGACATTTTATTGCCCCACATATAAAGTTGGGAGTGAAGCTCGTCCAAGACAATCTTCTCTTCTTTGCTGGTACAGCTTTTCTTTTTTTCCTTCATTACTGCTGTTTCTCAAATACTTACTATATGAGATCAATATGAGGCACATGTTAGACTCAACTTTTACATTTGGGATCATTACTAATATTTATTATATGTACATTTTTATTGATATTTCAGTTAGATACTGGGGATGTGAGTTTATGAAAAAGTGGAATACCTTACCCAAAAGATCTTCTTTGATTCACCATGACCAATTTGCAAATCTTTAACTTAGACTACTTTGAAAACAATAAAATCATAGTAAATATTAATGTTTTTCTTCCCCTGAATCACAAATGTTTCCAAAGTGAAGAGTTTTCCTTTCCCGCTCAACATACCAACATGCCAACTATGCTTTCTTTGCATATAGGATCAACATATATTTTATGAGTTAATTTAATGTTGATATTTCATGGTGTCTACGTCAGAAGTTTGGAAATACTTTCCCAAAACTCCTTTATTTACATCAAGTTACAACCTATGAATATATAAAGTGACTTCCTAAATACAGATTGAACATACTTTTATATTTGCTTATATTTTGGTTTTACATCTATAAAAATAATTTCATTTTATTTTTATGATAGGATGCAGATATCTTATATCAAATTCCAATTCCACATACAGTTTTATTTTATCACTTGATTGAATACTATTTGTCCCACAAAAAACTCATCCAGCTTTGCTTATAGATTTATAGCTGAACAAAAGATTCAATTAGACAATTTATGACATTCAAGTATTATATACAGACAGACACTAATAAACATCAACAGTGTATTCTAATATCCAAGGGCATATAACCATCCATAACGATACACAAAAGATCTTGACCAACAATTGCTAACACTTCTTGACTCTCCGCCAACTTAACCAGTTAGTCAGTCCCACTACATTTTCTAGTTAGTCGGCCTCCATTCAAATAGACATCAGTATGATGTGTGGCTTAGTGTATAGGTTTTCAAGCTAGAATTTCCTAGATTGAATCAAAGTAATTTCATTCACTAGTTAAATATTAAGAACTTTCCCTAAGTTTTTTTTTTCTCCTTTATTTTTCAGCATCTTTTCCATGAGATGAGATTCGTATTGTACCTCCCTCATAGAATCACTGAGGTTTTAAATAAGATAATTCTGGTAGAGCTCAATAAGGAGTTCAAGCATAGTAAGCTCTCAGGAAGCCTGGGTTCATGAGTACAATCTTCGTCTACGGCCTCCATTTACATCTTCAGCCTAATTTTTGACAATTTCCAACTGCTAGTTTACACTTTGGCGGCAGGAAACTGCCTTGAGATTCCTAATTCAAAATGGGTTGCCCTTGTAATCTGATATTAGTTGTATAAATTCTTATCATTGAAATTTCTCAGACTGCTTTTAAGCTATATAATTTACTTTGCTCAAACATGCATTTGGTATCATTCTGGATAAGAAGAGTTAAGCTATACCTCCTCCCTTTAACATGCCTATTAAGGAGGTAAAATATATACAAGCAATTATTAAATAATTTGGACTATAATTCATGCATGATAATAAAAGTACATAAAATGTATTACTCTATATCTTGTTATTCTCTTCTGAATTCACCATGTTTTCTTTCTGTTCTCTTTGTTCTAAACAGTATCTGAACCTAGAATACCCTGTTACTCTCACTTTTGTTCCCATTTTTTCAAGGACAAGTTAGAATTCTTTCTCCACTAAGCATACTTCATACATCCATAAGTATTATCTTTTTACATTCCCATAGAACTTATTAGCTGAACTTTGGCACTTCTCAATATTTTTATTCGAATCTGAGTATTTCACAACTAGACTGGATACTTCTTAAGTGAAGGGACCATACTTTACAGATCTTCGTTATTTGCTCATGTAAGTAAAACATAGTAGTGTGACTTTAGGGTGTGAAATGTTTCCATTGATAGTTTACTGATAATTGTTGTGACATACAGATTGTTTTATGGATAACCTTTGTAAATGAGGATCATGGTGTAAACAACCCATATTCCTCGGCAAAGACCTTTGCTGTCCTGAACATTTTGCAGCTTAGCTGTGCTTTGGTCAAAACAAAATATATTTTGGTATTCTGATAGAAATTAATGCATTACATCCTCAGTAAAAACTAATCATGATCAAAATTTCATAACAGAAGGAATATGAAAGAGAACAAATTACCTGAAATACAAATAATACCCATCTAACTAGTTGGCCTCCATTCAAATAGACATCAGTATGACGTGTGGCTTCATTAGTAAAGCTACATGTCTAATAAAGCTACTTACTCTGAAATTGCAGTTAAGACTATTTGCACTTAAATAATAAGTCTACCAATGATTTGCATGATATCTATGACTCCATGTTTCTGAAGATTGTTGAGACAGGAAAATATCATCTTGTGCCATTCATATATGTCTTTCTGTAACTCATATCACCTCTAACTTTTTAAAAAGTTAGTGATTTTTTCTTAGACAATAATTGCAAGGACACACATGCTCATACACACACGGTGTATCCCTATGTGACTATGAACCACCTGTACATATGAGCCATTCTCATAATATGCAGGTTCTGATGAAGTAGTTGCAGGACAAATCCACCCAATTGTGCATTTCTAACAATGTCTCTCATGATGTTAATGCTACTGGTTTAACCCAGAGACTACATGTTGAACAGCAAGATTCCTGATGATTTAAGTTCAGAATAGCTTCTGATCCACAAGCAGATTTAACACCACTGTAACATTGAGTGACTCTCTGCTAGTTCCAGAGAAATCAATAGACCAAGTTGACCAAATCATAGTAGGGAAGGCTGAAAACGTCCCCTTAAAAGGTATGTCTAATCCTCGAAGTTGTAACTGTTACCTTATATGGCAAAACGAGGGGTCTTTGAAGATATGATTAAGTTAAAGATTTTGAGATAGAGATTATCCTGGTGGGCACTAAATAACATGTAGCTTTATAAGCGAAAAGGCGAGAAGATTTTACAAACATAGAGAAGATGCAGTAGGCAGAGATATAAAGCTACTGACCTTGATGACTAGAGTGATGCAGTCACAGCCAAGTAATTTCAAGAGATACCAGGAGCTGGAAGAGGCAAGGAAGGATTCTCCCATATAGCTTCTGAAAGGAGCTCGGCACTGCTGAAACTCATTTCTACCCAGTGATGCAGATTTTAGACTCTGGAGTCCAGAACTCTGAGAAAACAAATTTGTGTTGTTTTAAACTACCATGTTTGTGACTATTTTTTACAGCAGCCACAGAAAACTAATATAGGTAGATTTTTGTCAGAAACTTCTAATAAATAAGTTAGAATATCCACCAACATGTTACCCTACAACTTAGGGAAAGATTTCCCTGAAGAACCCAATACTTACATGAGTAACTTCTTTCAGTGATCATATTCCTATTTTAAATGCCTTGGGAGTATGGCTATTTTAATATTTTGCATTGGAAGATAAAGGCATTAAAAATTATGAAATAAAAAATTACAAATACTCAGAACACTGCATACAGAGAAAGAATGCCAAAAAAATCAAACTTAAGAAAATGAGTGCATTAAAAATAGTTTTCAAATGAATCAAGGAGTAAAATCAGTAGATATATGGAAATTGTGCTCTTTAAATGTCACTTCATACTTTTTAGTGATTAGGTTTTCCAAAGGCAAAATTCAAGTAATAAAAAAAAAAAGAAAGATTGTCAATTCTAGCCCATTTGCATAAGTTTAGCTGCAATATTATTCTAATCAAATCACAAATGGAAATTAAATTAAGTCAATTTTGATTTATACCAGAGCTATCTCAATCAGAACATTTCATCAAACTAATCAAACTAATTCCCACCTAATGTTATGAAGGTAATTGGTGCAAAGCAATAGAAAAACAAATTTTCAATAAATACTTTAGCAGCTAATTTCTATTATTATGTATTCAAAATCAATAGAAATAGAATACACATATATATGCATATGCATATATGTGTGCCTAAATATATTATATTAACAATATATAATTCTCTGCTATCTAGAGAAGAAAACCAGCGACTCAACTTTCATTTTAATTGAATTTTAACAATTAATACTTTCTTTAAAAAAAACATGGAACGAACTAAATGAGACACTCAAGGACCAGGAATTTTCTTTTTCTTCTTCTCTAATTTGAATTTCCCATCAATAAACGTTAATACACCCTGGAAAACAGTATGTAAGTTTTCCCTAATTTTTATTTTATAAATAGGTAGTGGTAGTAGTTTCCTTCACCCCTTGAACACATGAAGAATAGATACATATTATTTTCTTTTTAATTTAAATTTGAAAATCAAAGGCTTAAGTGTATATTGTTCAAATTGTTAAAAGGTACTGTAAGGCTTGTTACAGAAATAGTTTCTTTCGTGTACACATTTATTCATGAATCATCAGATCCAACAACTTTTAATTCAGGTTTTCTTATGCTACCTACTTGCTTTTATCTATTTAATCTACCTATTAAGTTATCACTTGATTTTAACTTTTTAATGCTATCTAATGCCTAAAACTTATAGAAGAAGAAAATGTAGGTAACTTACAATAAAATGTAGACATCTTCCATAAATCACCACAGGTACTATCCTCTTTTTCTATATTTCCAATATTGTTATACTAGAAACTGTATGTGAAACAGTAATCACTATTTTGTTATTCTTATACAAAAACTGTTCATAACTGTCATTTATGATTATATTTCCTAATCCTAAATTATATAATGTTCTCTTTGACTCAGAATTAATCATTTATTCGATTTCTTAGGTTTTTTTCTCTTGTATATAAACATTCATTAATCTAAAAATTGCCATTAAGTTGTAAAATTGGAACACTTCATTCCTTAGAGAAAAAAACACCACACTAAATAATTTACTAGATCTGTTTCTCCTGTATATCTTTATTTTTGACTAGTTGGCATTCTTTGACACAACTTTCTTATTTTTTTTTTCATTTTGTGAAGAATGTTTTCTTATAGCTTTCTCAGAAATGGTCCTTGAAAGCTAAAATTGCATTGTCCCTGTATATATAAAAAATCCTTTGTTTACAATAATAAATGACGAATGTTACATGTAAAATTCTAGACGGGAGGTCATTTTACTTCAGAATTCCAAATTGTGCGGCCGATGTCACTAATTATTTTAAGAGGTTTACATACTCACTACTTCTGTTTTCCATTATTCTAAATTTCAGCTGAATTCATATTTGAGTAAATAATATGGCTGTTGTAGTATGAATAGACTGAGAAAATCTCTGTTCTGCATTCTCATCCTAGCAGCCAACTAATGAGATTTCAGTTTTTGCTAAGACATACAAATGGGGTCAGAAAACAATAAGCCCTCAACAAATGTGGGAAAGTACTGAGAAAGTATCAATCAAAATACTAGTGAAATAAGATAGAAATGTATCGGAGAAGACATAACATTGTGTATGTAACAAATACCTTTTACCCTATTCAAAATAAACAAATGAATTCTTTTGCTCTTAAGACAAATTTTGTCATCCTTGAAATAGACATCCATGTTAGTATAACCTGGCCCCTACTTTTCTTTCTAGTGACATCTCCCGACTCTCAGTATACTGTTTACCATCGTTTTGACCCATGGACTTTTCTCGGCTTCTTGACTCTATAATCCCCTCTTGTACCTTTGAAACTTAATTATCCTTTACATCACTGAAACATTCTATCTTACATAGGCCCACAGGGTTATTCTGGGTCTTCTTGTTAAAAGAGACTTGATTTTCATCTCTAAGCATTTTTATATACTTACATTACTTAAATTATGAAAAATGAAAAGGATTAATTTGAACTCTCTTATATGAAAGGGACTCTGTTTTGTTCAATAATGCACGCCCATGCTGATACATGGGCCAAAAACAACTGACCTTCTAATTCTCTGATTTTTAACACACACACACACACACACACACACACACACACACACACACTCACACACACGCACATTAATTTTACCATATAACTGGCCATTAAACTGAAGTGTTACTATTGGGATCCTATTAGTAGGCACAGTTTTTTTTTGTTTTTTTTTAAATAAATAGCACATTGTACAAAAGTGTTACGATACTTTAAAATATCTCTTGTCTATCAGTAAAAGCACATGATTTAATGCCATTTGCTAATTTACTTTTTATTGATTTAAATACTTATTATGATTCAATAGCAAATTCGTTTTGAATTGTATTTCCAGTCCAGACAAGGAAGTGCCCTCAGGCTCTCAAAACCTGTTTTTCTTATAGGGTTTGTTGTTGTTTCTAGAATTAATGATAAGAGCAGCCAGGTGAACAGTAACAATACACAATGCATATAAAATTTAAGATCTTTGCACAAAAACCAAGATGAGTCATAATTTCTTGACCATGGTGCACATAAACCTGTCTTTTCCACTTCTATGATATATCTACAATGAATTATGATTCGTTATACAAATTTTGCTCTGTTACTAAAAAAAAAAAAAAAAAAATGCACTTGGTTCACTTGGCCTAACTGACATAATTGTCTAAGTTGAAAATTATCAAGCCAGGTATGCAGAACTGTGATAAATTAGAGTTGTTTTTTGTTGAAACAGAGCTTTTCTGTAATTCAAATTGAGGAAAGAAAAGACAATCTCTTAAAACATCAACAATTTTCAGTCATTTGAATTTTATTGTATGAAGGGAAGAAAATGAAATAAATGAATGAACACCGTATAAAAGTTTATTAAAACAAGTTATCTTGTTCTCCCAACTAACATGCCAGCCAGTTTATAAAGGATACTAATATTCAAGCTACAATTTTGTGAATTCAGTAAGAGACACTATTTCCTATTAAACAAAACAAAATATTTGGAGATAAGTGAATCAAACAGAAGAAATTCAGAGATTATCATTTGCTTGAGAGCAGTTATTTTATTTAGTCAACACATATCTCATATATAGGTCTCATTATTTGTTTTCTAAAAAAGTAAATTCCTTTCGGATAAACTATATTTTATATGTAAACATGGCTTATGTATTTTGGATAAAAGATGATCTAATTTGATTTCAGCAATTTCAACTTAATATGAAACACTTTGAGATATACATGTTTATTTAATGAAGTAAATCTATAGAACTGAAAAATTTCAGTAAAACTTAATACTTCAAAATTGTCCTTGTTAAATGAGAACAGTGCATGTCTGGTGGGTATAGTGAAAACTTTTAGCATAGATCTAATAGATATTTTAACAAGTCATGAGAATATTTATTTTGTCAGGGAAGGCTTGTTTCTTTAAACTGCTTTAGCCAGGGTACACAGTGCATGCTTACAATCAACAAGAACATCTCACTGGTTTAATACTATGGCTATTTGTCTATTTTCATTCATATAAAATCCATTCAGAGACCAAGATTCCTTCCATCTTGTAGCTTTATCCTTCTTAATGACCTTGAGGTCTTAACTACTGAGGTGGATAAAAGGGAAGCAAAAAATGGGATTATATATGAGAACATTTTTTGTGGCTGGACTGGAAAAGTTATTAGCATATTCATCCAGTTAACTAGACCTTAATGAAATGGCTACACTGTATATAAGAAAATCTGGCATGACCTAAGTATGTGACTAGGAAAATAAATAAATTGGTGTGGTTAGCCAATTACAAATGTCTGGCAAAACCCCAGCTATCTATATATTGAAATGTTTTTATCCCTCTATTAATATAATCTCAGTTTCAGAAAGAAGTGTAACATGCCAGAGTAGACTGTTATCTCATTTACCTGTGTAATGTATTTATTTCCACAAATATGCATGTATTTGAAGTAATGTAATTCTTAAGCATATTATAATTTAATACAAATAGCAGGGTGTAAGTTTTACTTTTCTTATTTTCCTTGAAAGGTCTCTACATTATCAATAATATAACTTCTCATCTCTCTTTTTCCTTATTATTAAGGGACTGAATGCAATTATGATAAATTATGCCAGCTGTTAAGAAAATATGCGATAACTATAGTTAACTTATAAGTTACATTAAACTTAATATTAATTTGATAGCATATTCTAATCAAAACTAAACTCCAAGGGACATGGAAAAAGAGCTCAAAGACAGCAGATTAGATCAATGCTATGCTCACTGCATCCCCGGATCACACCAAAATTACAAATATATTATAGAGTAATCAACCTCAAGAATCATCTGAACACTAGCTGAACAGAAACCCTATGATGAAGGATGTAAAGAAGAGGCCACATCAAGACTGGTAGAGATGTGAATTGGGCTTACCCGAAACCCGCAGATAGAGGTTGAATGCAAGGAGAGAAACTTCCGTGGCAGAGGTCCCTCCTGAAGAGCGAGGGTCCCCTCAGCCCCAGGCTGGGCTCCTCAGCTAAGGGGTCCTGTGCCAGAAAGAAAAGTCCCCGTGGCATCTGACAGTAAAAATCTGAGAGGACTCTGTCTGCCCTTCCCAGTGGGGCAGATCAGAGCTGGAAAACCAGATGCCCTCCTGTAATGCTGGCACACAAACTTTCACAGACACTCAACTGGTCTCTGGCAGAGGGGTGGCAGATCAGGAGGCCCAGGGACAGATGGGGAAGGACTGAAGTGATGGCTTCGGCATGGGAGCTGGAGGGACAGGAGCCACTGTTGTCCCTGTGTGGAGCTAACACACATGTGGCCTACAGGAGGGTGCCATCTTTGCAGGATTAAGCCCTTACCCAAAGGGCCAAGTCTGGGACCACACTGGTCTGGTAGAATCCGTGAGTACACACAGCTGGTGCTATGTCACCAGGGGAAACTCATGACTGCTGGGCTGCTAGCTCTGTCCCACAGGCCACAGAAGCCTATTTAAAGTGGGCAGAGGGCTGGTGGAGGCCCAGGAATTATTTGCTGGTGAGTGATAACCCAAGACCTGCATCTCAGCATAGAAGAGCAGTGGTGGGCCTGACATGGGCAGTGGCTGGCTGTAGTGTTCTCAGGGCACTGTGCAAGGTGGTCAAAGGCTGGACACTGGCATAAGAACTGAATCTACATTAACTTTGTAAAAACCACCAGCCATGCCTTGTAACTTACTTGAACTCCACCCTACTAGCTAGTGCTGCATTGCCAAGGGCATGCTCGACATTGGGTCAACCAGCCACATATGTGCCTAAGGAGGCTCTTTCAATGGCTGAGTCTTACCAGCAGCTGGTGTGTGGCAATACACCTAGGGGGCTCTGGGCCTTTTGCTAAGCTACCTCAGGGCCACTACTGGTGGCAGTTAGCCTCAGTTCACAGCAAGGCCACCCACACACCTCCAGGTCCAGCACAGGTAGCAGCCAACTACATATAGCTTTGTGGCTCCTACCATGTAGCAATGGGCCAGTAACAGGCAAGGATGAAATTGCCCTTCATGGGAGCCCGGCCCAAGAGACACACCAGAAACAACACACACAGAGGCCATGTTTAGACCACACCAGAGTACAACCTGGTTCCCCCACAAGTGGCAGACCCAAAATGGGGTTTCAACAGGCACAAGAGCCAGTGGACACAAAGACTACTGTGAGGGCTCAGCTTCCACACAGCAGCTCATACACCGTGGGCGTAGCCAATCCTTACAGTCAGTCAGCCTGGGAGTGACTCCCATCCAATGACTTACCAAAAGCTATCTAGGCTCAACTACAACAGAAGACTACACAAAACACAAGGGACACTCCTGGAGCACAAACAGGAGATTAGGGAGACTGTGTCACTGGACCACACAGGACACATACTACATAAGGCCACAAAGGAAAGACTGAGAGACATAGGAGATCTACCTAATGCATAGACACAAACACAGAGAGGCAGCCAGAATGAGGAAAGAAAGAAACTTATGCCACATAAAACAACAGAAGAAAACTCCAGAAATAGAATTTAGTGAAATGGAGGCAACCAACCTATCAGACACAGAGTTTAAAACACTGATTATAAGAATGCTTCAGGAACTTAATGATAGCAAGCATAAAGAAGGGCATAGAAACCATAAAAAGGAAAAAAAAGTCAGAAATAAAGAATACAATAACTGAAATAAGATTGCACTAGAAGGAATCACTAGCAGATTAAATGAAACAGAGGATCGAGTCAGCAATTTAGAAGACAAGTAGCAGAATAGACCAAATCAGAACAAAAAGAAAAAGACTGAAAAATAATGAAGATAGTTTAAGGGATATGTGGGACAACCTCAAGCATAACAACATTCTCATCACAGGAGTACCAGAAGGAGAAGAGAGGAAGCAAGAGACCGAGAACCAATTTGAAGAAATAATAACCAAAAACTTTCCTAACATGGTGAAGGAAATAGACATATAAGCCCAGGAAGCGCAGAAAATGCCAAACAAGATGAACCCAAACAGTCCCATACCAAGATACATTTTAGTTAAATGGCAAAGGATGAAGATAAAGAGAGAATCCTAAAAGCAGCAATAGAAAGACAACTAGTTACTCAAAAGGGAGCTAACATATGATTATCAGCTAATTTCTAAAAGACACTTTGCAGGCCAGAAGGGATTGACAGGAAATATTCAATGAGGAAAAACAAGGGCCTACAACCAAGACTACTCTACCGAGCAAGGCTATCATTTAAAATTGAAGGAGAGATAAGGAGTTCCTCAGAAAAGAAAAGGCTAAAGGAATTCATTACCACCAAGCCAGTATTACAATAAATGTTTAAAAAAAGACTTATTTAAGCAGAAGAAAGGAGAAAACAAACAAACTAGGATCAAAATGTCAATAATAAAATGGCAATAACTACATACCTATCAATAACAACTGTAAATGTAATGGATTAAATGCTCCAATCAAAAGACATAGGGTGGCTGAGTGGATAAGAAAACAAGATCCATGCATATGCTTCCTACCAGAGACCCACCTGAGATCAAAAGACACACAGACTGAAAGTAAAGGGATGGGAAGGATATTTCACACAAATGGAAATGAGAAAAAAGCTGGAATAGCAATACTTGTATCAGACAAAATAGACTTTAAAACAAAGACTATAATAAAAGACAAAGAAGGGTACTAAATAATAATAAAGAGATTGATCCAACAAGAGGACCTTACCCTAGTAAACATGTATGCACCCAATATAGGAGCACTTAAATATATAAAACAAATTTTTATAGACATAAAGGCAGAGATATACAGTAACACAATCATAGTAGGGGACTTTAACACCCCACTGATACCAATGGACAGATCCTCCAAACAGAAAATCAACACAGAAATAGGGGCCTTAAATGACACACTAGACTAGATGGATTGAATTGATATTGTTAGAGCATTCTACCATAAATCAGCAGAATATACATTCTTTTCAAGAGCACACAGAACATTTTTCCAAGATAGACAAAATGTCAGGCCACAAAACAAGTCTCAAAAATTTAACCAGATTGAAATCATATCAAGTGTTTTCTCTGACCACAGTTATATCAAACTACAAATCATTTACAAGGAAAAAAACAAAACAAAACAAAACAAAACAAAAAAAAAACTGAAAATCACACAAACACACGGAGAATAAATAACATGCTGCTAAATAATGAATGGGTCAACAATGAGATCAAGGAAGAAATCAAAGGATACCTTGAGACAAATGAAAATGAAAACACAATGACCCAAAATCTATTAGACACAGAAAAGGCAGTCCTAAGAGGGAAATTCATAGCAATGCAGGTCTATCTAAAGAAACAAACAAACAAATCTCAAATTAACGATCTAACTTTACCCCTTATGGAGCTGACACAAGAACAGCAAAATATGCCCTAAGTGACTACAAATAAGAAAATAATAAAGATCAAAGCTGAAATAAACAAAATAGAGACAAAAATACAAAAGATCAATGAAACCAAGAAATGGTTTGTTGAAAACATACACAAAAATTGACAAACCTTTAACCAGACTCAAGAAAAAGGGGACCTAAATACATAGAATCAGAAATGAAAGAGAGGTGACAACTACAGAAATAAAAATAAATAAATAAATAAATAAATTAATTAATTAAAATACTATGAGCAACTATGTGCCAATAAATTACACAATCTGGAAGAAATGGATAAATTCCTAGAAGCATACAATCTGCCAATGCTCAATCAAGAAGAAACAAAAATTCTGAACAGATAGATTACTACCAACAAAATCGAATCAGTAATCAACAAGTTCCCAACAAACAAAAGTCCTGGACCAGATGGCTTCACAGGTCAATTTTTATCAAACATTCAAAAAAGAATTAACACCTATTTTCATCAAACTAGTCCAAAAAATCCAGGAGGAGGAACTCCCTCCCAAGCACATTTTACAAGACCACTATTACCCTGATCCCCTAACCAGACAAAGATATTACACAAAAAGAAAACTATATGCCAATATCCCTAATGAAAATAAATGCAAAAATCCTGAGCAAAATATTAGCAAACCAAATTCAGCAATACATTAAAAAGATCATACACCACGATCAAGTGGGATTCATTCCTGGTATGTAAGATTGGTCCAATATCTTCAAATCAATTAACGTGATATACCACTTAAACAAAATGAAAAATTAAAATAATATGGTCATATTAGCATATGCAGAAAAAGCATTTGACAAAATCCAGCATCCATTTATGATAAAAACTCACAGCAAAGTGGCAATAGAGAAAACATTTCTCAACATAATAAAGGCCATATATGAAAAACCCACAGCTAACATCATATTCAATGGGGAAAAGCTAAAAGCATTCCATTGAAGTTCAGGAACAAGACAAGGACACTCACTTTCACTACTTTTATTCAACAAAGTATGGGAACTTCTAGCCACAGCAATTGGACTAGAAAAAGAAAGAAAAGCCATCCAAATTGAAAAAAAAAGATGATAAAATTGTCATTGTTTGCAGATGACATAACACTATATATAGAGAACCCCAAAAATTCCACAAAAAAACTATTGGAATGGATAAATTACTTTATTAAAGTAGCAGGATACAAAATTAATATTCAGAAATCGGTTGCATTTTTATACACAAATAACAAACTATTTGAATGTAATAAAAAATCCCATTTACAATTGCATCAAGAAATAAAATAATATGAAATAAAATACTTGGGAATAAATTTAACCAAGGAATTAAAGAACTCCACTCAGAAAAATTATAAGACATTGAAGAGAGAAATTAAAGAGGATACAAATAAATGAAAACATATACCATGCTCATGAATAAGAATATAGTTAAACTGTCCATACTACCCAAAGGAACATATAGATTCAATGCAATCCCTATCAAAATACCAATGAAATTTTTCAGACGTAGAACACATAACCCTAAAATTTACATGGAACCATAAAAAACCCCAAATAGACACAGCAACCCTGAGAAATATGAATAAAGCAGGAGTTGTCACACTACTTAATATCAAATTATACTACAATGTTATAGTAATCAAAAGAGCATGCTATTGGCATAGAAACAGACACACAGATCAATGGAACAGAATAGAGAGCTCAGAAATAAATCCATGCCTACATCGTCATTTAATCTATGACAAAAAAAGCACAAATATATTGGGGTAAGGACAGTCTATTTAATAAATGGTGCTGGGAAAACTGGAGAGATACATGCAAAAAAGTGAAACTGGACCATCTTCTTACGCCATATACAAGAATAAACTCAAAATGGATTAAAGACTTAAATGTAAGACCCAAAACCATAAAACTCTGAAAAGAAAGTATAAGTAAACTGTCATACATTACCCTGAGTAATATTTTTACTGATATATCCCCTCAGTCAAGGAAAACAAAAGAAAAAATAAACAAATGGGATTACATCAAACTAAAAAGTTTTTTCAGAGCAAAGGATGAAAAGTTGTTTCATCAACAAAACAAAACAGCATCCTACTGGATGGGAGAAGATACTAGCGAATGATACATCTGATACCGGATTAATATGCAAAAATTATTTTAAAAAATACGTACAACTCAACACCAGAAAGAAAAATCCAATTGAAAAATGGGCAGAGGACGTGAAGAGACATTTCTCCAAAGAGGACATACAGATGACCAACAGGCCAATTGACATATTAAAAGATGCTAAACGTCACTAATCATCAGAGACATGCACATCAAAACCACAAGGAGATACCACCTCACTCCTGTCACAATGGCTATCATCAAGAAATCAACAAACAATTGTTGGCAAGGATGTGGAGAAAAGGGAATACTTATGCACTGCTGGTGGGATTGCAAAGCAGTGCAGCCACTATGGGAAACAATATGGAGGTTCCTCCAAAAATTAAAAATATAACTACCATATGACCCAGCAATTCCACTCCTGGCTATTTATCCAAAGAAATCCAAAACACTAATTTGAAATCATATATGCACCCTTATGTTTACTGCATTACTAGTCACAACAGCCAAGATATGGAAACAACCAAAATGCCCAAGGATAGAAACTGTGGTACATTTGTGCAACAGAGAGTTATTCGGCCATAAAAAGGAATGAAATCTTTTCATTTGCCACAACATGGATGAATCTAGAGAATATTATGCTAAGTGAAATAAATCAGACTGAGAAAGTCAAATACAATATGATCTCACTTATATGTGAAATCTAAAGAACAGAATAAATGAGCAAACTAAAAAGAAATAGACTCAGAGATTCAGAGAAAAAAACTGATGGTTGCTAGATGGAAGTAGGGTGGGGCTGGGGGAGAAGGTGAAGGGATTAGAAAGTACAAATTGGTAGCCACAATATAGTCACAGGGATGTGAAATACAGTATGGGGAAAATAATCAATAACATTGTAAAGATTACATAGGGTGTCAAACGTGTACAGGACATATTGGGCGGATCACTTCATAAATTAAATAAATGTTTGACCACTGTGCTGTACACCTGAAACTAATATAAAATAATACTGAATGTCAACTATAATTAAATACACATGTATATAGTCACAGGCTGTAAAGTACAGTATAGTGAACATAGTCAATGGTATCTTAACAACTATATACGATGTCAAAGGGGTAGTAGACTTGTGAGGTTATCACTTTGGGGTATAAATGTCTAATATCATGTTTTGTACACCAGAAACTAATAATAATAAAAAAGACTAAATTCTAGTCCAAATAACTAATGATCGTTAAGTTTGTCAGAATATTTGGTTAAAAAAATAAATGATTCTCTAAACATTTGATTTATACTCACACTAAGCTAATACAAATTCAAATAAAACATAGTGTCAGTATCACTTTAGAAAAATTACGATATTTAGGTAACTATAATGTGAATTTTACTTTTTGAAAGCAATGTTTAATGAATATGATTATTGTGAGAAATTACAAAGTTTATACCAAATGTGTATGTATGTTAAAGCAGTTGTTTTGGTACCAATATTTAAAAATCGTCATTCATCTAGTAACTATTAAGTACAAGGTACAGTAGTAAATTCGTGACCTTGAACAAATCACTGAATTTCTCTGTTCCCAACCCAGTTCCTCATCTATAAATGTGGCTACTTTTAGTACCAACATAATAGGTTTTTTGTGAGGATTGAATTATTTAATTGAGATTAACTACACAGAAAAGTGCCTGACACTTGGTAAACACTCAATAGATTCTAGTTGTTTATATTTGAATGTGCAGTTTCTAATATTATATATATATATATATATATATATATATATATATATACACACACACACTATATATATGCATATATATGACTATATATAATATATATACATATATACAATATATATACACATATACACATATATGTATATGTATATATATATGAAGATTATAACTTTCTTTCATTTTGTTACAAATGAGGAAAACCAGCCTCAAAAAGTCCTTTAATAAATCACTTATCACTTCTGTAGCAAATATAAAGCAAAGGTTTTATCAAGTTGGATTTTAATGATATGAACTAGGAAAAAGCTAATTACATAAAATAGATAACATGTAAAAATGCAATAACAGAGAATAAAAAAAATGCGTAGGCTCTTTTGTTAGTAAACTATCTCAATTTATCTTTAAAGTAGTAACCATTATTTTATTACATAATATTAAATATATTATACCTACAGAAATTGAACTTACTCATAAAGTTCAAAAACTACGTGAGAAGCATCTTTTTGGGATTTACGAATAAGCACTTATAACCTTACTGGGTATATTCTTTACCCACTTCTCTATAAATATTCGTAATACTGTCCTCAATGTGCTCTTACATGTATATTTATATTTTTTAAATGGTAGCTTATAAATCTCTTGCCCTTTTAAAGAAGTTAACAGAGCGAATGAAAGATATTTTCAGGCAAGGTAGAATGTAAATCAAAAAATTATAAAAACAAGGGATTCATGTAACATATGCAGGACATACATGATTATAAATCCTAAAATGTTTATATAAACCCACAATTAAATTTCCATATTATAGAACCAAAGAGCAATACAAGCTAAATAGCAGTTAGAGGGATGTGAATTCCATGTAAAGTACTTTAGGGGGGGGAAAAAGTATATATATATATATATGTATATATATATATATATATATATATATATATATATATACTTTTTAGAGCATTTTAGAGTGTCTCTTCTATTATGCCCAATAAACATGATATATATATATATATATATATATATATATATATATATATATATATATATATATATAAGAAGATTATAACTTTCTTTCATTTTGTTACAAATGAGGAAAACCAGCCTCAAAAAGTCCTTTAATAAATCACTTATCACTTCTGTAGCAAATATAAAGCAAAGGTTTTATCAAGTTGGATTTTAATGATATGAACTAGGAAAAAGCTAATTACATAAAATAGATAACATGTAAAAATGCAATAACAGAGAATAAAAAAAATGCGTAGGCTCTTTTGTTAGTAAACTATCTCAATTTATCTTTAAAGTAGTAACCGTTATTTTATTACATAATATTAAATATATTATACCTACAGAAATTGAACTTACTCATAAAGTTCAAAAACTACGTGAGAAGCATCTTTTTGGGATTTACGAATAAGCACTTATAACCTTACTGGGTGTATTCTTTACCCACTTCTCTATAAATATTCGTAATACTGTCCTCAATGTGCTCTTACATGTATATTTATATTTTTTAAATGGTAGCTTATAAATCTCTTGCCCTTTTAAAGAAGTTAACAGAGCGAATGAAAGATATTTTCAGGCAAGGTAGAATGTAAATCAAAAAATTATAAAAACAAGGGATTCATGTAACATATGCAGGACATACATGATTATAAATCCTAAAATGTTTATATAAACCCACAATTAAATTTCCATATTATAGAACCAAAGAGCAATACAATCTAAATAGCAGTTAGAGGGATGTGAATTCCATGTAAAGTACTTTAGGGGGGGAAAAAAGTATATATATATATATATATATATATATATATATATATATATATATATATACTTTTTAGAGCATTTTAGAGTGTCTCTTCTATTATGCCCAATAAACATGATATATATATATATATATATATATATATATATATATATATATATATCATGTTTGAACATTTAAATACATTGTTGAAGGGCAAGTGGCAGAATTATTTACTTGTATAAATTTAATGATAACTACATAGAAAATAATGTAAGTGAAAATAAGACAATAAACAAAACCAAAAAATAGAGATGCAAAAGGAAAGAATAATTGTGCTATAGTGCTACGTAGAATCACTATTGATCAGTTTTGTATAGACATGCTGTAAAGATTACTTATTTAACCAAATGTTGTGATTTAACTGCAAGAAATGACAAGGATGAAAATGTTGGTGGAAAGATTTTAATTACCTTGCAGCTCTCATGAGATTATGTATAAAACACACAATCACAAAATAGCCTTTCAATCAGGTAATGTAAAAATATAGAGATAATTTCTATGAAAAAAATACCATATGGGTGGAGGATGGTTGCTTTGAAAGTGTATAACGATCAAAAGATACAGGAAACATAAGTAAAAGATTTCATTATAAAACTTACAGACATATGCACTTAAAACAGTGAGGATATATTATACCAATAACAATTTTTTAAATGTTTAAAATGTATTTTTGGGTAAGAGATTTTTCTGATTCATTAAATATGTTTTAAGCTGCTCTATTTTCAAACTTGGGCCACAATATTGCAAATCAGAATTATATTCCGTAATGTGTACCCCCCCCACTCCCAATTTGTACACAAAGGATTTATCCAAGTATCCTGTTTCAAAGTAATCGTTTTCTCATTTATTTTGCAGATCTTTTCTTAACTAGCAGCCATCGTTTTTATGCACATTGATTGATGTAACAGCATCATAAATCCAGCACAATATTGGTCAGATTTACATTTTACTCTGTAAAGATTTGAAATGTTTAAACACAAATGTGTCTTAGCTATTTATTCATTTTTAAGCCATTTCAAAGTAAACCTGTGTCTTCTCGACCTGTAGTTTGAAATTACTATCTCATGTCTAACAATTGGAGAGAAAAACTTGCACTCACCAGAAAACTGTATATCTCTTGGTATTAGGTGTTTTTGAATTTCAGGTGTTTTTTTCTTCATATGTCACTTAGCATTTTAGAGTGTCTCTTCTATTATGCCCAATACCTTTGGATACATTGCAGATAAAATTACCTTCTTTAAAATATGCTAGATTGTAATCCCTTCTATTAAATGCCTTAATCAGTATTATTTAAGACAGTCATTATATCTTTGTAAGCAGTAAATATATTCAATCAGTACTTTGCCAATGGAAATGACTCACAACTAATACTGGTTTCATTAGAATTGCAGAAAGAGAGACCATAAACATCATTTTATACCATCTATGCTCCATCTCTTTTATAGAAACATAACCCTTCAAAAACGCAATGGATTAGTAAATGTTCTCCAAACCATGCCATCTATTTGTGCGACTACATGAAAGACTCTTAAAAAAGATTCAAATTTATTTGTTAAAATATAAGATTATTGAAGGAAGACACATAAAAAGTCAATTATTGTGAAGCAAAATAATGTAAAACGACATGAAGTTTAGGTCTTAAGATTTCAGTGATGACATTAATATGATATTATACAAATCGATGATTTATATTAGCCTCATACTTTTTGGTTGATGTATCTGGAAGTGAATGTAACAGAAAATGGAGCATATAATTCGCAGACACCATTAATAAATTTCTAGACCATATAGAGTTTAAACTATTTCTATTTCCCCTACCTTTGATATGCAGTATGTTATTAATGCATGCATAATTCAATAACATTTCAGGCTGTTGAACTTCAGAACACAGCAGAGATGTGCAATTATATTTGGGTAATTCACTTTGAGAAATTGCTGGCATGTACTATAATTCTATCATTTAAACATTCTCCTTTAATTTTATCTGTTGATATTTCAATTATTTTATATTGCTAATAAGTCACTGATGACTATACCAGTGAGATTTTGTGATAGATGTTAGTCAGAAAAGCAAATTAGCTTAAATTATGTACTGTGCAAAGCCAGTGAATTTTTTAACACTGCGAATTGGCACTCAATAATAACTACATACATGGATTATTGGGGTGTGCTATTTTTAGAAGATAATTTGTGTCAGGTACCACTCTTTGATTTACACAAAAAGTTGTACATTCCTGAGAAACATTTTCAAGCTCTCTCTCTTCCTCTCTCTGCCTCACTCATTGGTTTTGTTTTGTTTTGCAGTTGAAGAAATTTCATATAAACATATTGCTGCAGCCAAACATTTTTGTAAGTTTTCTACAATATCTGATAAGTATTTATAAAGCTATCATAATGTCCTTTCCATAATTCCACACTGTTCTATTTTCCCTAAAGACTACCCAATTCCAAACCGTCCTCTGCAACGTTTTCTTTCCAATCTGCCATAATGGTATCACGGGGTTCAATTCTGAAAGGACTATACAGATAGCCTTAGAAAAATGTAATTAACTATTCTATAAACCTATTGAAGATGCTGCCTCTTTTTTACAAAATCACACCATTATGTATTGCCTTATTTTGAAAACTATAATATAGGGATTTACAGTATTATTAAGTAATGTTAGTCACAGTGCTTACTAGTGTTTTACATATTAAAAATCGAACACTTCGGTATGATTTAAAAATGGCTTGTAAGCATGAATCATATTTTGTAGTTGTTATTTAATTTAAACATTTGTCAAGTCAATCTAGCAACCTCACTTGTTATTTATTTAATCATTATTTATTACCTACCTACTATATAGGTGCCAGGTGCTGTATTGGGTATTAAGTACATTTGTCTATAATATCACGAAGCTCTCTATTCAGGTTCCTATGGGCAAGCAGCAACTTATTAGTTTGGTGATTTATGGAATAGCATATTTAAAAGTTTTATGCCTAATGAAGTCGACGCTTAATGAAAAATGCATGCTAAGATGATTTAATTTTTGATTTTTTACTTACATCTTGTTAATAATAAAAAGTGGTGCTATTGAGTATATAAAAACTAGAAATAAGACTATTAAAAATTAGATAATGTTGGATTTGGGGAATACATAAATTTTGATATTTTGCCAAATATAATATTTAATCTATAAAATGGGGAACCTTAGCACTCAAATGACAGGCTTCCTGAGAATTGAAAGATACAAAAGAGATATCCTAAGAGATAGCATTAGAGGAGAGAGAGAATATTCTTAAAATTTATGAAAATATGAACAGACATAACTGGAGGTAATTGAATTCATGAAGTGAAGCAATGTGGAAACCAAAATTGAAAATAGATATATTTAGACATGCATTCTATGTCAGACTGTAGGAGTTTGTGATAGTTAATTTTATGTGTCAACTTGTTTAGGCCACAGTACCCAGACTTTTGGTCAAACACCAGTTTGGATTTTTCTGTTATTTTTTTGGATGAGACCTCTTTTATCTGTAGTCCTTCAGAGAAAACAGACTGAGATTCCCCGAGAGAGGAAATTCTACCTGCAGACTGACCACAGATTCAAGCGGCAATATGAACTCTTGCCTGGATCTCCAGCCTGCTGCTGGCCTACACTGCAGGTTTTGCACTTACGGTACCAGCTTCTGCAATCACATAAGCCAATTCCTTAAAATAAATTTCTCCTTATCTATCTATATCTATATCTAATCTATATCTATATTTATATCTATATCTATATACCAGTCTCTATCTGTATACCTGTCTCTATCTGCCTATCTCTAGATAGATAGATATAGATAGATAGATAGATAGATAGATAGATAGATAGACAGACAGACAGATAGATGATAGATAGGTAGGTAGGTGGGTGGGTGGATGGATGGATGGATGGATGGATGAATGGATGGATGGATGGATGGATGGGACGCGTCAGAAAGAGAATGCCCTGAGGTTGCTCTTCAGGGGGTAAATCTCCAGGAACAGACAACAGTGGTCTTCTGAAACGAATGTTAGAAACTTTACAGCTGTTCGGAGATACAGCTGGCCCTGAGGATGCGCAATGCAACTTATGTTCAGGTTGCTGAGGCCTTGAACCTTTACAGACATCAGATTGGGGCCCTAGCTTTCTGCACCGGAAGCCAGCATCGCTGCCCAGGGCCTTGCGGCTCCTGGAAGAGGACAGGAGGCCTGCACACGTGCACTTCATTCCCACGTTCAGGCCTTTACAATCCCTTCTCTGCACAGCATTTGCCGGAGCTAATTCCCCTTACCTGGCCAGTTCTCAGGTGAGGCGCCACTGCACAGTGACTCTGAGTGGGGGTTGGGGTGTTCGAGGAATCCACGAGCGTTGGAATTTACATGACGGATAGTAGGAGCCAGATTTCTTACTGAACCATCTGGCATGAAAGGCCTCCGGCATCAGGGGCACCTAGGTGTCACTTATTCCAGGACTCCGCTGCCCGCCACGGGAGAACCCCAGACATCTCGCGAGATCCGGCTTCCGCTGGTTGCATCTGAAATGCCTCGCACCTGATTGTACCCTTCTCTGAACTGCCGCTCACGCTCACTGCAGCTGGGCCCATCTTCTCCCTGCCTGTTGGTTTGCAACCTCGGGAGTTACCTTGGTGAATTCTGAAACTGGACCCTGTACACGGAGGGCAAGGAGAGACCTAAGAAAGCAGCAGACTACTCCAGAATGGTAGATGGCATGTTTTTGTTTGTTTGTTTTGGGTGGCACTTTTAATAAGGGAACTTACGAGGCTTATCTTGGCGGAAGTCAAGTAGATCTCCGTACCTGCTCATCAGAATCTTAAGAGTTTATATAGAAGCCTTAATGGGGTTTGGTCACAGATACTGCCCAGATGGTCTTAATAGAACATTCCTCTCTAAACGAGGCATCTTTGAAATGGCTCTTGTTGTGGGGAAAGTGGGCAGAACGTGCATTCCAAGGACAGGGATGGGGTGAGGAACCTCGGATTGACTGGTGCAGCTCAAAGGTTAACCACCATTCAGGTTCTCCTGACGATGTCTCCAACACTCCATGCCTGGTGATTGGCTCTTATAATCTTACACACACACCCCTGTTTGGAAATGTGCCCTAAGCAGTCAGCAAGGGATATTATTAGCATGGAGGTGCCTCGTTTGGCAGCTATCTGGCTGCATCGGAGGCAGATGCCACAGAAACAGTAGAGGCACGTACAAGAAAAAACACAGATTAAGGTAAGGATTCCCAAATTCAGTAACATCTCTTCCCACCAAGAGCCCCATGATCCAAAACACTGATTTATTAATTCCCTAGGCTGGGGCATGGGGGTGGCGTCAGATAACTCAGGGCATTCACTTGTTCCTTCATGTAATAAAGACGATAGGTTAACAGACTCGTCAATTGTGAACACACAGCATCCTGTTTGGGTAATGGCACAAGTGCTTCCTTGCACAGCAGTAACAATGTCCGTTGCCATTCTAAGACAGCTTTTCTTATTAGACATTTAAGTGTTCAGTAAAGACAGGCTTTGTTGACTATCATTTAAGTCTTGCTGGGTGAATGTAGTAGTAAGGTCTTCTATGTGTGCTTATATGCCCTCCAGGCCAGTGGCAGGAACAAAGATGGTGGCCAAATGATCATACCCCTGGAAACAGAATGTGTCCATCTGGCTTTGGGGAGAGGGAGGCTGGAATTGTTACGGTGGGGCAGGTTCTCTCTTGTCCCCAGGGAAAACCCAGAATGCAGCAACCCAATCACCCGGGCAGAAGCCATGGCCAGGGTTTTGTGTTGCACCCCACTTGGTTCCATTCGGGGCCACCGGTAAATACCTGAGCTGCTCCACCAATCAGTGTAAAACCATTTATTATACTATCCTTTAATGTGGCAGAATGACAACACAGTGATAGCCATTCAATATCCCTGGTACAATTGGTTCGGTTCTGTTGAGAACAATTTTTTTTCTGTTCTCAACATAGGGGTGCATCAATGCTCAGTTGTCCATAAACCAGGGTAAGCCATGTGAACCCATCCCAAGTCTGAGTGTAGCCTCCTTGGCTCTGATAATGATATTTTTAGGATGCTTTAGTCAGCAGTTTGACCAAGTGGCTGTGTAATTTTACTGACAGAAAAAAAGAATACCCATGTCCAGTGTTATTGACAGGTTGTGTCACAGGCCAGGTCTCTGGATCAATGATAGCAATATCAAACAAATTGAGTGCTAGTCCTAGCTTGTGCTTCCATAATGTACTTTTTTTTGGCCATCCACTCACCTCCCTGGAGTGGTGACACAAACCATAGCAATCCTGATAATCAGATCCTCACATACCCAAAAGTTGGATTGATTTATTTGCTGGGCGTACAAGTGGGCTCACTGTAGAGATGTATTTCCATCAGGTGCTGATCCCATAACTGGACCCCACAGGAGCAGCAGAGGCCTATGTTGCTGATCCTTAGATGTTAATGTGGCTGCAGCTTTAGGAATTTGACCTGGTTGTTTTGACTTGGTTGTACATACCATCCATGTTGGCCAAAGGAGGTAGCACTGTCGAGTGTGAGGTAAATATGCTAGACAAGAACGCCCTCCTCCTCCCCTCTTTCAACGGTGTGTGTTTCATACCAGTTATAGTGTGTTTCAACAGGTGTGGCCGGGTAGAGGTTGAGTAGTTTCCATTTACCCAGAGGTTCAAATTAACCCAGTTATCCCAGTGGGACGTTCCATTGTCAATTTCAGTAGAGAATGCCTTTCCAAAGTGTGATGGGGCTTGGTATTCTTAGCAGCATAGGACATTGATCCAGGGTAAGAATTGGGGCAATAGTTGTCTGTCTTCCCTGACTTGGCATACCTTTTTGGCATTGGGTGTATTGACAAGGGCCCCAAGTCTGACACATGGGGTAACAATCTCTACTGGTTGATCATTCAATGTATTTACTACACTTGGCCAAAGTGGTTTCACCTGTTAGGAATTTAATCTGCTGCTTTACTATTCCATTTCTTTCTTTCTACTAAACCTGCTGCTTGTAAGTTATAGAAGAAATGGACCCTTCATTCAATGTCATGTTCTATGCAACATCCAGTCTTTCATATTGTGAACTTTGAAATGTGACCCCCTGTCTATTAGATGAGGGTGTCCATACATGGTACTCAGCTTCTTTAATCTAATGGTAGCAGCCTGGTAGCAACAGGGGAAAGCTTGGGTTAGGCCAGACACCGTGCCTTCACAAACCAAGGCATATTTAGAAACCTTATTCAGAGGGAGGGGGCCAATATAATCTGTGCCAACTCCTCACTGGCTGGGAACTGAGGTGGACCCTGGGTGCATTAGGCATTATTTAGAAACAAAGGACATGTGATTCCTGCATGAATCAAGTCTCTGTATTTCAAGTCCATTATGACATCCTTGGCAATAAGCGATTCCACCTGGGTACTGTGGCAGATCACATTTCCACGCACACAATCTGCTGTATCTACTGAAGAGTAGGCTGCTAAGGTTCATACCCAAACTAAGGCATCAGCTTCCTGATCGTCAGGGGACACCAATGCCTTAGGAGCTGGGGATGTGGAAAATGGGGAGGGTTGCCTCACGCTCTTGCAGGCAAACACAAATGTCTTTCCACAAGTCCTGACCCAATAAATAAGGGGCTTATTCATGGTTATCTGCCCCTTGGCTTTCCATCGTTCTAACCGTAGGCTCGAATCTCTTTAGAACTGCCCAACAGTCAGTCAGTTAATGGCCAGGGCTTCTGAGGGATCACTGGCCAAACTTCTCTGAAATCAGCACACTGACTATTCAGTCCATTGCTGTTTCCATTCACAGGGTGTCAGTGTTGGGCTGAATAGCAACTGCGATCCGTATGGGAAATTGCCTGGACTAAACCCATCTGTATGCTTAGTTAGTTCTCATTTTTAAATAGCATACCACCATTGTTATATAACAATATATATTGTTATATACTAACAGTAACAGCAATAATAAAACTATATTCCTCATTATTTGTGGTTATGAAGACATAAATACCACATGTTTCTTTTTAATGTCAGCCATTAAAATACCAAAAATTGAAAATGTCATTAAATTCAATAAAGGTTTTGATTTAAATTGCACATTTAGATATTCACAAGCATATAACATTTTCTGTCTGAAGCCTAAACTCTCCTATGTTTTCAGTTTAATCTACTAGCTACCTTCAAAAGAACTTGAGAAATAAGTGATAATGAATTTACTTTTATCCTTGATAAATACTTTAATGTAGGGTTGACTCATGAGCAAGAAGATACGCATTTGAACCTATCATGGGCCTGAATCAGTAAAAGACTGAGAATAATTAGCTTTCCCAATGAAGCAAATTAATTTCTCCAGGGCAACAGGTAATTTAATTAATTATCTTTTTTACCTTTGCACATAATACCCTGACCCCCTGAAACATTTACATTTACTTTCCAGGAGGAAATTGTTCATCTCCAGAAACCTTTACTCATCTGACTCACTTTGCACTCATATCCAAGGCTCATTTAGTTTGAGAATTTCCCCATCCTAAAAAAACAAATATTTATACCAGTATATTTTCAACCTTTCTGAATATTTTAAATATTTCTGGCTCAAAACACCTTAGAATTATCAAACTGAATCCATTCTCATACTACTATAAATATACGGATATTCACTTTATTTTCAAAATCAATGAACTATATATTAGCTGTCAAATTTGCATTTTAGGGGACTCAATAGGGAAAACAGGTGTCATTAATGTAATTTAAAGACTAAAAACAAAAATGAGTGCAAAATACCCTTCAGGTATTGATTTAACAGAACCCACTTTAAGAAAAAAAATGAACAGTAAAAATATACAGTAACAATAGGCATAAATTGTTTTTTGTTTTACTTAACACAGCACTGGAGCATACCAGTTTATAAAGAAGTACAGTTGTACTCTCAACACCACAGTTTGATGTCATTGATTAAATAATATGGCTGTTAACACCTAAAGCAGTGAGAGCTTAAGCAACACTATAATAAAAAGATTACTAGGACCACATTAGGTAGGCAACACAATAAATGTTTCTGAGGCTCTCTAAATATTATAATTTGGAGGAAAATATAAATGATGGTCCATTGATTTCTATGTGATATTTTCTGCTTTGTGCAACAGGAATAAAACAAAAGTATTACATACATAAGTACTTGCAGTAGTAATATATTCAAAAATATTTGTATGAAATTTTCTTTTTTTTCACTAAGAAGATTTTATTTTTAAACTCATTGCTCTTTGCATGTAAATTGCATAGCAGTGTTATAGGGGAATAAAAGAGATAAATAAATGGAAGCAACTTATTCAAAAATAAAACTGAAGGAGTGCCTAAAACCCACAATGTTTCAGATTGTGACATGCATTGTGTATGGCACTAAAACATTAACAGTTTTGTTGTAAAATTGTTGTTTCATCTTCCAATTAAAGAACAGCATTATTCAGAGGTTTAAACAAAGTAGTTCACAGAAAGGAAGTATTTCTGTCAGCCCAAATAAGAATTAAGGATTTCTGAATTCTATATCCATCTCTGAAAGGATTCTACTCTCCAACTTGCATCTCATTATTTGCAATGTGGAAAATGATATGACCTATATTTTCATTGCCATTTTGAAGGAAAAAGGATGGGCATGTTTCCTTTCCTGGGTATAGTGCCATAATTATTTCTGTGCTGTCTTAAAATATAAACCTCTGAGTGACTTTCAACCTCCCTCCTTCACTTTCCCTCTGCCTTTTACTAGTAAATCAAAGACCACTTCTTTTTGTTTTGTTTCAAAGTATACTATTTTATGGTACCTCAAAAGCACTGTGTGAAACAGGACTAGGGTACTGGCAGTATGTGTGTTGGGGGTGAGTAGGATAGAGGGAAGGAAAAGTCAGAGACAGGAGAGGGGGAAAAGAGATCTACAGCTGACTTTTTTCATGCAGATTTTAAGACCTCAAGTCATCCAGTACATCTGAAAATCCTTGTCCCCTCCCAGAATTGTCTGTTCCAA
Organism: Rhinolophus sinicus; assembly: GCF_036562045.2. NCBI lineage: Eukaryota > Metazoa > Chordata > Mammalia > Chiroptera > Rhinolophidae > Rhinolophus > Rhinolophus sinicus. Next base: position 20,135,452 of record NC_133751.1, read on the forward strand.
GGAAGGCTTTCTGGGGCACTTATTACTGGGCTTCTATCGTCCAGTGGGTCTTGTTGGGTGAGAACATACACATGAACTCAGCTTACTTCCCAACTGACTTGTTTGTGGTTGCAGTAAAGCATCTGTGGAAGGAAGCAGAAAAATATATACCATGGACTTCAATTGGCATATTGAAAACAGATTGGACTAGAGGCAGAATGTACAAAAACAAAAGTATCTGCCTCCCAGACCCCCATTTTCCTAGAAGTCTATAAATGAAGACAGGTAACACCATCATTATGCTGGTGCACCATCCCCAAGCCTTATTAAAATATGCATCACATGCAATTTAGGATATAACATGGAATCAGAGTTTAAGTTGTAAGGAATTGTACATTCCAACCTTAAAATAGACTCCTCTTATTTTTACTCTGTGCATGACAGGAAGAAAGACAGAGGGCAGGGTGACTGAGAACAATGGGAAGTGTTACACCAGAAAAGTCTTCCAATATAAATAACAAAAATACAAAGGGCTTTAGGAATAAAATTTCTGGAATGCCTAAGAGATATAGGAAAGGGCATATTTTGTTTTTGTTGTAGTAGTATATGACAAACATTCCCTTTACTTTTTAATTAATTATCCCTTTGACCTATGCAAATGCTCCAAAACTGTTCATAACAAATTCATATCACCATAATTCTGGACTATTGAAGTATTTTGCAAATAATGGAGAGGATGATATCTTTATAGTAAGTCTTTATATCTGATAATGAAAGTCCCCCGAATTTGTTTTTCTTTAAGAATATCTTTTCTATGTCTGGCTACTACATTTTTATACACAATTTATAATCTGTTTGTCAGTACACACACACACACACACACACACACTCACACACACTCACACTCCCTACTGTAATTAATTTAAATAAGTATCATATTGGATCTATAGGTCAATTTGTGGAAAATTGACATATTAAAGTACCGAGTTCTCTATTCCATGTACGTGATCTGTCCTTCCATTTATTTATATTTTTAAAAATTTCTGTAAATATTGCATAGTTTTCTGCATAGGGATCTTGCATGTGTTTTGTTAGATTTAATGATAGGCATGTGGTTTTTAGGTTCACACAAAACAGATCAGAAAATACAGAGAATTCTTTTATATGCAGTGCCCCCCATATATTCACATTCAATCCCGCTATCTATGACCTACACTACGGTGGTACTTTTGCTACAATTGATGAACCTACACTGATACATCTTTAACATCCAAAGTCCAGAGTCTACGTCAGGGTTCACTCTTGGTATTGTACATTCTATGTGTTTTGACAAATATATGATGGCATGTATCTACCTTTATATTATGACACAAAATAGTTTTACTTTGCTAGGAATCCTATGTTCCACCTATCGATTCTTTCCTTTCCCCAATATCTGGCAACCACTGATCTTTTTACTGTCTCCATATTTTTGCCTTTTCAAGAATGTTGTGTATTTGGAATCGTGCAACACGTGACCTTCTCAGGTTGGTTTCTTCCATTTAATAATAGACATTTAAGATTCTTCCATGATATTTTATTGCTTGATAGCACATTTCTCTTTATTACTGAATGGTATTCCATTTCCTGGATGTACCATAGTTTAGTTATCTATTCACTTATATCTTGTTTGAGTCTAAGTTTTGGCAACTATGAATAAAAGGGATATAAAAAAAATTAAAGTTTGATTTCTTTTTTAACATTAATTCAACTTTGCGATAAAGTAAACTTGGTCATCATATGTTATCTTATATATTACTGAATTCCATTTGTTAATTTTACTTAAAATATTTAGATTTATATCCATGCCAGAGATTTGGTATAAATACCTTTTCTTGTGCAGTCGTTTAAAGTTTTGGGATTAATGATATACTTGGCTCACAGAATGTCTTAAAAATATTCTCTTTTTCTCTTTTCTCTAATAGACTTTCTATCAAATTTGCATTAATACTTCTTTAAAATATTGTGGGAATTCACTATTGAACTTTTTTTTAGCAATGTTGTAGATTATTAATTTAAACATTTTATAAATATAGAACTCTGTGTTTATAATCCTTCTTGAATTAGTTTGAAAATGTATTTTTCAAGAAATGTATCTATTTCATATAATTTAAAATATTATTGGTATAAAATCATTATTGTCTGGTAACTTTTTAAGATCTAACTGATACAATTAATTTTCTTTTCATTCTGATTAGGTGTAACTTGTAGCTTTGATTTAGTTTTTATTAATCCTCCTAGAGATATGGGAGTTTTATTATTAGTCTTTTCAGAAAACTAGCTTTTAGCTTTGCTGGGTACCTCTTTTATAAGATCTATTTCTAAATAATTGCTTTTTGTTCTCATTTGTGTTAAATGCTTTTTTTTTTTTTTTTTTTTTTTTTTTGCTATTCCATGTTTTGAGGGGATGTTTTACCTACTTCTTATAATGGATGCTTAAAATATTGATTTTCAGCCTCTATTTCTAATAAATGCATTTAAACTATGTAGTTTCCCATAATAATTACATCTGCTGCATCCACAAGTTCTGCTGTCATATTTTTTATTAAATAGCAAGTCAAAATACTTTCAAATTTAAAATTACATTTAAAGCTTAATTTTTAGGTTATGTTCCATTTGTGTATATTTCTTAATTTCTAAATATGTGGGTATTTTAGCTATTATTATTATTATTATTAAATTCTAATTTAATTCTAGTGTGCTACAATAACACATTCTAAATAATTCTATTTAAAATTTTATCAATATGATTTATAGCTATTGTGGTCTAAATCTGGGCTATATATATTCTATTTTGGTGAATGTTTCATGTGAACTTGAAAATAAAATGTTCTGCTCTTGTGCATATACTGCTTTATGTGTGAAAATAATGTTCACCTTATCAATCATATGTCAAATCTCTTAATTTCTTACTGATATTATTGTCTGATTGTTCTATAATTTACTGACATAAGTCTGTTTAAAATCTTCAATATGCTTGATAATTTGTCCTCTATGACAGTTGTCATTTATTATGTATAGAATAAATAAAAATATAGTATTTCTCCTTCCTAGAATTTAGTGCTTATCAATATAAAATGTCTTTTTTTATCTCTGGTAGCACATTTTGCCTTACTTTTTATTTTATGCAATAACTATATTAGCTTCTCTGTTTGTGCTAGCATGGCATATTGCTTTTATCATTCTTTTACTTTGAATACTGTGTATGCACATAGTTAAAATGAAAACTTTGCAAGCAGTATACAGTTATTGGTATAGTATACTTGTTGTAACATACTTACAGTAGATAGTTGTTGGCTTACTGTTTATTTTCTAATTTGTCTAATTGGAATATGTCCTTGACTTGCATTTAAAGGTATGTTTATATTTTTGAGATTAAGTCTACCACCATATTCTTTGTTTGCTATTTTGCCATCTGTTCTTTGTTCTTTCTCTTTCTGTACTTTCTTTTAGATCAATCAAATGCTTATTATTCTATTATGCCTTTATTAATATTATGATTACAATTTAATCAGTTTAATATTCATTGTAATGATTACAGTATATAGCTTTGAATTCTTACAGTGCATCAAAAATGAATTATTTTATATTTTTAAGAATTACAAGGACCTAAGAAACTTTTAAGAAAAATGACTCTTAAGTTCTCTTTGCCCCCTTATATCTACTCACACCATTGATGAATATTTCATTGCACATATATTTTAAATGTTTAAAGACTTTATTTTTATTGTTTTTGACACTCAACATTTATTTTTATTTACCAACCTACTTACTTTCTTGATCTGTTAATTTCCCCCTGCCTGATCATGCTACCACATAGTTCCATAAAGGATCTTTTCCTTTTTGTCTGAAGAATACCATCAATAATTATTTTAGAGCTTATATTCTTTCTGATTTTACTCCATGTATCGTGTGTGTGTGTGTGTTTTCATTAAGGAAGACATTGTTATTTCACTTGAATTGTTATGTGCTTGGACACATTTTCTAGGTATAGAATTCTTGTTGAAAGGTCTTGTTTTTCTCTTTCTTTCTTTTTTTTCTTCCTTTTTTCTTCAGCCATTTAAAGTTTTTATCCATTAACTTCTGGCTTTAAGCAATCCCTAGTTTTTTTCTAGGCAAACATCTATGTATGTAGATAATGCTGACCAAGTTGGGTCTTTTCTTTCCTTTGTTGGTAGATCTGGACAGATTTCCTGATCCTTTCTTCTAAGTGGTCTCAACAAAAAATGTGCAATGTTAACTAAGCTCTGCACTTCCACAGACCCAGAGCAGTAACTTCAGGAGCCTCAGAATCATCAGAATAAAAATGTCTCTGCTCATAGTTTTTAACCATCTCTTAGTTGTTTTTGCATAGACATCTATGTACACAGATGCATGTATAACATATAGATGCATGCATATATATATATATATATATATATATATATATATATATATATATGAAAATTAGAAAAAATTGAATTTGAACTAAGTATGAAATAAGTATGAATTAAGTATGCATATATATACACACACACACACACCACTAAGGGCAGGCAAATATTTCCAGGTAAAATGCATACTTAGTTCAAATTCAATTTTTTCTAATTTTCTTGTCTCTGGAATCTTTCCCCCCTCAACTCATAGCCATTTTCAGAATCTAAACTTTAATCACCGACTTTGCAATTTAGTTACAATGATGGAAACCCCAGGCTGCTGCTTTATACTTCACCTTTATTATCTTTACTCACTGTATTTATTCTTCCTCTTTCCACTGTGTCTTTGCTTACTTGATTTCTCTGTCCAATCAAGAGAGTGATTTTGGGAGAGAGTTGGGGTAATTTTTTACTGACTTTTTCCCAATGAAAGGGTTAGAATAATATCAGCTGCTCTGTCATGTTCAGAAGCAGAAGTGTGTTATAGTAGTCTCTTTATATGCCATCCTAAAGTCCCCTTCAGCACCCAACAGTTGGTGACACACATACTTTTTCAATAAATATGAGTTTAATGAAACATTATACAAACTATTTTAATAATAGAACACCTTGAAACTAGATGTAAATGAGAACCATGCAAAATTCTACATCTATAAGTACTTTTGAGAACTATCTGGCATGTGGAATACATTCTTTTTAATGAACAACAATTGAAAATCTTAACTATTGTAGAGAATTTGACTATAAGATAATAATAACCATAATGTCTTCAACAAATACATTTATAGATATAGCAAAGAATAATCTGTGAACAGAGGAGCATTTAAATCATACTGTACTGGATGGAGAGTTTGGGAAGACTTCTCTGAGGTCAAACTTTGTCTAAAACCTGAAGGCAAATTAATAATCCAAGTAATGTATAAGGAAAGGGTTATTATAAGGAAGAAAATCGGTGCATGTGAAGGCCTAGTGGTATAAAAGTAAATGTAAAACCTGAGAAAGTGCATGCAAATGTAGCTAAATGCTGGGGACATAATTGATCTCATTAAGTATTAGTCAAATAAAGAAATAATGGTATTATGAATCTTTGATATTTGCTATTCCCATAGTAATCAACGCCTCCATATGAATAGCCTTGAGAATGGTTCTGATAAATTATGAAAGACAGCAGGATATAGAGGAAGGTTGAGTTATTGAGGTGTAGAATGGTAACCCATATTAACTCCTGTGTTGGAGAAAGACTACTATGCCATTTACAGTATATTCACCCCTGCCACTCTGGAGGACAGTGTGCTTCTCTAGATGAGCCATACTGCTAAATACAGAAAGTACTTTGTATATAGTAGACATTCTGGACAAAAGCCCAATACTGCTTTGAGACCATATGTATGGTTAGATCTCTATATTTATTAGTGGTCCAAGTGGTTTAAAGTACAAGTCCCATTTGCCTTTTGGAAATGGAAGTATTGATGTGTTTTCTAAAGTGGAATGTAAGCAAAAGAGTTTTCCCCTGCAAGGAATTTTTTGATTGAAGAAGAATAATATATTATGGCCATACCTCAGTTATTAGTGCTACTAAATAGTTGGCACTCATTAAATTCTAGTTAAATGTATGAAAATGAACCTCAATAAATGGCTAAAACATCATAATTTTGTCAACAATGTTTAAGTGACACATGCTACCCCTACAAAGTTTCTTGTTCATTTAAATTTACTTAATGTACAAAAAGCCTCAGACACTAATTAAAAGCATAAGAATTCTGAATATAAAGTTTACTTACTTTAAGCATATTTGGAACATCTAGAAGATAGATTGCTATAAATCAATAAAAAATACGTTTTAAAAATAACATAACACATACAGAAGGAAATAGCTTTTCAGATTTAAAAAGCAACATGTGGGAAATTAAAAAGAAACCTAGTAACTGTCAGCTTAAACCTGTGATTCAAAACTAGCATTAAAGAATTAGGATCGCCTTATAAGTGCAATGTAGGGTGTCTAAAGAATAATAAAAAAGAAATAAGTTTAATTGCCAATATGTTACAAATGAGTTTCATTTCACGACTTTAAAGCGTTGCCCTATTTTAACATCCTTTACTAATTAAAAGGCACGTTTTAAGAACTTAAATGTTGATACTGCTTCACCCTTTTATTTTAAATTATTGATATTCACAGGGCTGAAAATACATTTCTCAGGGCACACACTCCCAAATTGAATTCAATGGCTAATTTTCTAGGATAAGGATTGCTATACAGATCTATAAAAATCACAGAAGTGGAACACCACAGACTTTAAACTGTCATCAGTTGTTCCAACTCTGCTTCATAGGCAAATAGGTGTGAAGTCACACATACTGGAGGCCCCTGTGAATGGCCCAGTGGCATTTTGTCATAGTTTTAAATTACTATAAAATCACCCTAATATTGACAAATCTGCAATCACAAATTACTTAAGATAAAATTAGAGATTCCTAAAAGATTGTCTATTAATGATTCCTTTAGCCTTTTAAGGAAATACACATTTATTTTTAAGAAGCTTAGCTTTTCTCGCATAACATTTAACTGTATTTGAATAATTTGTATGTTTTCAAATAGTGTATGTGTTATTAATAGTGACCATGAAATAATTAAGACAATAAAAATATATTAATTATTATCCAAGGAATGTTAATAGAGTCGATCGTACCTTCATTTTTTAAAAACTTGAAATAGCACGTTCCTATTTTTGTAATTGGGTGTTAAAGAATTAAACCAAGCAATACGGAACTCTGTTAGTTACATAGCTACTTACTTCCTAATAAAACCTCTATGAGTATTAGGTCTTCATTTTGTACAATTTTGATGTTTCTAAAATAATATTTATATTCCAGACTTATTTTTGATTATAACTAAGTTTTGTTCTAAATCTCTTGAAGTCAGTATTCATCAAAGTGTGCAGTGTCCGGAGGCAGAGAAGAAGTACAATCATATAAACCTGAAAAATTGAGAAGAAAACCGATTTTCTCTGCTCTGTTTACATTACTGGCTTTATTTAGCAATGTGAAACAATAATACCGTGTTTCCCTGAAAATAAGGGCTAGCCAGACAATCAGCTCTAATGCATCTTTTGGAAGAAAAATTACCATAAGACCCAATCTTACATTATATTATATAAGACCCGGTCTTATAGTAAAATTTCAATTTTTGCAATTAATTTTGCACCAACCTGATATACTCCTTATTAATTATAACTCACATGTATAAAAATAATTATGGTGCAGACATTGTGCTATGTATTTTCTTGAATGTTCTCCTTTGAGTCTCATAACATCTACATGAAGTGAGAATTAATAATTATCCTCATGCTATTGATGAGGAAACAAAACCTTAAAAGGCCTAAGTAACTTTCCCGATATCAAGAAGCTCAAGTAGTTCCTTAACTGGAATCTGAACCCATTTCTGCCTGCTTCCAGATCCTAGTTTTTATTTTTATACCATACACCTTCTTTCATTGTAGAAAAGCATTCCTGATAATCCCCCCTTTATTTAACTTATTTATTTATTTATTTATTTATTTATTTACTTATTTATTTATTTTAGTATCCTTTTTTTTGTTTTGCCCCCACCCTCCTATCCCCCATTTTTTTTTAAGCCATTGTTTCTCAGTCTAGTTGTAGGGTGCAGCTCCCTGGCCCATGCTGGTATTATGAGCCTTGCGCTCCACCAGGCTGTAGCAGTCTGTGGCTGGTCACTGGTCGGCCACTCAAACAGCAGCTCATGGCAGCTCTATTCAACTGCCAGCCACACACAAGCTGCCGGCCACTCATGGCTGCCAACCAATCACACTGGCTGACAGCCAGCATGGCCACTGGCTGCTCACGGTAGCACACATCAGCACACAGCAGCCCACAGCAGCTCACACAGACCTCCGGCTGTTCACGGCAGCCCAGCTCCAGGGAGAGCTGTAGTTCATAGTCTTAGCTGTAGAGGGCCACAGCTCATTGGGCATCAAACCGGGGGCTTTCAGCGTTAGGAGCAAGGTGCTCCAACCGCCTGAGCCACCGGGCCAGCCAGATAATTCCCATTTTTAATCAGAGAAACTTTAAGATGTTAGAAGTTAGTGTTGTAATAGCATGTGCTACAGAAATAAAATGGCATGTTGTTCATGAGTTGATAACAAAAATTTAACCATACTGACACTTTGAGGAAGAGATGGATACTATATGCTTAGAATCTATAATTGTTCATTTATGTACTGTGTCATTACCTACATCATTTTTATAATCAAAACTATCCATTTTGTAGTGAATAAAATTAGAGTCACAAGTGTTCAAGAATTTCCCATTTTTGTAACTTTCTATTTTCATGTTTTAACATTTATGGTAAAGTTGTAAGAGTAGTATAAAGAACTTCCACAGACTTATTTTTTAATTTTAACATTTTGTCATATTTCAGCTATCTCTCTCTGTCTCTCTTTCTTTCCATCTCTCCATATATATATAGATATAGATATAGATATAGATATAGATATAGATATAGATATAGATATAGATCACTGAATCTTGGCATCTATTATTGACTGTTTCCTGAGACAATTATTGATATGATAGTCACTAAGTGACAATTTTTACAAAATATCCATCGTTCTGCCATCCCTGTATATTTAATAGATGGAATTGTAATCCAAACAATTTTTTTTTTTTTCTCTCTCTTTATACAATCAATCACTTATTTAAGTATGCATATATGGTTTTTTATTTATTGGAAGATAATTATTGGTATCATTATTTATTTAGATAATCAAAGTGTCCTAGGTTTATCTAGTGGGAGCTGGATCCCTTCAAACTGGATCCAGTGTACTTTTTCGTGTGTCCTGATTTTCTTTGAGTATATCTTTCCTTTTTGGCAAAAGAAGATTTTCCAGGGTCATTTATACTTTATTTGTCCAGTCCTGAAATCAGCTGCTTTTTCAAGAAGCCTTAGATAATGTATTTACACTTAGATAATGAAGCCTTTGATAATAATTCCAGTGAAACCCACAGGTGTTATTCTAATGTTTCCTCATTTCTGTATTTGTAAGACATTGCTTTAGCAATGAGAAAGCTGGTTTAATCTTTTGTATAGGCCATTAAGATTTCTCCATATCAGTAATAAGGCTATTTTACCTTATCATTCATGTGTTCACTAGGGTAGCACTTTTAATTTGCATTCACAACTTGGCTGTTTGGTACAAGAGGTGTAGCTTTTGAACTCTCTCAGCTTTTGACATGCCTTCCTCACTAAGCTTAATTATTTTTAGCTTTTCATTTAAAGTGAGAAACGTGTGACTTTTCCTTTCCCTGGAAGACTTAGAGTTTATTGTACGGTTATTAATATGTGTTAGGGTAAATAATATTAATTTCAGTACCATTGTGTCTCAGGCAATACTGGGGCCTAAAGAGAGAGAGAAAGAGACCTGTTGGTGGAGCAGTCAGAACACATACACATAATATAGAGAGATTAAATTTGCTGTTTGTATGGGTATGGTTTGTGGCACCCCAAAACACAGTGATAACATCAAAGATCACTGATCACAGATCACTATAACAAATATAATAATGAGGAAAATGTTTGAAATATTTGAAGAATTACCAAAATATGACACAGAAACACAAAGTGGTTAAATACTATTGGAAAAATGACACTGATAGGCTTGATTAATGTAGGGTTGCCACAAACCAATTAGTAAAAAAATTTAATATCCGTGAAGCACAATAAAGACAAGCACAATAAACTGAAGTAGCCTCGGTACCAAAACAAAAATCTCTCTCTGTCTCTTTCCCTCTCTCTTCTAGCACCTCATTACTCATACCTCTTTTCCACCGCTTATTCTACAGTACTCTGCTTCTTTAGTCTTCCATGGGTGGAAGAAATAGCAGGAAAAAAATACATACAACGACTAGTAACGTTATATAGCATTGTATGTATCTTTAGTCTCCAAACATTTCTCGTATGGATATCTATATCGTAATCATCTTTGTGTCTGTCCTATATTACTAGTGCAATATTCACCCTTAGTTGATAATCGGTGATGTGTGCGGGATTCCTTTAAATTTTGACAATTTTCCTACTTTTAAAATGCAATTTTGGGAATAGAGAAAAATTATTGCAAATTTCAGTGTAAAGATGACATCCTAAACTTGAATTTTCTCACAAAAAAAGCAACTACAATAATTAAATCATGCAACTCATATGTTAATTTTATGGATAGGTACATCACTGTATGTAATTATTCCCAAATTCCCATCTAACTGAAATTGCCAAGATTGTAACAACTCACTCAAGGTCCAGACTCCTCACTTACCGCCTCTGGAACTTTTACTGAGAATTATGGAGGGAGCTAACAAGTAAAGTCTAAGGAAACATACAAAGTGAAGGACATTTCCAATGAATACAAATGGATAGCAAAGCTTATCATAATAACCCAATCCCTGGGAGTCTTCTGACTCCAGTAATCATGAAAGTTTATGGTAACGATAGCTTTTTACTTTCCGTACAGACAGAGAGCTCATAGAGCCCATTGAAGCATATACCTGAGTAGCAGGCTGTAGGTGTGTCCCAGTGCCAGGAGATCAGGCTGGTAGCCCACAGTTTGCGTTGCTGATATACTTAATAAAGCTTTTGCTAGTTATCAGTTGGGATCTAGATTCCTAAAGACCCTTTTGCTCGCAATTTAGAAAAACGTTAAGAAAAAAAAAATTAAGATGGAGAATTTTAAATTTCAGTAACCAATCAGCCACAATAATCAGACTGATTCAGTTCTTTATTGTCTATCCATAAGTAGATAAAATATAATTTGAATTGAACCTGTATATACATATGAAAAATTTAAACATGGCCTGACATATGATAAGCACACAATAAATGTTAGTAGTGTTGCTGCTGCTGTTGATAATGATGTCATCACTATAGCAGCAAACATTTCCTGGAGGAGCCAGAACTCTGAGACTGATGAAGACTTGGTCCAAATAGTGCTCTCATATGTTGTTGAACTGTAGCACCACTTGAATCCTCCACTGCCTTACGCTTTTTAGTTTACAAATACAAGGAACCTGAGTATTGAAATATATATATTTGGAGGAATCCAGTAAGTTAGGTGTTCCTGATCCCTTCTGTCCATCTCCTCAAAAATAAGTCCCATCCTCATTCTGCCTTGATCTTACATGACCCCAGAAATATTCCTTCTGGTCTTACTGTGACACCAAAAATACATGTGACAATTAAATATTTAAGAGAGAAATTAAAACCCAAAAATATTGCTAGGCTGAAAAGAAATATGGAAGATTGTGTACACATACATTTTCTGAATAGCTGATTTAGAAGTACAGAGTAACTAAATTTTAGGTAAAAATGACTTCAGCAGGCTAGCAGGCCCTCAAAAGATATGTTCCGTTTAATAATGTAGACAGCTGACAAAAGTACCCTTTATATGTTGATTTCATTGACATAAACATGGGCCTCTACCTGGCAATCACTGAAATGAGAAACAGTTACTCTTGGAAACTCACTGGTGGAGATGATTCCAAAGGGAGAGCACACCTTCAAGACTCATCCTGTTCTTGCTTGCAGGAAGGTCTCCACCACCCTTGATTCTCTTCCTAGAAAACCATGCCCTTCTTCAAACATTGATACCTGAAACTTTCCCTAACTACTAGTCCTAGAGTGCCTTTTATATGTAAACAAATTGCAGACCATGGCACATTATTTTAATATGATAGCTAGCAGTGAGATCATGGCGGTTAATTAACTTCAGTGAGAATAAGTTTCTTTATAAGAAATGACGTGTGTGTGTGGGGGGGGATTTTATACATATCTCACAAGTCTGTTCTTAGGATTTAAAGAGAGCATTCTTGAAATAGGAGCATAAAAAATACGGAGGGAGGGAATATACCAAATATTATTTCTTCATAGCTAGAGCATGTTGATTTTTCATGTATAAATAATCAAAGCCCCTGTAGACAAAATGAAGTCATTTTACTGTTTCTACTCTTACAATCACAGCTTTGACCATTAAGTTAGCAATGTTTCTCTTTGATTAATTTCTTTATGCACCAGGGAATGCTTTTGACAGTGGGAATGCAATGATGAGTATAAACAGACACAGCTTTGCTCTCAGTAAGTTTATAAACATTGACCAAGAATTAAGCTAATAAATAAATACATAAATGGTACACAACTACGTGAAATGAGTGGGAAGAGAAGGAATTTTTCTATGCAGACAAAAGCATTTGAAAAAACACTTTAGAGCTGAAAAAATAAACTATTTAAGGAACAGATGGTGGTGCTGGTGATGATGGTGATAATGACAACAATGACAGGCGGATGCAGGATCAATATTCCAGCAGTCAGTGTGACTGGTACAGAGAGCAAGGAGTTAAGTCATGTAAGGTTATAAGAAAAAGCTTCTGTGGATGGTGGATGCCAGAACGTGCACAGATTCACATTCATCAATAATATTCTTTATTTTTATCTTAATAGCAATAAAGCAAAACCCAGCAAATACAGATGAATAGACACAAAGGCAATATTTCATGAAGACAAGAAAGATGTATTAGTGTCCAAGGGCAGCTAATACAAAGTACCATAAACTGGATGTCTTAGAACACAGTAATTTATTGTCTCACAGTCTTGAAACCAGAAGTCTGAAATCAAAGAGTTGGCAGGGCCATGCTCCCTCTGAAAGTGCTAGGGAATGATCTGTTCTAGACCTCTCCTCTAGCTTCTGGTAGTTTCTTAGCTTGTGGCAGCAAAACTCCAATGTCCATGTGGAATCTTCCGTGTGTGTGTGTGTGTGTGTGTGTGTGTGTGTGTGTGTGTTCCCATTTTCCATAAGAACATCAATCATATTGGATTAGGACCCACCCTACCAGCCTCATCTTAACTAAATTAGTTTGTAATGACCCTATTTGCAAATAAAGTCACATTTTAAGATGTTGGGAATTAGTAATTCAACATGAACTGGGGGGGACACAATTCAACTCATAAAAGTGTTCATATTTTTAATGGTGCAAAATTCATAGTTGTTATAAAACAAAATCTTTACTTGTTAATGTATATATACATATATATTTACTATTTATTTTAAACATCATCCTTCATTTAGAATTTATAGTCTATCATATTTGTGTTCTTCTAAAATATTTAAATTCCTTTATTTTACAGACTAAATAGCACTACACATATATTTTATAAACCATATGAAATTAATACAAGGGTAATTGCATATTTATTTTCCATAATTTATGTCAGCTTCAATTTAATAGACGAGCTAGGATTATATTGCATCTTACATGTTTTCTATATAATATCTCAACATAGAACATTTGGCTTACAATGACACAAAGGCTCACTTGTATTCCCCATATTTTCATGAGAAACTAACACTGTTCATAGTGCAAAAAGTAAAAGATTTGAAGAAAATAAAGCATAGAACTTAGGAGGAGATTATGCACAAAACAAAGAGGTGATTAAAAATTCTGGAAGAGAAAAAGAAAATAGAATCGGGAGAACACGAGAAAAGACAAACAAGAATGAAGCAGGACCTTCATATACCTGGTGAAAACACAAAATAAGCAAACACGGAGCGGCAGGTGGCTCAGTTGGTTAGAGTGCGAGCTCTCAACAAGGTTGCCAGTTCAATTCCTGCGTGAGATAGTGGGCCGTGCCCCCTGCAACTAAAGATTGAAAACGATTGGACTTGGAGCTAAGCTGCGCCCTCCACAACTAGATTGAAGGACAACGACTTGGAGATGATGGGCCCTGGAAAAACACACTGTTCCCCAACATTCCCCAATTTAAAAAAATAAATAAAAAGAAAAAGGCTATAAATATATATTATTTAAAAATAATAATAATAAACAAACAGTACACAGCAAGGATGTAGAGATAATTCAGGAAGTCAAAAACCAGAAACTTAGCATCACACTTTCAATTCATATTAGGAAAAAAAATGTTGAGAAGTTACCATATTCAAATAACAAATGTGACTGAGATTCTGAATATAAAGAAAAATTAAAGATATATATATAACTGCTGAAAATAAAAATTCTGTAGAGTGACAAGTATATAAAAATCCTGAAATGTTCTCAAATGTGGACGAGGGGACAATCCCGGAGAAAATGAATATAAACAAGCAATACGTAAGAACAGATTTATGAATAGAATCCATGAAAAAAAAGAAGAAAACTAGAGAGGAGGGATCATATGTAACATTATATATATATATATATATATATAAAATGTATATATTTAAAACATATATAAAACATATATATATATGATATATATATACACACACAAAACACTCACACACATACACACCATACCAACATTATAAGAGATGAGCTATAGCCAGAATCTTTAAATTGAAAATGACCAAGTGGCTAGGATAATTTCAAAAAGAAAGTAATAGGGGTTATGTAGACTCTAAAATGTCAAGGATGAAATGAAAGTAAAGGTAGATATTGAAAAATTAGGTATCCTCTAAAATTCCTCCAAGATTCCATATCAGAATATTTTGAAGGCTTAAATGAAATATAAATATAATATATAGGAAATGTAAATAACAAAGTTTTTCTAGCAGCAGAACCTTGCCAGCAGTGTGATGTGTGATTTTTATAACACTATGTAAATACATCCTTATGACCTTTCCTAGGAGCCAACTGGAATGTTGGGTAAGCAGAGTGTTTGTTACAGTTTGAAGATAGATATTGTGTGCCAATAAAAGTTATGTTGCTGCACAGATATATTCTTTAGCTTGTCGTCCTTTCAGCATATGTCAGTTAAATGTGTGAGTGGTGACGTACATCAGTCATAGTAGTTGATTTCTTTTTTTTTTTTTTTTTAAATTTGCATCAAACATAAATTGTATAACTTGGGAAATACAGTAGATAAAGAAACTGCAGAAGCTAAAGGAAATAAATGAGTGACAAAGAACAAGATTGTTGCATTCTTTAATATAGGGAAAAATTTGAATAGCCCCAGGCTTCAGTTTACATTTACTGTTTGGAGGCAGTCTGTAACCATTGCAATGATTGAAAATAAAAGTTAAGACCTGTATTTGGGAAAATCATTTTGAAAGTATCAAAGTTTGCATTGCTGTGATAAAACAGAAATTGTACTGTAAGTTATACAATCATATAATAGATTATTAAAAATAGAACTTTACAATATATAAATATGCATTACTTTCTTATGGATGACAGTATGTTATATCCAAGTCTAAAAAATGTAGTCCAGAAAAACAAAAATTCCTGGCACTGTGTTTTATAAAGAAAAACACTGATCTTCTTTCACTTCCTTATTTGCCACTCTGAAAGTGCAGTGAGTTTAAATATAACAATGAGCTTAAAGACATATGAGATGTAAAATATTGTATATTTAATTCATTTGAAGCTTTAATTTACATAATGTGCTGATTTTACATGCATTCTTGTCAATGTACGATGTTGATTATAAGTGAGGATATTTTAAAATAAGTAAATACCTTTCCAAAAATATATATTAAAAATCAGTCACTGAATGAGAATAGATAAGTGAAATAAATTAAAATATCTTCAAATTCTTCGTGGTCTCAAGGTGAACTTTATTTTGAAAGAAAAATTATAAAAAACTATTTTTTTCTAAGAGTTTAGTGTATATTTCTGGATTCAGTGCAATTATAGTCATCTTTCAATGGCAAATAAGGAGGAGAGCAATTTGCTTTTTTTTTTTAAGTGAAGATACTCATAGGATGGAAAATATATAAAAGCAGAGAAAAGTATTTAAAAATTCAAAGTTTAACTGATTTTATTCATTCTAAAATGCTTCCATACATAACAAAGTATAAAAAAAATCACTTAATTAGAAGTAACAGTGGTTTAACCAACTGGATCTAATGATCAATAATACATGTAAATATATATTTAATGGTGAAAATCATTAAATATGAAATAATTATGAGAACAACGAACAATGGGAACATTATTTGTTACTTAGGCTAGATGGCAGTAGGTATAACTGCTCTAATTTATTACACATAAACTGTCAATGACATAGCAAAAAAAAAATCTATGTATCTGTAGTATATAAAAATTATATATATATATACTTGCTAAAATGTATTGCTCCTTTAGAAAGACATATAATTTTACAAATTTTGTTTTTGTTGTTTAGGTTGATTTTTTTTTTAATTGTTCAGCTATGTGAATAGCTTATATCAGTTATATCACCATACGTCATCAAAGACTTGAATATAATTTCTTAGATTAGGTTTTCAGATAAATGAATACACTTAAACCCCAAAGAATCCTCATATCATGAAGATGATTAGAGTTACTAATTGAGTATAGAATTCAGATCAATTGAATAGCAACAATGCTAATATTTAGAACTAATGTTTACTAAGAACACATTAATTTTTTTTAATCTTTACAAAAATCCTATAGTACAAAATATATTTCATCTGTTTTGGTAAGCAAAATATTATTGAATAGAATATTAATAAATTAAATTTGAACTCCACAACTATACATATAGACCATAAGTTTGGAATACACACACACACACACACACACACACACACACACACACAGTATACATTATATATCTGGCAAACTGAAATCTATGGCAATTCAACCCCAGAGTAAAAAGATAATATAAATGCCCAACTTTCCCAATAACTCTACTGAAATAACAATGCCAAATGATTACAGTAAAGATGGCATAACAACAAAGAGGATATAAGGGTTGGGTAGAGAATGAACCTTTAACATTGAATGAATGACTGTATTCATGAATATAAAGTATTGATAAATATAGTGTAAATGTAAGCAGAATGAAAGCAGCTTCAGTTTAGGTTAGCACTAAATGGGAAGATGAGGTCACTCTCCCAATTAAAATGCCAGAGGGGTTCTCGCAGGAATTTGGTGGGTGGGGCGGATATGCATGATTTATATGTAAAGATATAAACAAGTGAGGAATTTTAACTCCAGGTAAATTAAAAATGTATAGGGCAAATCTCTAAAGAAATTTTGGAATCCTCCAGGAAAAGCAAAGGTTTTTACGTTGTCTGTGGGTTGTCCAGGTTAAACATTATTTATGAAACATCATGTGTGGGGGAAGTGGCACTTGTTTTCTAGTGAGCACTCATAAAATGAAGCTGTTCAGGTAACATGCAGCACTATCTGAATAAATATTCCAGTGTTGTTTTTTTTCCCCAGAGGCCCCTAAGGAAACAGACTTAATATAGATGAAAACAGAAGAAACACACCTTACTAATTAAAACAAAACAATCCATTACTCCATTCTTAAATATGAATGGGCAACCAAGAAGCTAACTTTCAGTATAAAAAAATGAAGATAAAAATACCAAACAACAAATTAAAAAAACAAAGCAAAACGAGTTATAGGTATGGAAAGACTATTATTTAAATTATAGATTAAAATGTGTGAAAAAAGCTTCCGTAGAGAGAAAGAGATTAAACTATATCTTCTTATCTAAGTTTTTTTTTTTTTTTTTTCTTTCCTGTCAGTGATTTTTTTTTTTTTTTTTTTTTGGTAACGTTCTTCAAATGATCTGCACCTTTACTATAACTACTCATAGGAAAAGTTTTCTGCAAATATGTGAAAAAAATTATCACTACTAAATAATTTTAGACTGGTTACTTACTGTTGCATTCTTTGTATTTTCTAAGTAAATAATTATAGGATTTATACAAACAAAACCTTGAAACTTCCTTTCAATTATGTGTATTTGTGTTACTTGTGTTTTTCTACTAGCTCAAATTTCAAAAACACTATCCATTGATAATATACATGCTTTTGAATTGACTTTTTTTTTTAATTTTTATTTATTTATTTATTTATTTATTTATTTATTTATTTATTTTTTAATTAGTTTCAGGTGCACAAGACAAAGCAAAACTTAGACGTTTATCATTTATATCCCTCACACTGTGTGAACCCCCCTCCCCCCATCCACTATCCCTCTGTACGTTCCCAAAACCTCTTTGAATTGACTTTTAATCTAACATTTCATTGTTAGTTACCTTGCGATTTATATAAAATAGATATTTTCAGGATGTATTTCTATGATTTTATTAAAATATTTATAAATAGATATTTAGTTGAATTTTGTAAATTTTAGATTTCCTCAATATGATTTTCTTTAGCTTATTATTTTGGTTACGTACATCAGTAGGTTTTTTATTAATTATCCTTGTATTCCTATTATAATTACTAATATGACAGAAAACACTAGTACTCTCCTGGTTTTAGTTTTTAATGTCTTATTTTCAGTTTTTGTATTAACATTTATTAATGTGATTGGTTTACAAAGATTTTTTTAAATAATTTGGGGTATAAGTCTTACGTGATTTATAACACAATCTGTTAAATATTCATTCTTCTCTATGCTCTGAAATATTTTCACCTGCATTGGATTTTCTGCATTTGTAAAGTTTCAGGCTTTGAATCTAATCTATAGTTTATATGTAGAAGCTATTCACTGGAAACAAAAAGAAATCTTCGTAGACAAGACCACAGACTGGAATCCTGGATGAATTAAAATGATAATGTATCATAAGTAAGCATAATAGCAGGACTTTTTAAAGCCATTTGAAAGGAAGGCAGGATCTGAAACTAAACAATTCATAAATGAAGGCAGATGATATCATGGGCAGAATGTAAATATTATAAAATAGAAAGTATCTATTCTTTTAGTGAGAGAAGCTTCCAAGTAAACAGCTAATCATGGAAGGTTACCTCAGTTAGCAAATTTCCTACTGGAAATAGGAAAACACCTATAATAGAATTGAGGGCCATATGTGGTGTAGTAATACCTGCCAGTGAGTTAGTTGTCTGTGGCTGAGAATGTGGGAAAACAAAATCCCTATGCCATAAGACAACATCCTTTAACTTCTTAGGAGTTAAAGATCTCCAAACAATTATAGTAGACCTTATAAAAATAGTGGGGTCTCTTTATGACCGTATTATAAAGGTTATTCCTATGTAAATAAAAATATTATTTCTGTGGTTTCTTATTCTGAGTCTTTTTTTTTTTTTTTTTTTAATTACCAACGTCTGTATTAGAGACATAACATGTATTGGGCTTGGCTGACTAATTTTTAAAATAAAATCTAAAAAATGAAAAAGTAAACAAAGATCTAAAATAAATAGAAATTACTAAAAGATCATAGGACTTTTAAAAATCAGATGATTTTCGTTTTTCACCCACTACAATTACACATGGAAGCGGGTTAGCAACAATATTACTTCGTGGTTATAGTACTGAAATATAAGCAGAAATACAAAATAAAGAGGGTCTAAATTCATTTTATTTTGCTAAGTTCTGATGAGAGGAATACCTTTAAGTTGTAACATGTTGTTACTTTTTTAAATTGCATCTTATTTTAAAGTAGAATTAGGCCTTCTGGTTTATCCTATCTCACTTGTTTTAGTCAAATGTTGAAGCTTCCTTTCTGATAAATTTAATGTAAATCAAAACGGCTGATTTGTTAAAACTACAGCTTTTACTTAGGTATATTTCTAAGGATATTTTTAGCTTATTGGCTTCTGATATTCTTAAATGAACTATGCCAATATAAACTTAATATGCCAAAGATGGAGTATATTGGAATCTTTAGCACTTCACATTCCGTGAATTATTTTCAGACTTCATCCCATCCATCACACAAGATTGTTATCTGGATCCATATTGAGAACAGAGGAAATATACAGCTCGGCAGTGTTCCTTTTCCCCCATATGGGAGCACCCACCCACCTACCTTCTTTTCTTAAACATGTATAAGGTGAGTCTTATACATATTTACAGAGTCCTCCAGAGCCCAAAGAAAGTATAACAAGTATTCTGTGTGGTCCTGGTGAAGCTGCATTTCCTGGGCTTGAGGTGAGCCACAAGTATTTACTTCCCAGCATTTATTATTGGAGCTGAGAAGGAATGAGAGTGGGATGCAAACACAATAAATGGTTATGTTTTGTTACTACAAACTTTTCAGAGAATTAAAGACACTAATCAGTAGAACCATAAATAACCCCATGATGGCTACATTAATACTTCAATTGATTTTTAGAGTGAGCATTTTTTGTAACTTTGTATTTTGAAAATGACTTACAAAAGGCCATAAAGAGAGTTCTTGTGTAAGGGGCACACGGCTTCCCTCAGTGATAATACCTTACAGAACCATAGTATAGTGTCAAAACCAGGACATTGTCTTTGGTACAATACTACCAACAAAGTTACAGACCTTATTCAGATTCACTAGTTTTTACATGCACATTTTTAAATTTGTGTGTTTAGTTCTATGTAATTTTTATCACTTATCTGGATTTGTGAGAACATCGTCACAATAAGAAAACAAAACTGTTCTATCACCTCCAAACCCTAATCCATGAAAAACACTAATCTATACTACATTACATTACATTAATTGTTTCACTTGGAGAAATTTATGTAAACGGAATCATACAGTGTAACCTTTGACAGTGGTTTTTTCCACTCAATATAAAGACCTTGAAAATCATCAATCATTGTGGAAATCAGTCAATTCCTTTTTCCTGCTGAGCGATAGTGAACTGCATGGATGTGCCACCATTTGTTTTTGTATTCAGCCGTTAAAGACCATTTGGACTGTTTCCAGTTTGGGGCTCTTATGAACATTGATACACAGGTTTCTCTATGAACATAATGTTTTCATTATTCTAAGATAGGTATCCAACAATGTGATTACTGTGTTATATGGTAGCTGCATGTCTATCATTTTACTTCCCACCAGGAATGTATGAGAGATTAAACTTCTCCACATGCTCACCAGCACTAAAATAATCAGTATTTTTTATTCCATCCAATCTAGTAGGTGTATAATACTAGCTCATCATAAATTGAATTTGCATTTCCCTAATGGTTAATGATGTTGAACATCTTTTCATGTGCTTATTTTCTAAACTCTATCCTTTGTAACGAGAATATCTATTCAACTCCTTTGCACATTTTTGAACTGGATTGTTTGTTCTCTTGAGTATAGAGAAGCTCTTTATATATTCTGGATGAGATCTTTTGTCAGATGTGTAATTTGCAAATATTTACTTCTGTGGCCTTTTCATCGAATTAATAAGGTCTTTTGCAGAGAATAAGTTTCTAATTTGGAAGAAATAATTTTTTTTTTTTTTTTTCATTCTTTCGTGGCCCTATTTCTATTGTCATCTACAATCCCAACCATTTTTTGCCTGGAATTTTGGTGACATTGGAAGAGTCGCAAACTGGTTTTGAGGAAACTCCCTTTCTTATCTTGCAGAATGAATTTACACCTCACGTTGATACATGAGTAGTTAAGATTTTGTCTTGGATCTTGCATTATATGCAAAATTAAAACAATTTCTTTGAACTAACATGCAAAATTAAAATAATTTATTGAACTAACAGTCATTAATTCCTATAATTTCCATCAATGGTTGGTGTCCAAACTATCCTTTAAGGACAAGGGAGAACATGTATGCATAATATGGTGAGTTGAAATGATAGAACCCTGAAGCCTCACACATAACCAGATGTTTTATGTATATGAAAGATGAGATAAAGGCACAATATAGGTATGATCCCAGGCTACCAGAAGCTTACCTTCAGGAATCATAGAAATTAAATTCACTATTTATTTGCAAAAATGTTTCCAAGACATGTATATCAATATCCCCATCACACAATTGTCTGACAATTTTGCCAAAATAATCCCTAAAATTGTGTATAATCAATGTATAATAGGAATCCTAAACTTCTGTTAAAACTTTTATGATATATTCATATTTTTTAGTTAATACCTTTTCATCATCCTTGATTGATACTAATTTATACAAAGTTTATGAGGTCAGATACTTGGAGCCTCTTTTTTTATGGTATGACAAAGCAATAGTTTATTCTTTTCTTTTTATAACCCATACATTTAGTTATGAAAGTAGAAACACTATACACTGTTGGAGATCACCTAGATGGGTTTATCCTACTTTATGAATGCATAGAGCCTCAAAAATAGATCAGGTGAATAAAAAATGTATTTCAAGTACATATTTTATTGACATTAATAAAAAGGGTAGTGACCTAAAACAATAATTGGATATGCATAACTGCCAATTATTCTAAAAGTATTTGTATAATGATAAAGCAATTTGTCTTCTTGATGAGAGATGAGACAGATTTGGGAGGGAGATTAGCAAATGAATGTGTGACTTTTGACAAGGCACTTAACCTTTGTCATTTAGATAACTTCTGTGTAAAATGCTTGATGATTGGTACTGGCTACCACTGCATTGTTCGGTGACTGCTGATGATTAATTAGCCACATTGGTACATATATGTACTTGTAAAGATAGTGGGTAATGATTAGAGGTTTTCATATCCTGTTTGTTACAGTAGGCTGTTCAGACTGCTATTAGCATTAACATTAGGTACTTTACAAAATTTTTACGCATATTCCATAAAAATAATGGGACTATTCAGGTGATGAGGAAAATTATTTCCTGAGTTTTTTCCCATTTCTTTCCCCATCCATTTAAGACAAACAGCTTAAAAGACAAAGGAGTAGAAATGCAATGGATTTTGTTCCGTTAGAATTTTGGCTGAGTGCATTTGATAATCCAGGCAAATCATTCTGTCGGTACCACTTTGTTACAGCATTTGGTATTTTAGTAACAATTAAAAATTTGCCATAATTGTCTGACCTGCCCATAAGCTAGGAATAAACCAATGCACTAGCTCCAAGATGGCTTTCTATTTTTCCATCTCACTTCTGCAATTTTATAAAAACAAAATCATATTTTAAATTTAATTAGACACAAGTTAGCAATAAGTGGTACTCTTCTTTTTTTTTATTGTGTTTATCTGCATTTCCACATCTGTTTTGTATCAAGATTTTATATATACATAGATATGTTACTGGACTCTCTGTTCTCTACTTTTAACATTTACATGTTTCCATTCCAATATATCATTTCCTAGTTACCATGATTATTGGTTATCAATTGCTATATTACAAATTATATGCAAACTTAGAATTCAATAACAACCAACTTTTATTATCTCACACTTTCTTTGGGTCAGCATACCACACATGACTTCACTGTGTGCCTCTGTGTCAAGGTCTCATGATATTCTAGTCCAAGTATTACTAGGCTTCAGTGTCAACTTTGTGGAAGATAGATGTCCAAACTTGACTGACCTTGGCCTCTCACCATCTGGAGCTCTCTCTCCATAGCGCCTCCTCATGATACAGCAGCTGTATGCCCATCCCACAGAAAGAGCAACATGAGGAAGAGGGAGAAAGTACACCCAAGAGAAAAGCCGCAGTCTTTTTAATTACCTAATAGCTAAACTGGCAGCACATTGTGCCTGTCCAATGCTATATATTGCAAACAAGTCAATAAATCCTGGAATCACTGAATGGGAGAGGATTACACAATGTGTGGAGGCCAGGAAGTAGAAATCATTGAACTCCATTTTGGATGCTACCACAAAATGTATTTATAATTAGAATTTTTATTTGATAGGTCAAGAGCACCAATATATCCTTCTTTGGAAGTATCTTGACTGTCCTTGGACCTTTATCATTTTACATAATGTTAATAAGCTTACCAAGTTTCCAAAAAGTAAAATTTCTATTGCCATTTTGATTTAAATCACACTGAATCTGTAAACCTATTTTAAAGGAATGATAATTTGTAATGATGATAATCTGTGAAAATGGATTAATTTTTCTTGATTTATATATACTTTAAAGTCTTTCCATAAAGAGTATTATTTTCCTTTTTTCCAGTTTTCATATTGTATGTTAGACTGACTCATAAATGGTGTATTTATGTGTTCCTTTATGTAGTTATTTATTTAACATCTAGTATTCCCATCTTGTCTACTAAGCATGTGGATAAGAAATTGAACAAAATAGACAAAAATCCCTACCTTATATAATGTATGTTCATTTAGAAAAGAGATAGAACAAGGGTGCAAACCAATTGGGTAAATAAAGTGCTACAAAGCAGGAAAGGGAGAGAGTAAGGAAAGAGACAGACTCTAATTTTAAACATAGTGGTTAAATGAGAAGTTAACATTTGCGAAAAGACCCAAAGTTGATGAGTGAGCAAACTTGGTGATTACAAGGGGAGAGAGCATTTAAAGCAGCGAGCCAGTTGAGTCACAAATCCTGGAGGCCTGTGCAATCTTGCTTTGATCTAAAAGATCAGTGAGGCCTTTGTGACAAGATCAGAGTAAATGAATAGAAGTTGATACCAAATATGGTGGGAAGCCAGATTCTCTCATGCTTGTTATCCATTTTAATAGCTACTCATTTTTCTCTGAGTGAGGTAGGAAGCACATGGATGGTTTGGGGGCAGAAGAGAAATATAATACGACTTACATGTATTACTAATAGTATCCCTCTGTAGGCTATATGGCTGGTCACCATATGGAATGGTAATTTAATGCAAGGGGTAGTAATGAATGTGTTCATAAGTGATCAAACTTTTGATATTTTAGAAAAGTGTAACCAGAAAAATTCAGGCAGGCTATTTCTTTCTTTCTTCTGTCTCTTTTATGTATAGCTTATAGAAGAAAGAGTGATGTCAAAAATGATCCTTAGGACATTTTACATGAGCAACTAGAAGGATGCACGTGCCATCAACTGATATGCTAATATGGAACATACTTGAAGTTGTGGGGAAAAATCAGCAATTCACTATGAAACATGCAAGTTATAGTTAAACATGAATTTACAGTTAAATGTATGTCTAAACTCTAGACGTCTGCATTAATCTTTTGAGTCTTCTAATCAGTATAACTCCAGGATTCCCCTTTATTTCACTGCCTATATTCAGGGTCCCATATTGTGTTTTAAGTTTTTTTTTTGGTCAGAACCCAGGAATTAGTTTAAAAATCAACAAAATAAATTGAAATATATATCACACATTGAATATTGTTCTGCAGAGAATGATGTGATAATAAGTAGTTGGTTAAGGAAAAGCCATTCCGTGATGGAGACCTTAAGGCTGAGACATACGTAAAAAGATGTGAAGTCAGCTATATGAAATCCAGGGAAAAGCATATTTCAAGAAAAGTAACCAAGTACTGCAAAGGAACAGTCTGGAGCATTTTAAAGAGCCAGTGTCATTGGAAAATAATGAGAATGTGGGCGAGTAGGTAGTTAAGGGAGATGTAGGTAGGGCCTATCACATAGGTTTTATAATCCAATGTAAAGAGTTGTGGGTTTTAGTCTTGCAGCTTTGAGAAAACATTGAAATAATTTAAGCAGAGATATTTTATAAATTTTGATTGGAAAATTTATAATAACTGGGTATGTGGAAAATGGATTGTAAAGCTGAGGATTAGAAGCAGAAAGATCATTAAGTGTGTAGTCAAGGGGATGGATAATAGTGATATGAATGGTTATAGTAGAGATGGAATATGTGGTGGGATTTGATAAAGATTTTAGAGATACATATGAAAGAACTTGATGATGGATAAGATAGGGGTTTGGGAAACGGAAACCAGGAATATGCTATTGATTTTTATGTTGGGTAAATGTGATACAATAAACAATCAGGAAAAATTGAGGGTACACAGATGGCTCCGGAAGGCAGAAATCAGTAATTCTGTTTTGTGTGCATGTTAACACTAGATGCTTTAGATCGGGGTGTCCAAACTGCGGCCCACAATCCATTTTTAATTGGCCCACAGCAAATTCCAAAAATGTATTTAGTTTACCTAAATAAACCTGGTGAGGCAATATGTACTTCACCTCTAGTGAGTGGCCCGGCTGTTTGTGTATTTTACCGCATACGGCCCTTGGTAAAAAACGTTGAAAAAAGTTTGGACACCTCTACTTTAGATTTTCAAATGGAAATGCCAAAGGAATTTGTGCATACAATTTTGGAAATCTGTGGACATGTTGGGGTTGAAAAATCACTGATTTGGGAGTCAGTAGTATTTACAGACGTGGGAGAAATGTGATCAAAGGAAAGATAAAGTTAGAGAAGCAGAAGCAGACATGGGCCAAATTATATTTTAAAAATCATATGAACTTATGTATTGAGTTAATTTGAAGCAAAAATACAGTAAGATACTCTAGTCGATATATCAAAGACAGAGCATTTTTTACTCCTTTATGTACTTTAAGGACTTTTAAGTACATTTGCTTATACCTGCAATTATAATTTCAGTTCCTACCACATTCTCAACTTTCCTGTCTTTCAAGCTACACTTTTTCTGACAGGTGTCTCTAACTTGGAGTGACCTTTTTCTTTTCTTTTCTTTTTTTTTTTTCATTCATATTTTTTTCTTTTCTTTTTTTTTAATTAAATTTATTGGGGTGACAATTGTTAGTAAAATTACATAGATTTCAGGTGTACAATTCTGTATTACATCATCTATAAATCCCATTGTGTGTTCATCACCCAGAGTCAGTTCTCCTTCCATCACCATATATTCGATCTCCCTTACCCTATAACAAACTAGTCTGAAATACTGGCATGGTACGATGTCAAAGATCTTACACCATCTGTTTTTATACATACTTTATATTAATCGTTCACCTAAAAAGTTTTTATGTATTCTTTAAAAGGTCATAGATCTTTATTTAGATCATTATTATTGTTCCAGCGGTATTGCCATGTAGTAAATCATTGAACTATTTGTATATTAAAAAAGCACTATTGAAAACCTCAAATAAAACTAGCCTGTACCATTGAACTAATGTTGAACATGTTTAATTGAAAATGTATTTATAACTAAAGGAAAACATTGTAGATTAGAATAAAGTTAGACATGTGAAGGAAATCAATTTAGGGTTTCAGCTAATAAAGAATATATGGGGCTCATTATTTGGTGACTCACTTAAAAAAACAAAAGATTTTGATTCTCAAGGTCATCAAAAAGTTTCAGTTGTTTCTTATTAAATTCCTTTAAACCAATCATGTTGAAAGTATAATTGGCTATTTCACTTTCCTAAAGAACCAAGGCTAATCTTTTTCATGTTAACTAAACAGGTTACTGCACTTCACACTTCTCATTCTTTCCATTACTGAATGTATTTGTTCTGTTTTAGACAAGAAGCTCTTTATTATGTTTTCATTTCTTCTTTAAAAGGAGCTTTTGATGTAAAAATGTCCCACGTTTATAATTACAGTCTTAGCAATGGAACATTTAACTCTTTTGCATATACAACACTTCTAACAACAATCTTAAACCAGAAACTGATCCTGCTTTTAAAATAAGTGCACCGGTCAAAATTTCAACATGACTATTAGAATGCAACATTTAACATTTTTGTTTTCTAAAAGTAAATTTAAGGAAGAAGGAAAATCTACAAAAACACTTTTTGTAAATCTCTTTCTGTCACGTCAAAATATTATGTTTAAAACATAAATGAAATGAAGCTGAATGAAATTTGCAAATCCTTTGAATTCCTTTTATTTTCTTAACAGTAAGTGTACAAAGAAAGAGATATATCTGATTCTGCATTGCTCTGCTGCATATTGTAAGATCTTTTTTAAAAAATGTTTGATACTGAATTAGTACACTTGGAACTAATATAATGTTGTATGTTAGTTATATTTTAATAAAAATCTTTAAAAAATAAAAAAAAGTATTACCGGAAATTATGCAAGTAAATAAGTCAATTATTAAAACTAGATCAACGGAACAGCAACAAAAACTGTATATTAGAATGTGAGACAGCTGTGAACAGCATTTAGGCGATCATAATTCAATCAAGCAGTTATAATGCAATGGTATTTATAAAATGCGTGGAACAAAAGTATGTGTGTGCTCCTACACACTTGGGTGTGTGTGTGTTTATTAGCATATGAATGCATTTTGTATGAGTGTGTGTGTGTGTAAATGTTGAAAATAGTAGTGTAATACGAGGAATCTAATGGTCAACTTCAGAAGGTCAATAATCAATGCCTAACATTATTTTTAAGAAAGAATAAAAGGAAAAAAAAAGAATTAGTAGAGGTAGGTTATTTTAAAATGTTTTTTTTCCTAAACACCAATAAGTATGTTATTTAAAAATGTTTTGTTAAATACCAGAAGAAAAAACTAAAAATAATTGAAAGTTTTGCCTTTTGAAGATAAGAATCAAAGGAGTAGAAAAGTGTGGGGAAGAGAACTGTTGTTTGGTTTTCTGGTGTGGGTTTTGGTATAAGTTTGACAAAGTCACTTCATTTACACTATTTCATAAACTTTGATTTACATGTATATGGAGTTCTTGACAATGTTTTTTATACCCACTGACTACTGCAACAATCTCTGTTTTGTCTCAACCAAGCTGCAGCCCAACAGCAGGCACAATCCGAGGTCACTTTACCTTACGTCCACACCAAATGTCCCTCACCTTCCTTCAGCTTTTCCCTGTGACCCCAAGACTTGCAAATCCATGGGGCATCCATATCACTCCCACATGACCCACACTGAAGAGAAAGAAAGCAAAGTCTGACCAGTGAGGGATAGATACCAACAGATAAATTCTCCTCCCACTCCAGAGCTAGATTGACGATAGGCGACATAACATACTGCTTCTCAGAGAAATAGTTTTACATGATATAAAGCTCGTGGTAACCACCCTGGTAACACTTGATTTTATTTTCTCTCTGACATTGCCTGCCTCACTCACATCCCCCCTCCCCTCTACTCTGGTTTCTATTGGATTGTGCATCATAATAAAGTAGAAGCCTATCACTGTTTCCCTCGAGGTCTGCTTCCTGACGAACCTACAGTGAAATCGCTGATACCAGAAATGAACTGATGATGGAATATGGCATGTGTTCCCATCACTAGTGTTAAGAATTTCACCTTTGATTAATATGGATGAGGCAGAAGTGGATGGAGAGGTGTTGGGTATATGAGGATGGTGGCACTTCAATGGTATGAGGGCAGTGATAATGATAATGGCTGGAAGAGTGGTCTGGCTTCTGTTGATCACATTGGAAGACCTGAAAGAAAATTATAGGCTTGGGGCAGCCAACTGGTAATTGAAGGTGTGCTGTAAAACCGTAAAAGCAAAGAGCTCTGTGGCAGATTTGAGTAGCCTCTCATCTCTTACAGGCTTGCTGCAACTTACGTTAAAAATGAAGCCACAGACCTAATTGTAAAGGTAGCAAAGCAGACAATGAAAATTAATAGCCAGCCTTGACAATGTTCCTAAATTATACTAAGGTTCAGATAAATCAATATCGGGGGCTTAAGTCTTGGCAAGGAGATTGAGGTAATTGAATTTGAAAATACTAAACCATTATATTTCCCTAAACCCTCTGGGCTAACATAAACAGTGTCCCTTTCTAGTCTTACATGTCATGAAAGTCCTCATGCCTAAGTATGTACAATGATCTCATGGGAAGCAAGTTTCTCACAAGGTCATACTTTTCCTCTCAATATATGTCTCTATCACCCCTCTGTACACACACACACACACACACACACACACACACACACACACGGGGCCAAAACAATGTATACACATTTTAAGAAAGGAAAACGCTTAATAATTGGGTATTATTAAGATTGTAATACCCAATAAAGACCAATAATAAAAGATGAATACAAGTCACGTGTGACTTCTGCAATTACAAGAGGTCCTCAAAGTGTTTACCACCAGCGTCCAGGCACTTCTGATTACTTCAAACTACTGCGTGAGCAATGCTGACCAAAGTGTCCACTTGTATATATATATATTTAGCACCCACAATAAAAAATATATACCAACTAAATGTTTTAGCAGGGGTTTGAAAAGAATAAGACTTGATGGAAGATGAGGATCACGGAGGTCTGAGAAGGAAGTGTAGAAGTAAGCACAACATGTATAGATGTTTGAGTCCCACTACAGTTGCCTCCAAAGAGGTATATCAGTCACCATCTCTCCTCAGCTACTCCAGGATTGGTGCAATAATTTCATTAATAGAAGAGTCATAGTGGCAAGGATAGCAGCTATGAAGTGGACGAAGTTCATAGGTGTCCTCTTACCAAAGCTAATTCTAGCCACTGCTACTGATGAATGTAATGTCACCATTGCAGACACCAATAATGAGCACGTTATAGTGAACTATTCAGCCATTTGGTGCTAGGTCACTTATATCAGACCTCCCACCCTGGAGAAGATAG
This sequence comes from Rhinolophus sinicus, assembly GCF_036562045.2. Classification (NCBI taxonomy): domain Eukaryota; kingdom Metazoa; phylum Chordata; class Mammalia; order Chiroptera; family Rhinolophidae; genus Rhinolophus; species Rhinolophus sinicus. The sequence goes on from NC_133751.1 coordinate 20,166,035, forward strand.
CAGCCCATCTTTACCATCATTGATAACTTCTAGAGAGCAATTCTGTGTTTGTCTAGATTTGTGTGTCTTCTTCATGTTCAGTTCCTCCACCATCCTTACTGTCTGATATCTGAGGTCTCTAAGAGAGTTATCTACATTCCTGTGTTTATGTTAAAATGAGGAAGTCTGGTAGATCACTGTAATGACAGTTAAATATGCTTCTCAAGAGCCAGAATAACAAAACACCTTGTAGGACTGAGACATTTTCTCCAGGATGTGTTAGATGTTCTGCCCCAGGAGTAGACATATAGTGGCGTGTCTGAATAGTTAGTTGTGTGGCAATAGCACACTAGATCTGGAACCAAGGAGTCGAAGGAGGCTAACATCCATCACCATCATTCCCAGTGTGCGATTCCTATCTTTGGAATCTTAGATACGATTAGATTCAAGGTCTTGGTTCCTAGGCTATGAATACTCACCCCCACAAAAGCAACATTATAAGTTACACTGAACTACAAACAGAATCAACCTTCTTGCCATGTTGCCTTCCTTACACCCATAAATCAGAAAGGATTTACAAAATTGGTTGGGAAATCAATCCTGTTTAGCAACGTGGGCTGTACTTTCCTATGAATAGTGGGAAAAGAGAGAAGTATGTCTGGAATTTGTAGATTTTCTGGAGCATTTCTTGCTGTGTCCATGCCCAAGATGAATGGGAAATGGTAAACTGCAGCAACCACCTGTTAACAAGGTCAAGATACCTAAGAACACAAACCTTGCACTGAGGAAGGTCTGAGTAACATCATTAATCAACCAACTCAGACCAGTAGAAATTCTGGCTGAAAGTGAAAAAAATATTGAATGGGTTGTAGATGAAATCATGAATATCAATTACAGCCTTGAGAACAGCTGCAGCAATGGGGACTGTAGATTGTTTTATTAATTCTCTCCTTGTCTTTTACAGATCTTGTGGCTGGTCGTCTATTTGAAAGAAGTTCTGTGATTGTCTGAATGTGCATGTCTACTCTCTCAGGTAAGATGAAAAGGAATATTATTCTTACAAAGTTTGGAATTCCATACTGTTGGATGGGAGTTTGATAATAAGGATACAAACAGATATGAATGGACTAACTAGCATGAGTTGTATAAGATTCATACTAGATACCGTCTCAGTTCTTCTTGAATCTGTTTCCTGGCCCTTGGTCCTTTGTTCAACCCTAGAGTCCTTTTTGGTAACAAACCGTGAATAGGTTTTGCTTATTATAAATCTATTTTGTTTATTAAAAACAAGCAAAATTATTCCACCTCTATTGGTATATTGGTCATCAATCATTAAATTAACCATATTGAATTATTTTGGATGTTTTTGTCTCATTAATGTCCAGTTATTTTAATTATTGGAGGATATGTTTAATTGCTTGGTAGGAATTCAGAAAAAGAGTCTTAAAATATTTAACTTAATTATCGTCCTTAAATTAACTAATATAGTATCTGTATTTACAGCAATGGATGTTTTTCATATTAAGTACTGTTCAGGCCATATCACCAGGGCTTAAAGACAGATTTACAGTCAAAACACCAGGCAAACATAGGTTCATGATAGAGATTCTCAAGTGGAAACAGAGTTTCCATCTGACCGTTGTAATTGTGATGCGACACAATTATTAGAAATCATCCCTGGAAAATTAGTAATTCAAATACTTGTATTTAAATCCAAATGTTCATTTTGTAATTCTATTTAAAGCATGTTTTCAATTTAAGTTTTTTAAAAATATTCCTGAAATATTTTTATATCAAACCTAGTGTCCTCCCAATAAAATCTGAAGGGACCATTTTAATGTTTGTAATCTCCATGAACAGCTCATTTCAGTTGCCATGAATATACCAGCAGTGATTGTGCGTAGGTTACTTTGGGAGAAGGCTTCTTGTCACAGTTATAGTCTGTATTGAGTTAGCAAAGTACTTTGTTGAGAAGAACCCCAAAAGTTTTATAAATATTATTTCATTAATCCTCAACACTCATGTGGCAGGTACAGTATGTGTGTTGCAAGAATTATTATTCCACTTTGTTATGTAAATGAGCCCCAAATGTCCTCTGTATATGGGACCCTAAGTTGTTTATTTCTTGACTATAGGATGAAGCCTTTTAGTTCGAAAGCCTACCAGAACCAATGTAAACTTTTACACATCCAATTATTTCAAAAATAGTCGCCCAAAATAGATTTTTAGCCATTTAGAGCCTGGCTGCTTTGCATACCTGAGCAACTTCACCCTGCATTTGTGGTCCATTGATAAGACAGGGCCTTGTATTTCTAAGACCCCATACTTCAGGGACCCCTTGGAGCTCTCTGACCCAGAGACTCTGGGTCGTGCTGCTAAGCAACAGCACCTAGACATGGAAGCGCCCTCTCTGAGCCCTCTGTCCACTGGGAGTTCCCCACCCCTGCTCCCCTTCTGGATGGTGCCCCCCACCCCAGCTTCGTAGATCTCTCGATAGTGTCATGCTCTCAGAGACTTCCTCTCTCATGCAATCTTGTCTAAGCACTGACCAATAAAACTTATTGTACGTTACTGCCTTTGTGGTTATATCTTTTTCCTTGAGCAGCCCCTAGGTCCCTCGAACTTCCTACATATTTTTCAATGGAAAATCAGGCATGGCCATGAGGCGGTTGTGTAGTGAGGTAATAGCAGACAATGTGTAAGTCAATCCTGAAACTTCCAGTTCAGTGCTTTATTTAGGCACATTCATTCCTTTTAGTTTACTGTTTTTATGATCTGGTTTATGCAAATACATATGATCTCTGTACTGTACTTATCATGTCTTGTCACTGTTCCCACAGAGGTTTAGTGGGTGAATATACAATGAGAAGCTTAAAAGAGTAGATTTGGTACTGGGATTTAGTTAATGTTTATAATGGGAAGTTATTTTAGAGGCAATAAAGTTAAGGTATGTGCTTGAGTGTTGTATCAGAATAACCAAAATGACTGTGGTTATACAAGTAAATTTTCTTTTTTAAAAGATTTTTATTAAAATATAAGGTGATATAACAACTAAATGCAATGTGGTTTATCTTGGATAAATCCTGGAACAGAAAGAAGGTATCAGGTAAATCATCATCATCATCATCATCATCATCTCACATAAATCTAGGACTTTAATAATAACCTATCAATATTAGTTAACTGTGATAAATATACTCTTCTGAGATGTTAACGATAGGAAAAACTGTGATGGGGTCAGAAGGTATTTGTGAACTGTGTACTATCTTTTCATTTATTTGTGGAATTCTTAAATTGTTCTAAAATATAAGGTATCTTAAATATAATGTTGAAAATAGATGTGTACACTAAATTTGTAATTAGGAAACGTGCACATTGTGTTGAATTAGTCAGGATTCTTTCTAGAAACAGAAACAATAGAATGAATGAATGAATGGATAGATGGATGGATAAGAGGGGGTGAAGGAGGGGGGCAAGGAAGGAAGGAAGGAAGGAAGGAAGGAAGGAAGGAAGGAAGGAAGGAGATTTATTATAAGAATTGGATCATGCAGTTATAGTTGCTGAAAAATCCCAAGATTTGCCATTCTCCAGCTGGTGACGCCGGAAAACTGGCAGTATAATTCAGTCTGAATTCCAAAGTCCTGAGACTTAGGAGCATTCACGTCAAGGGCAGAAGAAGATAGATGTCTCAGCAAAAAAGAGACAATTCTTCCTTCTTCTACCTTTTTGTTTTTATTCAGGTTCTCAACCAATTGCATGGTGCCCACCTGCATTGGCAAGGGGGGGTGGGGTGTGTGTCTTCTTTATTCAAGCTACAGATTCAAATATTTATCTCCTCCTGAAACACACTTACAGATACCCCCAGAAATAATGTTTTACCAGCTATCTTTGCATCCCTTAGCCCAGTCAATTTGACACGCAAAATTAAACATTACCTTGTGGAAAAGAAAATTAAAAAATTTAAAAAAAGTTATAATAAAAATGATATTATGTTTTGATAGAAATTTTGTTAAATGAGTAAGTGTTGAAAGTAGAAAAATTATGGGAGGTTTTAACTTTTCTTTTTAGATTTTTCTTTAATACTATTGTCACATTTAATTTTCAATTAAAATTGTGCACAAAAATAATAAATTTTCTGGTAACATGAATAGAATTACCTAATGGGATACCATAATGAAATGTTTGCAAATAGCAGATATAGATTAGTTTTCAGAGCCATGTTTATTAAAGCACATTAGAATCAATGGGACTGTAACCTTCATATTTTCTATAAAAATAGCACATTTGGGCAAGGATTTGTGATACTTACATTAATCACCCATGAGAAGTTTAACTAGAGAGTCAGATGGTCTGAATATGTTATATATCTACACTCAGTCATAGTTGCTGATTAATGTACAATTTAAAACTTAAAAATTAAAATAAAAACATTGAATTAAAAAGAATAATTACTTTTTAAATAAAATCTGCCTTTATATTCAAATATTTCAGAAAATAGTAGCTGTTATTCCATATAATAACCATGTTTCTCCAGTTCACTTTGCACATGTAGACACATTCAAATATATTAAAAAGAGAACTTCAATTTCGTCCCACTGTTTTGAGAAATGCAGAGTTCTCATATGCAAATATTCCACGAACAATTGTAAATTCAGCTCAGCACATGAACTTGGCTCTTTAAAAAGCCTATTGCAAATTGGTCTTTAGAGCTCCATTTAATTATTAGCAGGCTTTTAAAATAACTGTATTTTCTCTCTGTGTTTAAAGGGAAGTGAAAATGCCTGACTTTTTCTCAAATTCTCATAGGTTATTTCTTTAGAGGAGAATAGGCTTTGCCAGAGACGGTGACCCCACTGTGCAGCTGTTTAAAGATATTCCGAATAGAGAAAATTATGATTGCGATTTTGATAGGTCTTGCTTTAGTTGTTTCAAAACAGTTATTTCTGTCACATATAGCAGTGGGAAGAAAGATTAAAAATGTGGTAGATTTTGAACCTGATTTGCATTATCGTTTCTATTGCTATTATTTTTATAAAAGGAAAGAAACCAGAGGCTCATAATTAAAGAGATTTTTTTAAAAATCTGTAGTTCTTTGTAATACATTTTACATAGATAAATAAAGTTTATACATTTGCCTGAAGATAATGCAAAATACTAATGTCCTTACTTCTTTCAAGACATATTGTCAGTGTTCCATGGAGAGCCAAAGATGTCTCTGAATTCCTTTCATTGTGTGGGGTGTGGGAGCTTTACTTAGCAGAGGTTTGGGATCGGAATAATTGACTGGAGAACTTGGGGGTGAGAATAATTCCTAAGGGGGACAGTGAGACTTATCTGAATTGCAATTCCTAATGAGGATGCTTAGCATTATGTGAATACAAGGTAGGGTGGTAGAAACTGTATATAGCACACCTGAGCTAAAAGTTTCTGCGACAGGGATGTCTTGAGTCTGAGTCATTTCTTAGAGCTACTGAGGGTCTAGCCGTTCTAGCCTAGAGGTAGACGACAAGGTCTATCTCAGCTCTCAGACAGCTCGTCAAGGCTCCTGAATGGTCAGGACAGAGCCTATGCACATTGAATAGTTGCCCTGCTAATCTAATGTGTCCTGTTCTCTGCGTGGGATCTTTGGAACCTTGGAGAATCTATACACTTTAGCCTTGGGCTTGGATTAATTAAAATTGGAATGTGCTCTTTAAATACAGATAAGACCCACCACAGTGCAGCCTCTGATATAATATCCCTTCCTTTGTACCTGTGTGGGCACTTTTCTGTGAAAGCAAGAAATTTAGGTCATGGTGAAATGTTACTATTAAATGTTTAAAGTGGCAAAAATTGTAGAGCTGACATTTGATGGTTTAAATTGTATTTTCAAGTGCTGCTTACATTGTAGCCTGGTATTACAATGTATTTGATCAAGAAAGCTGAGCATAATTCTAGCTGGTAAAAGAAATAAGGGCTAACTTAATTTGGCTTTTTCAGTATTATGTCCTCCACAATCAGTTGCAAAGTTTTCTTAGGACCAACAGTAAGAAGTATCAATACAGGCTGAAAAGACCTGAAAATACTGTATCATGGGTACCATGTTGTTACCTTAGTTTAGGAACAGGGACAAAAATTAAGGAAAGGGAATCCTGAGTAAGCTCTTGGTTTGAATTTTTTATTATATTGACTATACTTTTTCTAGGAGGATTTGACTTCTGTAATCTTATATCTATGACTGCACAAGATTTTCTTTCTTTTCCTCCCTCCCTCCCTCCCTCCCTCCCTCCCTCCCTCCCTTCCTTCCTTCCTTTGTATTACTTTTATACATAAGACATTTTTTTGGGTGTATGTTGCCATGCACACCTCCCACCTCTGCTTTGATAGAACCCCTTATACAAAGCAGAGAACTTGGTGCACATTTGCCGTATATTCAGTGTGCCTCAGAGAATATCTTTCCTCCACCTTTGTCTACGTAAGAATGGCTTTCAGTTTTATATAGCTCCAATTTGTTTCCCTTGAATTATTTTCATCGGTGGAATTAATGTTTCAAAAAACATTCTCCTGTTTATCAAATTGTTGTGAAAGGTTGGACTCATGTGAAGTTTCACAATAACAAGTGAAGCTCTCTGTTTGCTGCCACTTTCATTAACCCAAGAAAGTAAAATTTTAGCAAGTTAGATGGAAAAAAAATATGTCATTGTTTAAATGAAATATTTTTAGTGCTGGTAAGGTTAAATATTGAGTTACATTTTAATTAACAATTTGTGTTTCTTTTTTGTGTGTGTGAGTTTCCTCTGCCCATTTCTGTGTGGAATTCAGCCACGAATATTTTCTGGCCTAAATAGTCAGCTTCTGTGTTTTAGGAAGAATGGTAGTGTTTTGTCAAAAAAAAGTGTAAGTTCTAAAGTAGTTTTATATGTAAGTGGACAAAGTTTGTGGTTTTGTATATAGGATTAGAAAAATCCTTTGTTAAAACATATGTCATATTTACTTGGTAAATAAATAAAGGTATAATTTGCTAAATATAAATATGTACTATGTCTAGGCTCTGTTGTATGAGATCCTAGACATAAAGCATCTTTATGAGCAGTGGTAGGTATGCAATCATCTAGCCTATACCCCCGTTATATCAAGGACCCAGATGTTATGGGAGTTGACTGATAGTGGCTCAGAGCTGCCATGTATTTTCACAGAACTGCCTTTGACTGATCGGAACCACCGCACTAGGAAACTTTCAATGCCTCTCCTCCCTCTGGGGGGTGGTCTTCACTCCACGATTATCAATATGGGAGGTCAAAAGCCCCAACCTCTGACATAAAGGAGGGACAATTTTGTCAGGTGATGCGTAGTCCAGAGTCTTCTTCCTTGGATCAAAACATCTTTTTTCTTCTTTGCTCCTCTGTCCTTCTTGAATTATTTTACTGACGAGCACATCCCCCCAAATGTAGGCAAACCTTGACCCCAGTCTCAGGTTCTGCTTCTAGTGGATTTATCCTAAGTGGCCAGGTCACTTTATATTTTTAAAGAAAACTCTGGGCACTTAGAGAGGATATTATTAATAGTATTAAAATATGTTTTTCAAAAAGAATAAAACCATCACTTTCATAGTGATATAAAATCAAAACAGTATTAAAAATTTTATTAACTTATAAGGGGACTAAACTCAAAAGGGAATCCAAAGAAGACACATATAGATTAGTATGTTGAAATGAATATATAAATGAAGGCAAAACTATTATTTTCTTTTTCTTCAGAGTGGAAGAAATTTGTTAATTGAAAATTTATTGATTAAAACAGAATATGACTGTCCATAGAAATCATTTTTCTTGGTTATCAGTTACCTACCACTACAGAGTTATAAAATATGTCAAAAACAGTGAAACACTGCAATCAGATAACCTGGAGGGGTGTCCTCTAGACATTGAATAGTTTTCAATGTCTATTAAATAAGTTACACATTTTTTTTACAATAGCAATTAATCAGTAAATAGGATCACAAGTATCCATTTATTTAGTCAAGATACATAGCTAATACTCTATTAATGCATTTTGGTCTATTCTTCCATTTTCTTTTTAGTTTTCTTCAGTATACTATAGAGAGGAATCTCATTGCAATGGAAAACTTATCTTCCAGCTAGACATCTGTCTAAGAGTAAAATTGTATGGGAGTGTTGGTTTATATATAACTATATGATAGACATAATTTGAATACAATTTACAGGACTTGACTTTGAGTTTCTTGATGAACAGTTTTACACAGTTAAACAATTTCGAAACTTGCATAGTAACCAAAATGCAATATAATCAGTAATATTTATTAAAATGAATGAATTTGGAAAATGATGCGTTCATTCAATGAAAGAATGGGTGCAATATGATTATTTTGCCTTCTCCAGTATCACTTTTGCTGTTTCATTGCACTCATGACTTTTAGTGAGTTTATGTGATTGCAGGCCTTTCTTTATTAATGTGCTATGAATAGCTTCCTGGCAGGGCCTTGATTTTTCATCAACTAACTAACTAACTAACTAACTAGCAACTAACTAGTACTGAGTCTGTTTTAGATTTTTCAGTATATTTACTTTATTTTTTAAACTATGAGTGAAGAAGAAGTTGAGATAACTGAAACTTTGCGTGTTTAACAATTCTACATAGCAATGGCTGTGCCTAGATTTAAACTGTACATTAAATATCAATAACTGACCTCTGTACTACTGCCCTGTAATACTCAAAAAACCATCCTAAATGTGATCTCTCTCTCTGTCTCTGCCACCCTCCCTCACACACACACACACACACACACACACACACACAAACACGTGCAATGGGCGATGCAAATGTTCAGTCCTATTGATAGCTAATGTAGATACTTAGCAAAATAGTCAAAAGAGATAAAATTTTCACATTATTCTGAAAATAAGTGAATAATATTTATGTCACAACTTACAAAGAGCTTCCTTTTTCTTTCCTGGGCACTGTACCGTGTTTCCCCGAAAATAAGACCTAGCCGGACAATCAGCTGTAATGCGTCTTTTGGAGGAAAAAATTAATATAAGACACAGTCTTATTCTACTATGATATAAGACTGGGTATAATATAATATAATATAATAGAATATAATATTATATAAGATACCAGGTCTTATATTAATTTTTTGTTCCAAAAGACGCATTAGAGCTGATTGTCTGGCTAGGTCTTATTTTTGGGGAAACACAGTACATGTAAATCTGGGAATACTTTGTGTTAATTCCAAAGGTAAAATTAGTTTTATAATGCATAAAATATAATATGCATCTGTGGAAATGTAATGATAATTGTGACAAACACTTTTAATGACCGTCATATAAATATTTGCTCATTTTTTTTTAAGTATAACACTGAGTAAATTCACGTTAAACAAATATAAATGTTTAGGGAATTTTTTATATTTATCCAAATATTTCAAATAAAATTATCATCTTTTCAATTTACATCTACCTCAAAAAGTGAATAAACTTCACAACCCTGGATATGTAATTATAAATTCAAATCTCTTCCCAGTGATTGTTAGAGAATTATTGTTTTTCCAATTGACATTTTAAAACATTAATATTTTTAAGACATAGTTTACACAGTGTATTTAACCTTATTTTAGTGTAAAGTTCTGTGAGTATTGATGAATGCATACAGTTCTGTAACGAGCACCACAATCAAAGTAAGGACAAGTCTATCAATCCAACAAATTCTACTGTTTCTTTGTAGTCAAGTACTTGACTTCATAAATGTTAATGAGAATATGGGGGAATTGGAACTATTACACATTTCTTCACAGCAATTCTACTCCTACATAAACACTCAAGGAGACTGAAAACATATTGACTCAAAAATATTATACATGATGTTCTTAATAACATCATTCATAATAGCCCAAAACTAAAAACAGCCCAAATACCTGTTAAGTGATGAATGGATAAACAAAATGTTTATCCAGTCAATGGAATGTTATTCAACTGTGAAAGGGAATTAGTACTGATACATGTTACAAAGTGGATGAACCTTGAAAACATTACACTAAATGAAAGAAACTAGACCAAAGGAAAAAAAAAGTCATATAATGTGTAATTTCATTTATATGAATGTCTGAAGGAGGCAAATCCTTGGAGACAAAAAGTAAATCTATGATTGCTAGTGGCTAGATGGAGGGAAGATTGTGGAATGACTGCTGATACTTTTTTTTTTTTAAGGAGTAATAAATGTGTTCTAGAGCTAGTAGTAATGGTTGCACAACCTTGTATTTTAAAACCACTGAATTATACACTTAAACAAGGTGAATTGTATGGTTATATGAATTATATCACAATACATAAAAACAACCATAGGGACTGGAAAAAGATCAATGTTCAGCAGGTTTTGGTTGGGAAATGACTAACTACTAAAGGACAATAAAAGGGACATTTTAAGGTAAAAGGAGTGTTCTCTATAGTGTTGCAGTGACAAATACATGACTTTATGCATTTGCCAAAATTCATATAGCTGTACATCACAGAGAGTCAACATTAATGTGTACAAACAGCAACAAAATCAAACTGGAGATTGGGCAATTTTAGGGTGGGATGTATATTGTGACAAATGAATCCAACTATATTATAAATTCATGAAATAACCACATTGAAAGGTTCAAGGGTGGGAAGGAGCTAGACTGAGTAACATTGGAAAAATTCTTTTTTAACTGTGGTACATAAGGCTAAGGACAAAATGAATTGTGCATAATAAACACTGTACTCAAGTTGATAAATTAGTTTCTTACATGCATATAGTTACAACATTCTGAACCTACTTTCCATGTATACTCAGTTGAACAAATATATAAATATATAAATATATGGTTTATGATGGACCAAGCTTCTCACTGTTAACATAGAAGGGAACACTAGTATGAACGGTTACATTAGAATTGAAGGCCATATGAATTCATTTTAGCTGAATATAAGTGCACATGAATAGATGCAGAGACAATTACAAATAAGTAAGTATACGTGGGTCAGTCTACATAAATATATTGCTAACTCTGTCTGCTAAGAAGACCTTGAATCAATGACACGCCAGTAAGAACAGGCATGTCCTATGCCCAGATCTTGACACTCAATAACATTGTTCAATGAATAAAACCAGGGCTTCTATGAGAAATGGCCGGTTCTACAGTAGGGACAGAGCACATCCAAGATAGAGCTGGAGCATCCTGCACTACTAGAAGGTAAGGAACTGCCCAGAAAGCAAAAGGATGAGACTATGCCAGAGGACACAGGGGCCAGCCTAAAATAGTTCCCAATGGCCATGTCTGGAACAGTTTGAGGAAAAAATAACATATTATTAGATTATAAGCCCAAGTATAAAATAAATACACATTGACATAAATAATTCAGTGATTAAATATATAGTAAGGAAGAAACACATCTTTCTTATAATAATATTTGTCAAATACTATATTTTTTGGTAATCCCCCTCAAGATGGAATTTACCATTAGTTTGGTGCAAAAGTTATTGCGGTTTTTATAGTTATTTTTAACTTTTCAAACCGCAATTACTTTTGCACCAACCTAATATCACTCCCTTTAGTGTGTGTGTGTGAGAGACTTAGTGACTCACTTCCAAATCATAAGAGTATGGAAAGGTAAATACTGTAACTCCAAGGAGAAACTTCGACAGACCTGGCAAACACTGTTTTAACATCACCATCGACATCACGTAGAAATCCTGTAACTCCTAATAAATGTGATGAATAGGTCACTCAACTCTGGATTTTTATTTTCAAAAGCCCATAGCCACACTCTAATCAAGAGAAAAACATCAAACAAATACAACTTGAGGAATGTGCTACAATACAGCTGATCATTACTCATCAAAATTGTCAAGGTTATGAACAAGAGGGAAAGTTTGAGAAACTAAAACAGACTAGAGGAGACTAAACAGACATGACAACTAATGCAACGTGATATTCTGTATTGTATCTCAAAGCTTAAAAAGAAACTTAATATGAAGCCTGGTGAAATTGAAATAGAGTTTGGAGTTGAGTTCATTAAAAAACGTGCCGCCAAAAGAGGAATTTCGACTGAACTTGGTCTTGCCGTTAAAAAGTATAGAAAAAGACTTAACTTTTAGTCCAGAAATATTTTATGTTAAAGTGGTTAATTCTCCCATATGACAGTAATTGCCCAGGTGAAGATAAGTTAATCATATGTGTTACCAAACCTATTATTTTTTGAGCTGTAGATCCTTAACGGTAATTAAATAGAATTTAAATGGGGAAAATTTATCAGGTAAATAATAGTTTTGAAAAATTGCCAAAGAAAATGGGATTTTTAGCAAATGGGTAATTTTAACAAATTAATTACCTAGAATCAGTCTCTATCTATCTATCTATCTATCTATCTATCTATCTACCGATCTATTAAAAACCTGTGTTTTTTTCTTATCTGAAAGACTTGAAATTTCAAGGAAATGTAAATTTTAAAACCTGGGTTAATTTTAGTTATAATTTTTAAGTCAGAATTAATGCTCATATCTTGTGAAATTTAATAGTACAATATGTTTTATTATTTTAAAATCCTGTACAGTTACAGAATTTTGAAATATATTAAAATGAACACAATTGTAAAATGTTAATATTAATAGTAAATAAAAGCAATAGTAAAATGTTATACGCACATAATTTAATTTTTTGCAAGATGTTAATTTTTTTTCTCTTTGTATCAATATAAAAATTGTTAGGTATGACTACTCAGTATAAGAGATAGTTCTTTTTGGGGGGGAATGAAACCAATACTGTTTTAGTAAGTCAATAGTGGATTATTGCTGGTTGATTTCCTTTATTTTACTTTTATGAAGAGTAATTACGGAATTCAATATGTTGAACTCAATACTATGACCTAAGGTGGAAATAATTACCACCATTAATACAGGTTTTAACATAGAGGTTTAACCTTTATCTGAATGTCCTCGGTAAGGAGCTATTGAAGAATTATGTTTAATTATTGCTGAAAAGTAAAATACAAGTAAAGCTATCTAAAGATAAGTAGGTTGATGCAAAAATGTCTTCTTAATAGGATGATCACTACCCCATTTTGATTACCTGTGTCACTGGAAGCAATCTAAAGGTCCCAGATTATTCTTTCTCTCTTTCTTTTTACCTCTTTGATATTTTGGCTTGTGTCTTTTATAATCAAAAGGTTATATAATCACATTTAAATTAATCATAACAGACAGCCAATTATATTCTAACTTTTACCATGGACTCACACTGCATTTATTTTTAAATTTCTTTTATGAAATGGAGAAATAAATTATGGAATTATGACAAATTATGTGCATGACCAAAGAATCAATCTATATGTCAAATAATTTTTTACTACCAATAATTTCAGGATGCTTCTCAAAACATTAAAATCAAATAAAAGAGTAACTTGTTATACGTTTTTTTTTCAGAATTACACATATTTTCATGGGTTGTAGAATATTCAAACATTAAAACTCTATAAATAGAAGAGAAGCTACTAATCACTAATACATTATTAAAATGATGTATTTTCATTGAAATAACTTCTGACAAATATTATAAATACATTGAATTATCTTCAGCTTCCAGCCTCCATATTTTTCCTGTTGCCCACTAGTTATTATTATAATTGTTAAAGCAATTAATTTTACTGCTTTTATATATAGAACAACTGCAAAAGGAGGAATTAAATACATCTATGTGTTAGACAAGTCCTTTTGAGAGTGTATTCTGTTAACGATTTGTTCTTTTATATACACATAGACATGTATGCATTCATTAACATATAATCACGTATCAACTTGTTTTTAATATTCTTTGCTTTTTCAATGTAAATAAATTAATCAACTTCATCTGTGTTTTTTTAGCCCAAGAACCGTTAAATTTTTCCTAAATAAACAGTTCTGCATACATTACTTCATATTTGTTTTTTACATACAGCCGTATGCAGCATATTAATTAACTAATATCACAATTATTACTTAATCATTTATTTTTCTTTTAAACATGATTTAACTTTTTGTTATTGTGAAATTAAGGTTGAATTATTTTTTACAACAACTGGAAATTTTCTTTTCAAATGTAAGAAACTTTTAAGAAGACACTACTTTTATCTTGTCTCTGGGATAATGAAGAGATACAACAGTATGCCCAAATTTAAATTTTTCCTGTTTCCTTCTGTACTACTTACACAAATAAAGATACTCATTCACATACTAAAAAAAAATGCAAATACACATATACAAACACAAATAAGCATTTATTTCTACAACATAGTTAATTCTCCATAGTTTTCTCTTTGGAATTTAATTATTCAACATCATCCATTGAGGAGAAACTAATATGGTAGACCTTTTGGTAGATAAAGTTATTCTATGAGCATGTGTCCAGTAAAATAATGTGGAATTTGGATTAAAGTTAAAGGGATTATGAGAGGAACAGAGAGAACAGTGTAAACCAAGGCAAAGAGGGTGTATTCAGCAAACAATTCATAGTATTTTGTAATAATCCTCTTTATACCTATAAAATTAGATGTTTCGATGGCGTATCCGTTTTAACGAGACCAAAATGAAATATTTTTCATTTGTCTTCTAAACTAACTACCCTCTCTGTCATCTGTAACCTAATTGTGGTGAAAAATATTCCCAAGAGTCTAATGAATCACCACCACATCCTTAGATTCTATAACAAGCAATTTGCAAAAGATCTCAAAATCTGTTGAGATAACAAGTCAATGAATTTTATATTCCAGTTATAACAAATAAGAGTCTATGACTTATGAAGTGATGTTTCTCATTTCACCATTTGCATTCCTAAAAGCTCTTATTAGCCACTAAAACTCATAAAGAATTCTAAGGAAGGGAGGAAGTCGCTCCTCTTCAGGAAAAGATCTGGTATTCCACTGAGCCTGTCAGTGTTACTAAATCACTGCATCTGTGGTCTTCTTTTTGGTTTTAGTATTCCATTTTGTTTTAGTTTTACTTCATGAGAGTGTAAAATACAAATATTCATTAATGCATTCAACAAGTGTTTATTTAATGACTCTTCTGTGTCAGGTACTGTTCTTGGTGCTGTTGATGCAATTTGAATGGCGCTGTTGATGCAATTTTAATGGCGCTGACAATGACCTGCCATTGGGGGCACCTATGAATAAATACATGCTGGTGTGTGTGTGTATACGTATATATATGTATATATATGCATATATATATAAATACATATATATGTATATATATACATATATATGTATATATATACACATATACGCACATACATGAAACATGTATATTCAGAGGTTAGTGTGAGTTTTATGAAGAAGAAAAAAAGGTGGATATTGAAGAACAAACAAACACTACTTAACAAGGGTTATGTAACCACCCTGAGAAAACCTAATATTTAGTTACTGCTATATCCTAACCCGTTTTGTAACATAGGTCCTTAAAACAGCAACCGTTTGTTTTATTCAAAACTTTGCGGTTTGGTCATTTGAGAAGGGCTAGTTTGAGTGTTTTTTCTGATCCCAGGCTTACTAATGCATTGTGATCCACTGCTGAGGTGACTAGTTGGTTTGGGAGATCTCAGCTGGGACAGCTTTTCTCTGTTCCATGTGGTCCTTATCCTCCAACAGAGAAGGCTGGACTTGTTTCCATGGCAGCACACTTTCAAGAGACAGGCACAGTGCTCAAGGCATTTTAAATATCAGGCTAAGAACAGGCTTACATGCCACATTTGCTGCATTCTATTAGAGCAAGTCACAGGACCAGCCCTTGAAATGGCTGCACAGGAACAGTGCAAAGAAGCAGGGTTATAAAAAAGAAAATAATTGCTGCCATTTGTAAATAACATTTGAACAGAGAGTTAATAAAATGAAGCATTAAACATGCAAACATTGAGAGGTGTGTTTCTAGGAAAGAAAACAAATGGTACAGACTTTTCAAGACATGAAACCATAGTATGTTCTAGAAACAGGAAAAACAACAAAAAAAGGCCAATGTGCCTGGAGCGAGAATATGAAGGAGATAGTTGCAGGAAATAAATTCAAAAAGGTAGCCATGGGGCCATTTAGGTAGGGCTTCTTAGGCCATGTTAAAGCATTGGGAATTTAAATAATAACTAAATACACCCGAGGTCCTCTTGGTCTTTTATTAATATATTCTATTTAGCTTATGCTTTAATCTTGTGTTAAAAATGTGCTATAATAATAATCCATAAAAGGCTCACTTAGAATTATGTATCTTAAGTACCATAATTATATTATAGTCTAGCTGGAAATATAAAATCATATTTTAAGGTTAACTTTCAATCACATTTTTTATTTATATAAAAAAACACTTTGTGATATAGGTTTCCAAATGTGTAACCATTACAAATCTAGATATATAAGTAAATAGCCTCTCTTTGTAAGTTTCTATTGTTTAAAAAGCCGGGAAAAATTTATAGAGAGTATGAACCAAACCTGATTAAGGTAAACTACTCATTCTCCCCATGGTAATGATAAATGCTCCAATGATGCTGACATCCTTCCCCTGTTTTTATAGGGTCTCTCATGGTACTGCTTCCCCGAGCTATCTGGGAAGTTTAGATAACTATTATGTTCCTCAGAGGCACTGATCATAGTCTCACATATTATCCATATATTTTAAATTTGAAAATTATGGCTAGAGGATCATTATGGTGACTGGCAGAGTGACATCGCAAAAACAAAATTTGGATTTTGTAAGACGATCTAAGACTTAGTCCCAAAATACTACAATACTGCCTTAAATTTACTGTGCACTTAAATTCACAAAGTCAGGTTATGTCACAATACTCAGAGCCTCTTTTCTTTCACCCTTTCTATCAGTTTCCCTACTTTCCTCCAGAGATCGTTGGCTGGTTGATACTCCTAAATAATGTAGTTTATTACTGTGATAAAATTTCACATTTCTTAAATTTATATATATATATATATATATATATATATATGTATATATACACACACACATATACATATATGTGTGTGTATATATGTGTATATATACATATATATGTGTATATATGATGTATAGATTTATATATATGTATATATATAGGATGTATGTAAATATATACATTTAGCAATTTCACCTATGAAAATGTGGTTGAATGCCTGTTTTTTGTGATGGCCAGCAATTTGAAAAATACAGAGTTTTCAGTATTGTATATAAACTGAAATGGAAGGAAATTGACAATAATTATGTATTCAAGTATCATTCAGTCCTGATAGCTTTCACTGTGATTAGTATGTACTTGAGGCTACTTTTATTTATATGCTCTATGGAAATAAATGAACACCACCCAAATGAAGACAAACAGCATCTATTTAGATCTTGCTATAACAACTTAAGTTTGGCAGAGACTCACAGGCAGGCAGGGCAGTGGGAATGCTTTATAGTGAAAAAGTGGAAGGCTTCAGATATGCGCTAATTGTAAGCCATTGTTGTGGGAATGCTTGAGGTCAGCTAACTAACAGCAGAACATCTTCTGTGATTGGTTTGGGGAACATATTTCACTTTCCCTGGTTGGTCCCTAGTTAGAGGCAGGAACAAAAATAGGTCAGTTGGTAGTCATGACAAACTCCTGAACATTCTGGGCTAAATGATGCAGAGATGGTGGATTGGCTTGATGGTCTTCTTATGTGGCTATAGTTCTATTGTCATATGTGGTTTGGTCATTGTAGAGTTGCATGTTCCTTCTCTCAGCTCTGTAATCTATTATTTCAAACTTGGGTTACAACTGAGCTAAAATAATGATCTGTGATTAGTCACTTTATAGTTACATATTGTAAATGCAACACTTGTTAGACTGGTTATAAATAAAAATTACATCTTATGATTGATTGCATCAAAATTTTGTTATATCTGTGGAAAACATATTCCACTAATAGGTATTTCCAAATATTGCCATTGGCTATCTGTTTAGTGTATGGTCAGAATAATTTGAGAGAGGTGATAGCAACATGGCAGAACAGAAATCCCAAGACTGTCTTTTCCCCACAGAGACACTGACTCAACAATACATGACTCAACAGTTCCCTTTGTGAGAAATTCAGATACCAGTTAAAAGGCTCCTGCATCCCAGGAAAGTACAAAACCAGCGACATCAAAGCCAGGAAATTCATAGCACTCACTTATCATAGTCCCTCCCTCTGGGCTTAGTGTGGTGCCATCAGGATGAAACTCCCACCTCTTGGCTTTTTCATGGAGAGGGAAAGAGAAAACTGATCGATACATCTAATGTTGTAATACATCTACAGAGTGTTGCTCAAGGGACAACTTCTGTTTCAACTGTATATAAGTGCTGGCAAGAAAGAACACCAAATTGAGATCTGCTGAGAACAAGGGAATGGTTTAGACTAGCATGCACTCACTCTCCAAAGTCGCTTCTCTCAGCTCCGTGTGGAATGAGTGTGAGAAAACCTCCCAGTCTTGGGTTCTCCTTGAGGAGGAAAAAAAATAGGATCATGCATCCAAAGTTCCAGCTTTTTAGGGGCCTATACAAGGGAATAGTTTCTGTGTTGCTCAACTTGGAGGGAAGATGGGACCTGACATACTAAAGAAGCCTATGGACTGTTGAGAACAAAGGAGAGCTGGATGGCTGCAGCCTCCAGAGACCCTGCAGTAACACAGACACAATAGGGGGCAAGAGATTATGAGCTCCTGAAAAAAGAAAAAGGTAAATAACTCTAATTGGGAATTTACATTCACAAGACCAGAGAAGATTCATTCACAGGAAAGGTTTTAGAGGCCCTGAGAATTTCTAGCCAGGCTGATTAGTAAAGGTCTTTCTTTTGTCCAAAGCTAGTCCATAAAGACTGGGAGAGTAGACTTTTTTTTTTTTTCCCTAAATGCACTAATCCCAACGTAATGTTGAACAGCACAAAGAAACAAGGTAACATGTCCCAATTAAAGGAATAAAATAAATATCCAGAAACAAATCCTAAAGAGATGGAGCCATATGAATCACGTTACAAATAATTCAAAATAACCATTGTATAAATGCAAGCTCAGAAAAATCATGCATGAACAATATGAAACAATATGAATCACTTTGCTAGTATTTTGTTGAGAATTCTTGCATCTGTATTCATCAAGGATTTTGGATTTTGGTTTGTAGTTTTCTTTTTTGCTTATAGTATATTTATCAGGGATTGGCAAGAATGAAACTTGAGGCTTGGAGTGTTGTAAATTAATCTTAAAGACTGATAACCTAAATTTATGGTATAAGTATTCTTTCCTTTTATTATGTATATCTATTCGATGAAAATAAAAAAGTACAGCCTCAAGTTTTTATATAGTATAACCAGCCAAAATAAGTATTCCTCTTCAAGGTCTGGATCTAAGATTTGTAAAGCATTTTCTGATACTTTCACCTTTACAACACAACAACAACAACAAATATGATCACATGCGATGAATCAGAAGACTGGTGAGTTTTGTAGGTCTTTGCGATGCTAACCGATGATATGAGCCTTATAGATTGTGAAATGAAAATAGTTGCAATTAATGTACAGAACCAAAAGTTTTAAACTTCATTTACTCTTAAATTGTGTGAAGTTTCAATGATCTAAAATAAACTTCCACAGATACAAGATGTAATGTTTCAGATTGCAAGGTAATAGGTAATGTAGTATTTCTAAAATTCTCTTGTGTATTATTAGTATTTTGATTTGTACAGTCATAATTTGTTAAAATGACTTCATCTTAATATTCACTGATGTAGATTAATAATGTCAATACAGATTTAAAGATAAATGGGAAAATGGTGCATGTAATACTTTTGTTCTTTTCAAAAGAGTTAAAATTACTCTTTAACTTTTGTGTGTCTGGAAATGGGTTTTCTCGTAGTGCATTACAGCAATGAGTAGACCTAGTAATATTAGCCGAGAGCATTAACTGTACATCTTATTAACAGTGAAGTGAACAACTTTGAATAAAGTTTTAGAGAAACACATTGACTGCATCAAGGGGTTTTTTGAAGGAGAAACTAAAATTTTGGTTTGGAGCAGGTTGAAAACCAAGAGCTATCAACCTTTACTGTTGAATGGCAATATTTAGCAGTGAAAAAACCGTGGCCTGCAGAGACAGAGATTGGTGAATTTCATTTCCTCAATTTACTGCACACTAGCTGTGCTGCCTTGGGCAAGTAAACCTCTTCAGGTCTCCATTTCTTCAGTTTAGAAATGGAGTGTTATGAATAGGAGCATTTCCAATCAGTTGCTGTATGGATAAAATTGAATGAGATAATGTGCACGTAAGACACGTAATGTGGTCTATGCATAGGGATGGGAACTCAATAAACGATCCCTATCGTGATTATAAGGATTAGAACCACCATTATCGCCAATTATTTTTACTACTCCTCTCACACTTTTTTGAAAAGCAAAAGTAACAGTTTTCCTAAAGTGATTAATTGTACCAGGGATTTAGAAATTTAAAACAAAACTTGTTAATTATTATAATCGTTCTTATTTGTATGCCCTTCAGCCAGTGTACAGTCCAGAATTGTATAATTCAAACACATTATTTAAAAACTATAATAGTCTATCAAAGAGTGGCTATGGAAGTAAATTGTGTAATGTAGTTGTCAGAGTGAGTACACTGTACTCATGATCTATATCCAAATAGTAGATTAACTTGCTTGATATAAAATTGAGTTAATAACTCCCCAAATTCTCTTAATTATTCTTCCTGATATCCATACCTTTCATTAACAAACATATCCATCATTATAAAATATTATTACCTGGGCAGCAATTTGGGCCTAGTTTCAACTATGTGTGATGAATTTGAGTTTTGAATTATTTTTTGGTTACTAGTCTAGTTTTAACAACCCATATTCAAAAGAGAATAATTTTGGTCATTGCATTTGTTTTCTACTGCTATATAACAAATTATCATAAGCTGCTTAGCTTAAAATGCATTTATTATCTCACAGTTTCCACAGTTCAGAAGTTGAACATCTGGATTCATTTGATCCTGTGCTCAGAAGCTAAACAGGGTTGAAATCAAGGCGTTGGTTAAGCTGCCTTCCTTTACGGAACTTGGAGTCCTATTTAGGGCTTATGTAGTATTGGGCAGATTTCAGTCTTTGTGCTTTTAGCACTCAGTTCCTTGTTCTATTTCTAGCTATTGGCCAAAGACCACTGTCGGGTCCTAGAAGACACCTACAGCTTCTTGTTACATGTCCTAACTGCAACCCAATCCATCTTCTTAACGAGAAATATAATTGAATTTCCTTCATACTCTAGATCACTTCCTTTTTAAGCTGCCACATGATTTATTCAGATCCACCTGTAAAATTCCCTTTCTACTAACTCAAAATCAGCTGATTTGGAAGATGAATTGCATCAGCAAAATCCTTTCTCTTTCATCGTTTAATGTAACTTAATCACAGTTGTGAAATCCATCATGCATAGACCAGACACATTCAAGAAGAGGTATTTATAAAATGCATGTACCCCACAGGACAGGAATTTTGGGGTCCATCTTAGAAAATTCTGCATATTATAGTCAGGTAGTAGATAATAACATTGTTATACCCTGAAAAAATGCCATGATATTGTATAACAGTTCAGTGTATGTAAAAGTAAATGACTGTTGATTACCTAAGGGAATATTTTTTTAGCATAGAGACAACCTATTAGCAATATTTGTATTGTTATGCAAATATTCCCATTGTGTTTTTCTAATTACTTTAATTACATGGCAACAGTTCAATACGATTTTTTGACAAGTATCATGTAAATGGGTACAATGATCAGAGAGAAAAAAATTACAAAAAATTATAATCACAAAGTCAAATTTAAAGGCTGTTTTCCTTTTAAAGTGAAATACTCGTAAATTTGAATCTCTACTTTGGTTTTCCAGACTCCAATAATTAGAAAACTGTATGGTTTTAGGACAAATACTTAATGAAAATTACTACAAGAAATATCTTAGGAGGCCTTTTTGTACATAACCTGACATTTACATTATCAAATAAATTACATTAAGCATTTCTACAAACACTTTTTCCAAGAAAGACTTGTGTATTCTTTGGTTTTTAATTCTTCTATCTAAATTTTCTTTCAATTAATTATTGTGAAAATAATGGGAAATGGATATATCTAAATTAGCAGTAACCAAGGATAGTTTAATAAAGTACTTATTCCAAAGTTATTCATATTCATATTTAAACAGAAATGGACTTTTAGAAAACTAATATTTGACAGACATAACTGTGAAATGCAGGAGTTCTGAGGCTCTAGAACAATTACACCAGGTAGGTTTCTCATTATACCTATTTGCCATTCAGAAGAATTTCTCTTCAAGTATTACCTCTGCCCATCATAAACAGGTCTTAGTATATATTATTAATATTCTTGTGCAATTATTTGAATTTATCCTCCTACTGCTTTTCTTCCTTTCCATATATCCCTGGCCAACCATTTAAGCTGCCATTCTGTTTCTTAACTGCTCTCAGACACCATTGCAGCATCCTTTCTGAAAAAATTTGCTTCCCACTTTGTATATATTCCCTCTTCAAAGTTCCTTATTAGTTACTGCTTACTCTTCTCTCTTCTTTCCAGATTATATATGAGGAATAAGTTTAGCTGGGTAACATAAATTTTTCAGTTAATTAGAAATACAAATTTATTAAATGGAGTTTTTGTTTATCATCCATATTTCTTTTCATTGACTTTTTTCTCTCCTTATTATCGGATGAAAATTTTATGAGGAGGTTTACACACTGTACATTTATTTTTATGTTTAGTGATTATTTGGGGATGTGACACTCATTAATATAAGTATAACATCTATTAATAATATATCCACAAAATATTTTCATAATTTGAAATGTATGTTTAAATGAGAAGTAGAAGGTGAATGACGTGCATAAAAAATACATTTTCTATATTCTCAAGTTTGATTTTCTTTCAGTAGATTTATATTTCTTAGTTTATATAATATTTTGCTTTATTTTGTACCTTCTTCCTTAATGAATGATTCCTTTGTTTTGTTTTTTTTCCTTTTTAATATTATCTACTCCTTTTTCTTTTACGTAATAGTCTTCTCTGTCCCCCACCGTAGTCATATCCTTATAACAGAGGAATTAATATTAGTAAAATGAAGTGTCAAGGGACTAAATATTTGCCACTATTATATTTGGACAAGGATGTGGAGAACATGACCAATTGACATGATCTATTATGGAGATATGCCTTCTATAAATATATGTATGTACCTTTTTCATTACTATTGATCCCTTTTTAGTCAAAGCAGATGCCATCCGTCCTTTTCTCATTGTAATCAACTTCTATCTGATCTCCCAGATCTTTATGTTTTCCCTCTACCCATTGTTCTAGAGCTATCTATAAGAATAAAAAGAGATGTTGTCGCTTCTTAAAACCTTTCAATTCCTTACCATCATGCTTAATGATGAAATCTACACTATGTGCCATGGCCTGTTTTGTTCCCAAGTTATCTAACATTGTTTCTCACCAAAATGAAATGTTTCCCCATTGATCAGGATGATTCAGAAACACTGGCCTTCCTCTCTTTCAAAATCTGTTCAATTATTTGCCCTTTCTTAAAGATGAGTCCATTATGATTATTCTCCCTAAAATTATCTTCATATATCTGATTTACTTCCTCCTACACATTGAAAAAAGGTGACTTCTTTGTAGAAGACTTCTCCATTAAGTTATATTTCATATTATTCTTTGCAAAAACTATCTTAGTTTTTACTCCCTAACATTTCACACTTGCAATTATTTATTTATTTGTTATTTTTGTGCTTATTTTCTCATGTTCCATTTTTACTGTAGGCATTATATGGGCAAGTAATATGCATGTCTTGTTCACTATACACCCATCAAAATATTTGAAACATATTGAAAGTTGACAAATATATATTGAGTGAATTAATGAATGAGTGAATGAATGAATGAATAAGGTTTACTTGTCAGTACCACTGGACTGGAACATTTTTGAATAGTAATATCTCTAAATGTTCTTTTTCTAAAATAGGATAACATCTCTTAAACACTAAGCACTGCCTTCCTACCTAATCTCCCATATGTCTGATGTAATTGTCTTCAAGGAATGGGACCTGTGAAAAACTGTCTTTGCTCCAAAATATACAAGTTAGTGGAGGGCCCATACTAGGATGGCTGTGTCCAAATCACCAACTGAAACTGTTGCTATGGACATTTGCCAATTCAAGCAATAATTTGAGATCTGATTTTACTCTTTGCTTTTATTGAGTCAGCAAAGAAATGAAAATGTTTTTAAAAAGGAGTCTTGAAGCAGGCAAATATTTATTGAAAGTGGGTCATCACATCATACCTGTAGTCACTCACATTCTTCATGACTGAGCCTGTCTAGACTGTAAATTTCTGTCCTAGGATCAGAGATGAACCTCTGGGAAGATGGGCAACTGATTCCTGTTCACCACCTTTTCCTTCTCACCACTACATCCATCACCTAAGCGTTTTTGTTTAAGTATTTTATGTTTCTACTCATTTCCATTTTGCCCCCAGAGGCTTCTATTAAAATTATTTAATTTCACTGGACACAGTGGGTGGGATAGACTTGCAGTTACAGCAGTCAACCAAGAATTCCTTCTGCAATGAAGGTGATTGAATTATTGCAGCACCAGCTCTGAATTGATCATATTTCCTTTTAATTTCAGGTCACAGAGGGATGAATAGTAGCAAACTGCTAATTTTGTAAGCTACCTGATGTAGCAATTATTAAATTATGTATTTTTATTATTTTGATGACCTGAATATCTCATATACTAATCATATATGATGTTTTTTTGGGTTGTATCTAAATGATTTTAATTAGCAACACATCTTATTTTGAATGTAATACTTCATTATTAAGATTGTAGACTTTTAAATAGTAATAGAAGTAATCAGTGAGTAAATTAACAAAAACAGTTTATAGCTTTCTAAATTTTCTTGATATATAGACTATTAGTTGACTCTGTTTAGGTGAAACACTGTATTGTTATTGTTATGATAACAATGGAGGTGGTTATCAGGATGCTTAAGTGAAAGAACATCATCCACAATATTTAAAGCATTTGAGGTAAATAATTTAAAGAGTGGAAAAGTGCATCTAGATAACTGACATTGCATTGACTTTACTATATTTAGAGATGACAGTTGCATAAAAGAAATAACGTTTATCTTTCTATTTTGCAATAGCTTTTTATGGTTAGCAAATAGCAAGTGCCTTCTATTCCCACAGAAACACAATTTTTAGTAAATTTATAATTTTGGACATATATCTTTCAAATTAAGGTAGTAAAAATAGATTCACACATGATAATAAATATATCATTTATATTTTTCATATTTGAGGTATTTCTGATTTGTTGTCAGTATTGCATGATTAAACCTTGTATAAACCATTGCTGTAAAAAGCCCTGCTAATATAAATTAAACAAAACGGTGGGTAGAATTATTTCAGCAAACATTTACTGGGTGTACAAAACTCAGTATTCATCATGTGTATAAGTCATTGCACTCGGCTCTTTGGGGATTGCAAATGCAAATTTAACAGACATCATCACTGCTAGGTCCCTATGCTCAAGTGAAGACAAGTTATCGCTGTGGTGGAATATAATGCCATACTCAGTAACTCCGAACTATGAATTATTGATTATGAGTTTCACGTATTTCTAATATAGAGTTTCTAAGTCTGGGTTTTCCCCAATATAGAGCTCAAGGCAAAGACTTCACAAATAGTGTATTTGGGAACGTGACAGCTGAGAACAGAAGTGAGAGACAGAAGTGAAGCAAGAAAGGAGGAAGAAGTATGTAAAGACTTATTGTGAGCTACCCCTGCCAACCACAAAATTCTCACATCCGTAATACCACAGCTACTGGGGCAATTTGCGTTAATCAATAGCACATGTGAAATTGTTGATTTAAAGCAATTACAACATTTATTTTCATCTAAGAAACAAACAAACAAATACCTTATGAACTTATATCTGTAGATTTAGAGATTTAAAAGTGAATCTAAATATAGATACATATATGAATGTGAAATCCATATGTACAGGTATTATAGATTGAAAAAGATCATCCTTAGTTATAAAATTAAGTCAACAAATATTTATTGAACATCCATTGTGTATCTAAATAATCTCAGAATTCTAAAAAGCCAGGACATGTCCTCTTTCCCTAATATATTGATAGTTATTTACATTTTAATTGGAATTTTATTTGCACCATATAAATAATTATTGTAGTATAGTCAACATTGTGTCTCTTACGTTTAAAACACTCTTGAATTCACCTTCAATTGACAGATCTCTTTAGGACACATAGAGAAATACCAGTTTTCTTGTATTAAACATTTATCTTTTCAGTGATACCTTTTATGCTATGATTCCTTCCTGACAAACACAGCTCTTGGGTGAAAAATGTTTGCTTTGCATGTCTCCCTGAAAATATCTCACAGAAGGTTTGATAGGTTATATACAGTGCACTTAGTGGTGTATTTTGTAGTATTCTATGTGGTTTATATATTATAGCAATTCCTATTTTGAAAAAGAATTATCTTTGAAAATATGATAAAATAATTGTTTAACATTAAAGGTTCAGGGCTAGGTAAATTTAAGTTTTATATGACCGTACAGTGTCACATGCATTCAGGGACTTTGATTGAAAGAATAAATAACTTTCCCAGTTTAAAAATTAGTGAAAAATTTCACTATGTTGTTTACATCAATATAAATATAGAGTCTGTGTATTTAAAAGATGCAAAATATACATATGGGGTAAGAATTAGCTTAGTTTTTCTTAAATGAAAAAAAATTATTTATTTAATTTTAAATTGTTTTGCTAATCTTCCAAAAATAGTTTCTACATATATGATTAGTAAGACACTTTGGTCATAGTTTTGTAGGTTTTATGATTTCAATATTTGGGAGTTTATCAAAATAGTAAGTAATAAGTAATGTTTGTTATGTTACTATCTATATGCAGTTTGCATGTTTTAAAACTTGTAAAATATGGGACTTTATGCAAAGTACTCCAACTCTAAATATCTCAGTTTCTTTATTTGTAAAATGGTGATAATAATTTTTATGTCAAAATTATGAGGAGTAATATATATAATTTGTCAGAGTACCCTCTAGGAATTTTTCAGTATAGAACAACTATAATGTTTACTCGTATATACTGGAGATGGCACTTTGCCTTTTACTTTACTTTCATTATCACTACTTAAAACTCAAGTGCTTTTTATTTTAGACTGGCAAAGAAAGCCAATAATTTTTCCTTTCAGATTTTGTGTACCATTTCTACTTCCCTTTAAAATTACAGCCTCTCCTAAAAAGCAATGTCACATTTTAAATGTCTTTTAACATAAAAAATGTCATACTAAATCAGTGGTACTAAATTCTGGATAAGCTTTTTGGGTTGTTGTCCATTTGTAAAGTTACATAGATTTCATGTGTCCAATTCATCATCTATATCTCGCGTTATGTGTTCACCACCCAAAACTGACCAGAGTCAGTTCTCTTTCCATCATCATATATTTAACCCCTTTTACCCTCTTCTAGAACCTTACCCTCCGGTAACCACTAAACTATTGTCTGTGTCTATGAGTTTTTGTTTCTTCATTTGTTTGTCTTGTTCTTTTGTTGTTTTTCAGTTTTATGTACCACGTATCAGTGAAATCATATGGTTCTCCACTTTTTCTGTCTGACTTATTTTGTTTAGCATTATAATCTCAATAATATACTTTTTATCTCAAGTTACTCGGTAACACAAATATATTCTAAAGTAGAAATCAGCATTGAAAGAATAATATGTATATACGGCTAGGAACACAGGAAGAAAAAGGAGAAAGAGGTGAAGAGTGGACACATCATAGCTGGCTAATCAACAAATGGTTCTTATAAAAAGTACCAGCAAATTTGGTCATTTGGAACATGCTAGAAATGTAAGATTATTATCTTAAGTTTGTGAAAATTCTTTGAATTATAGCTAAATTGCAAAAAGAAAAGTTAAAAATGAAAGTAGGTTTGCTTTTGAGAAAATCTGTCACTGTTATTTCTTAAAGTTCCGTGGTTCAAATAAGAGAAATTCTTCATGATACTAACAGCATAAAAAAATGTATAATTATTTATGTGAATTTCCAAATGAAAGATTATTTTTCAATGAAGGTGAATACCTAATAAATAGCCTTACGCTATTTCTTGAGGAAGCTCAGAATGGAAAGACATATCTAGGTGGGAGTAGCCAAATTTGAATTCTATATGATTACTTCAAGTCGTAGTCTCTTTATTTAACGTTCATAGATTCTGCCAAGAAACAAAGTAATTTTCATTTTTATTACTGTACTTAAACATAGAATCTTCAGTAATAAAATCTTGTAAATGTTTAGGAGGACTCTCTGTGGTGCAGTGTCAATGCCCTTAATTTTCTATAAATCTTCCTGAAATACTTTTGAACACCTTGCTAAAGAAAAGTGGTCTTTCCCCTTGTAATATTCCAAGTATTTGATGCTGAAGATTATTAAATTTTTTCTGTTGGAGTGTTTTCTGTATTTTCAAGCTTTTCGTTATGTAATGTGGAAGACTGTATTTCAAAAATTGTGTTAACTGAAATAAAAGATCACTATTACATTCTCAAACTCAAACTTGAAAGTACTCTTAAATGTTTAAAGGTTACTGCTAAATAATAACAATTAATTCATTCATTTATCATTAAATGATGGCATCTGAAGAAATGTGTTACATTTCATTTGACATAAAGTAAAACGTATTTGTAAAGCAAGTCACATCAAATGATAGCTTACATTATTGATATTAAGTTGATTGTATCAGTTTTTAAAGAGAGTTTTAACTTAAAATCATAGAATAATTTTGACCTACATAATTTTCTTGTATGTATATGTGTCTTATTTATAATTGTAAAACATGTTTAAAAATATTTACAAATAAGACATCCAACATTGACGTAGGTTTTATCAAAATTAACTTTATGCTGAAAATAACAAAAGCTAGAAAATATGCAAAAATACTCTAAATACACTTAATCAATATAAGACCAAAAAAAAAAAAAAAAAAAGAAAAGAAAAAGTCAGCGTTCTACAGAGATGAGTATTATTTCCTGAAATAGAATTTTCAAATTTCCATCAAGGAAAATGGAATACAAGAAGAAAGATACTGCTTTGGGCTTTCGGTAGTCTCACCTGAAAATATAGACAGGTTGAAGTCAAAAGTTAGCAAGCAACTCAGTCTTAAAGAGCTGAAAACCTTTTCAGCCAAAGGTTCTGTAGAGACTTTAATAGTCTTGTCCTGGGGAGCAGAGATTAAAATATGGGGCATACCATGGTAAAGTGATGATGAGTTGTTTGTAGAGCCCACAGGGTTTAAGCTATAATAATAAAGGCTATCCTCTAGGACTAAAATGTACTCCGTGGGCTAAGATAAAACCATATACTATGCATACAAGATTCAAAGCTATTCTCTTAATTCTAAATAACAGCCAGAGGGAAACTGAAACATTCTGACAGAAGAGGGTATCAACCAATGACTGACTTTTTTATTAATAAAATTGAAAAACTTTTAATTAAAATTTCCAGACATGCCAAAGAAACAGAAACATACAAACAAAAAATAAGCCCTACGAGGATCAAAATACTAAAATTTAAAGAGGGAAAAAAAGGAAAAAAAGAATAGCTCAATGGATTTATAAATACATCAAGCTTATTTTTTTTTCCAAGCCATTTATCTGTCCATATTCCTAACTGGATACTTTCTACTTATTTCTGATCCAATTTGAAGCATGAAAGAAAAAGGTTTTTAAAATGCATTTTAAAAACTTGTAATGGGTATATTGAAACTTATTTAAAAAAATAGTCTTAACAGTAATTTAATTAAAGAAAGCCAAAATAAGTTTTTGTTTAAAGTATATGTTGTTGTTGTTTTCTAAATAGATGAAAGACCAAGACCTATAAATTTAAGAAAATGTGTGAACTGAACGTACAATAATTACAAAGAGTATGAAGCCTCAGAAAGCACAGTAAAACTTCTAAATGCTAATTCAGAGGGAAAATCTTGAAGTGGCCAGATGAAAAAGACACATTAATTTCAAGGAGTGAAAAAAAGGAATGACAGATAACATTTCAACCTAGGGTATGGAAGTAAATACACAAATAAATGACATTTTAATGTTTGGAGGGAAAAAAGTCAATCTAAAATTCTATACCATGAAAAATTATCCTTTGAATATTAAGGTAGATAGTCCTAGAAAAACAAACACTCCTGAGATTATATTAAAGTATTTCATCAGTGTTAGTTTTTTACGATTTTGAACATTGTACTATAACTGCACTATAGTCACATAGGGAATTAATCCTATTTTAGGAAATACATATGGAAATATTAAGTAGTTAGGGTATGATATAAGTAACCTACTTTCAAATGTTCAGGGAAAAAATATATGTATAGTTTTTTAGGGGGCAGAAAATCTGAAAGACATGTAATGGATGCTATCAGTTCCCTACCAATACCCTGTACCCTACCTTGGAGGGCACCAGTAAGAAGTGTAATAAGCATTTATTAGACTAAAATCAGGATGTTGGCAGGATTATGTTCCTTCTGGAGGTTCCTTGGCATCATCCATTTTCTTGCCTTTTCCAGAGTCTAGAGACTGCATACATTTCTTATTTTGTGCCCCCCTTCCATCTTCATAGCCAGCAATGGCTGGTTGACTTTCTCATGTCATCTGTAGTTCTGACACTTCTGCCTCCATTAGCCATGTGAGGGCCCTAGTGATAACATTGTGCCCACTGGATAATCTAGGGTAATTTCCTTGTTTTAAGGTCTGCTAACTAATACACTTAATTCCACCTGTAACCTTAATTCTCCCTTGTTCATTAACCTAAAATAGTCATAGATCCTGGAAAGTGGAGCACAAACAATCCCCGGTGGATTGATTCCCATATTCCCACAGCAGTACCTCATTCATTTATACAGAATTTATTATCTTTTATTGATACATCTCTTACTCTCCCATTTCCTCACAGGCCTTCTTTGGATTGCTTTCCAAACAAACTGCTTGAACTCAAATCCTTATCTCAGGTTCTGCCTTTTCTGAAAATCAAAATTGATAAAGTGTTTCACAAAATGGAATACCATAATATCCAATTAACTTATTAAAATATGCTCAACATTATTAGTTATCAAAGTGATATCATTAAAACCACAATGAGACCATAATATACTGACCAGAATGGATTACAACACATATACATAGACTCTCACACTCATATAACATGAAAACATGAAAAAATTGGAATTCCATTGGTGGGAATATATATACAATATCCATTTAGAAAACTTCTGGGTAATATCTTGTCAATATCTTAGAAATTATAGTCCTTAATATATGTTCTTAGGCAATAAATACTAAAAAAAGTAATACGTATTGCATAAGGACCCTTTCTCAGATTGTTCAGAAAAAAATAGTATGTATGTTTAAAAAATAAATAAGATTTACAGGCATGTTACAGTTGCTGTTGTTAACCCATTCATACCCTCTAACTTACTATAGAGGTCCTATGAGTCCATATATGTAGCAAAATCATACGTTCATAGATTTGTTCATAATATACCAAACTGGAAATAATTGAATTATTTATCAAAATCCAGATTCATATTATTGTCTACTTATACATTACAATATTCTAAAATAATGAGGATTATACAAAAATTGAATACTAACTAGTATTTCTACTGTATTACATTTTCATGTTACTGTCATATTTATAAATATCCAGCCTCAATTTCTGTTAACGTGTCAAACTTAGAGTTTTTTGCATGACATCCTGACCACTTGTACTTTCAGTTAGCCTCAACTTTCTCCCTCAGAATAGGGTATCACATTGAATACCTGTGATAAGACTTAATTGCAAGATCTTGCTTCTCTCAAATCTTTCTTCATGGAAAACTTCACCTACCTTTACTCATTTTTCCTGTAAAACCAGCCCTACAAATACTTCCCTAGTCTCTAAATCCTCATTAACTTCCCTTTCCTCAAAATTCATGTGGTACTTAAAATCTGAAATCTTAGTTGTGAGACAACCTTCCCCAATGATTATAGCTCTATTAAACTTTAAATTTGTTTTTGCATTTCTTAGCGTGCCAAAATAGACAAAATAATTAAACACAACTATTATTTACAGGAAGAAACAAAAAGTGTATTTCACATTTGTCTATTCAGTGGTTTAGTTATGCGAGCATAAGATGAAAGCCTAAAATTATTTATATCAATGTTGCTAATATTTTTAAGAAGTAAATCCCTGTTATTTCTATTTGTATGTCATTTTGTAAGACATTTTCTGGATTTATTGAACTGCACAGTATTTTAAATTTAACTTCTAAAGCTTTACTTAAATTTTTACTTATGAAACATAATTTATTGAATGAATGTATAAAGTATCTGACATTTTGAATCATTCCCTTAAATGTTATACATCCATAAAAAGTATAATTATGATCCTGTAATACGTCTATTAGTTGATTATTCTAACTTTAGGTCTATTTTAGTGTTTCTGACTTTTTTTCCTTTTTTGTTACCTGATTTAAAAGTTATTTTTGCTTCTGGATTTCCAGCCAATGCTTTTGTCACCATGATGATCAATTTATTTTATATTATCTGTATATTTAGATATTATAATTGAACATTTTTTTTCTGAGTGTGGCAAAGCTTTAGCAACTTATCTCACAAATATGTGTAAATTCTCTTTGAAAATCATCTAGTTCTTATGAGTATCACTGAGAATTTTGCAGAGGGATCTGCTCATTAAACATTGCTAAAGAAAGGTACAGCACATTTGGAAACTACGTATTTAATAAAACTGATAGAAGAGTGATGCTATTTGACAAGAAACAAAGTGTTGTTATGAAAATATACAAAACAAACAATGAAAGTACAGCAATAAGAAAGTAGTGGTATTGGTATTACTGGTATATATAGTACTCTCTACATATATGGTGCTATCAAAATGAAAATGAGTGAAAAACAGTATAGTGAGACAAAAAATAGCTAGCTGCAGGTCTTTTGATTATTGTTTTAAGTACACAGTAACAGAGCATCTAATGAATTAAACTGTTTTTCTTCTTTATTTTTCATTAAGAAAGCATTCAGGAGTCCAAATGTGAGAATAAATATTATAAAAGCAAATAGAATAAAGCATATACCACCTAACCATAAATGTTTTTAATACTTTGTATATTTTCCAGGCTTTTTTCATATGCATTATACAATACATACAGACTTGCAATATTTTTATTTCACTGTATATTTAATAATATCTCAAGTCAGTAAATTTTTATCTATAGTGTCTCTCTAAATAATGATAGCAACTAAGATTTCCCTCAACGCCCACTTACAGAATTTACATGAACTGCTTCTGTTTGGAAAAAGTTGGCCTGAGTCCCCCGTGAAAATCTGTCTTGCCTTCCTACTACATTGTTCACCAAGAATTCCTAATCTTAGTGAAGAATACTGCCGTAAGCCCAGTTGTAACTCCTGGTGAAACCTGGAAGGTGAACTTGACACAAATTTCCTCTGTTAATGAGCAGAGAACTTGGATTTAGTTTCCTTTCTTGACCCACAATGGAATTTGAGTTTTCAAAAATGACTTCCATCTGAAATTACTACCGTAACTTAATCAGTGTGTCATCCTACTACTGTGCAGCTAGAGAAATTCTTCTATAAACTCATTGTGGCTTCTTCTTGGTTGGCATCCTTTATTGTTTTCTGTGATTTGAGAATCAAATCCAAGCTCCTCAGATGTGGATGGTAAGTGTCTTAGTCCCCTAGGATTGCTATCACAAACCACCACTGACAGGGTAGCTTATAAACAACGAAAATGTATCACAGTTCTGGAGGCTGAAAATCTGAGATAAGGGTGACAGCATGGTCAAGTAAGGACCTCTTTCAGGTCTCAGATTTTTTGGAATCCTCACATGACTCAAGGGGCAAGAGTGCTCTCTCAGGCCTCTTTTATAAGAGTGCTAATCCCATTCATACAGACTTAACCCTTATGATCTGAGCACCTCCCAAAAGCTCTCCTGCTACTATCATCTCTGTGGATTAGGATTTCAACCTATGAAAATTTTTTTTTTTTTTTTGGGGGGGGAGGCACAAAAGTTCAGACCACTAAGGTTGTTCTTCATGACTTACAGACCTAAGGCCCTTTATGACCTATGGACACACTGAAATTCCCCAGGCATCTCTTCCTTGTCTAGGACTTTCATCCTTATTCTTCTTTCGGATGGATTCCTTTTCCACCTCACATAAGTATTGCTTTTACTAGGGAGTCTCCTCTGTGTCCAATTAGCTTTGCTTTTGATGGCTATGGTTTATTGTGTCTCCTGTACTAGATTGTTAGCCCACTGAAGACATAGTGTGTATTCATTTATCTCAAAGCATATCAGACAGCCAGAAACATCCTCAATAATTTCTTGTGGAGTAGTCAAATGAATATTTTACTCAGTAAATCTCCCATTATTGGAACACCTATTTAAATGATGTTGCTGTTTTTCGTTTTTTTTCTCATTTTTGACTCCCATTATTTAAACGTCTATTTAAAGGAAGTTACTGTTATTTTCATTTTTGACTGCTATATATATTTTTACTACTTTATGTGCACATCTGTTAAATTATTTATTTCACTGTTTTGCTGAACTTAATTTTGAGAAAGTTTTGATGTTTGGCATTTTTAAGGTAGCAAGGTTAGAATGTGCTTAAATTATCACAGGATTCATAGCAGTACGCGTGTGGTAGTAGGTGGACTCTGAAAAAACACAACAGTACTAATACAGTGTTACATTTTTTAGTATTAGTGTTAAAAAGGAGAGAGTACCTTTGTACTAAAGTTAGAATAAAAGTGGTGAAGGCAGTTGAATGTGGAGGAAAGAGCAAAGGGCTTGGTATTAGGAGATCCTGCCTTAACTTACTTCCTATTTATACATTAGTAAAGTAGCAGTTCACAAGTCACATAACCTTTCTAAGATGGGTTCTAGTTTCCACCTCTGATAATTAGGAAATTGCATTAACTGAACTATAAAATTAAGAACTTGTGATGAAAGTTCTCAGAAGAGTAGAATAAGATTGAAATGGCTATTTAAGTATGAATATTCTATTATGACAGAGTATAGTTCAAAATGCATTAATTTGAGCGATTTCTTCACTTTTTTGTTTTGAGGTTATGTTTCACAGTTTAATGTTCTTAGTGGCAAGGTAGAGTTAAATTTTATACACACACACACACACACACACACACACAACTTTAAGAATACCAGCATATTAGAATTTAACTTGTGATTTTTTTTTAAATTCAGAAAATTTTGATTACAATTACATTAATAAATCCAATTATTCACACCAAGATAAAGATATGTTGGCTATTCCATAACAAACATCTATTTGCTTTATAAATATGATGGGTACTCAATAGGATATGATATGTAATTAGTATTTAAATCATAATTTTATATTGTGACGTTATACCACTAGTATAGAGGAACTAGAATAAAATAAAACTACAGATATAGTTTTAAAGTAATTTTAAAAACAATTTTTAAAATTCTGGAGTCTAATTCACTCTCCATATAAATTATATAAACATATATATACACATGCATGTACAATAAATATAGAATTCCAGATTGTCTATAATTAATATGTATTTTACTCAATAAAACAATAGACTAAGTATATATCTTACTTTAAAAATATGTCTTAATTTTAAAAAATGTTAAATCATAATAATGTACTTACATCAAATACTTACGTACTTAAATTAATATTTTAAAGTTCCCAAATTTGGGTAGATGGAATTTTAAGATACTCCCAAGATTCTCTGACAGAGAGATATTAAGTCATAATTTTTTGTAGTTTTATACTCCTACGTTTATGGTAAATTTTTTTCACACAAGTACAAAACTAACATATAAACATATGTTGTATAATATTTCCCTGAAGGATACATCCATTATATCGTACATCTGCAAAATCAATTAATCATTTACTTTGTTATTTATGATGTAATTTTTAATGTGGGTAGTACTACTTAGTAATACTGTATAAATATAAATTTAATGTTTAGCATTCATTCAAATATTCCTCATTGTTTTACTCATAAGTTCCCTACTCTCATTCCTACTGACATGAGGATAGGAGGAAGAATTAACTAAGAAAAAAATGAGGAAGGGAAAAATCTAAAGCTAAAATTTCTGTTTATATATTTATGACAGGGAGTTGGTTTAAATGTATATTTTCCCCTTGGCATTTGTATTAAAAGTAGATCATAAAGCAGTAAATTTTAGGAGTAAGTTTAGTTTGAAATGTATATAGATAGGTGTATATTTGTACTGAATGCAGTCTGACAGAACATGAAACAAAATGTGAATTGCTTATCTTTAGGTCATGAGTTTAAAGTTGAAAATATTTTCCATTTTCATGGTTATTATTTCAATAATGCAGTCAAGATAGTACATTGACCACAACATAAAATGAATATGAAATGCAAAACAAATATAAAATGAAAATCACTTGATTAAAGTATTTGCACTATTCATTATTACTTGTAACTTTCCAACAAATATTTAAATTTGTGAGTTTCCCAAAAATTTGTGAAGAGAGGCACTTGTTTCTGCTTAATGCAAAGTATGCTACTCAAACATCCAGATTATATTTTATTGTGATTTCTGATTATACATTTTTGCTGATTTTATGACTATATTTGAATTATACATTATTCCACATTTTTGTCTCATATTGTGCTTACTAAGATTATTGGCTTCTACATTAATAAATCAATTTTTCTTCTCTTAGATTCTCATCTGTGCCTTTCTAATATTCTGTCAATGAGTCTATTAGTTTAAAGTAGAAAAGCAATGCATTTGATCTATATTATAAAGTTTAATGAAGGCTCAGTTTAATTAAAAACTACACTGTTGGATTACTTTATAGATTTTTGTGTCTTAAAGGTTTTATTTGTGTTTCTGAGAGCAAAGTACATTTCTTAAACATCCGGGTGCTAAGCTGCGTTTAATATGTTTGTCACCCAAAAAATGCAAATTTTAAAGTGAGTTTTAGAATTTGAAGTGAGTAGTGACAAATAAGCAACAGGCAAAGAAAAATGGAAAGTATAAACAAATTTTCAAATTTGTAATTGAAATTAGAAAGTAAACCTTAATGCTTATCACAACATAAAGATCATCTTGAATTCTGTAAGTAATTAAGTTGTCTCAAAAAAAAAAAAAAAAAGAAAAGGGAAAACATGGTTCTAGTCAGTGGCAGGGAATGCAATGTTTTTTGTTGTTGTTTTTCTTTTGTTTGCTGTTTTTTTTAAGTGTATCAAGAAAAAAAATGAAATACTGAGAATAAAATGCCTAGGCCACTCTCTCTTTCTCTCATTTTTTAATAAAGCCTTTTCTACTTAAGTTTGGAAAATTACATGGTGAGTTTAGACATTGGAAAAGCCACTTCCTCGTTTAATTTTTGTGGTAGGCAGCTCCTCATATCGCTTCCAATAATTCGCACCCATTGATAGTTATATGCTTGTGTAATGCCCCCACATTTGAACATAAGCAGTAACTGGTGACTTTCTTCTAAATTGGGAAAAGTTATGTTATGAGATATTACTCCCAAGACTAGATTAACAAAGGATTGTGATTTCCATCTGCTCTCTCTTGCCTTATGTCTCGCTAACTCTGTTGAAGCCAGCAGCCATGTTGTGAGTCTCCTAAGAAGATGCCCAATTGC
Organism: Rhinolophus sinicus; assembly: GCF_036562045.2. Classification (NCBI taxonomy): domain Eukaryota; kingdom Metazoa; phylum Chordata; class Mammalia; order Chiroptera; family Rhinolophidae; genus Rhinolophus; species Rhinolophus sinicus. Next base: position 20,203,840 of record NC_133751.1, read on the forward strand.
TCACGTAGCAATGAGCCAAGGGAGGATTTTGGCCAGTAACTTAACAAAGAAGTAAAACCTGCTGACAACCACATGAGTGAGCGTGGAAGGGCTCTTTTTCCAGTATAAACTGGGACAACTTCTGGCACCTGGAAGACAGCATTATTTGTGACCAGAGCCAGGAGACCCAGCTATGCAGCACCTACCTTCCTGACCCAAAGAAAATGAGATAATAAATGTTGTTTCTATAAGCCACTAAGTCAGGGGATAATTTGTTATACAGCAATTGATAATTAACACAATATTACATAAATTATGTTCTGAATTCATATAAGGACAGATTCAACAGATGTAATTTCCCAGAAAATACACAAAGAATGAAATTAATTTAGGTAAATAGATATACTTAGTTATGCTTTCAATAGGAGGTGAAGAAAGAATTAAGAAAAATGTGATGAAATACATATGCATATTCTAAATGAATAGTAAAAAGAAATTTTCAATAATTCACAACTTGATCAAAAATGTATATGTACTCTATTTTTATAAGAAATCAGTGAAAGTTTAAGAGTTATGTATATGGTGGAGCAAATTGGCATTCTAGAGGATAGCTTTATTGTCACCATTATAACATTTCTAATCACTTTCTAATCACTAGTCTGCTAATAACTCATTGGAGATTTAGGTAACTAGTCTCTGTGTCATGCATGAAGGTGCTGGATGAGATGATCTTTAAGATATATAACAACTACTAAATTCTATGATTATAAAATCTGATTTCTTACCTTTTTATACTTTAAACATCCTTATACTTTAGTGAGCTAGAGTAGAAATAATCGTTGGAGAAAATACACTAAATATAGATTAAGACAAAATTAACAGAAACAAAAACAAAATTACTGGACTTTCAAAGAAATCTTAGGCCGGTTTTATGGAAAATATTGTATAAGTAAAATAAGACTAATTAAAATAATAACTACTATTTTGACTGATTATGCTATTCCAGGCCATTTCCTAATTTATATAGGCACCTTATTATTCCCAATTAACAGATAAAAAATGATATTAAATGAGAAGCCTGTGGACACATATTCATGAAAGAATGGAGATAGCATTTAAATTTCCATTCCAAAAGCTTAGAATCACAATGGGCACTGAATATGCATTATTCAGTTATTTTAATTCATTGAAAAAAATTTTGTTAGGGAATGAAATATGTTTTAAAAGGTTAATTACTTATGTTAAAATTAGTTAAGAGCAATCAGAAAAATCTTCATCAAATAAAGTATAAAATATCTTTCATAATTACAAAAATAGCATTTTTTATACTGGAAATTAACACAGAGATTTGATAAAAGATTTATAGATAACTTGTAAAACAGTTGCCAGAATATATACATATTTCTTACTAATAGGTAATAATAGTAAAGTTGGATCATCTCTGAAATAGTGGGCATAATTACAGCTATTTCTATCTTGTAATAGTGAAGCATCATTGCCTTTTCTCTTAAAGTGCAAATTTAATTAAGGGTGTGTTTAATTTAAATATCAGAGTTTTTTTAAGCCAAATAAATCCAATTCATTTTAAAGAGCAATTTATGTGCTGGGTAATAAGCATGACACATTGACTCCTCAGGTGAAGCAGAAAGATAAAGATGGCTATATTTAATTTTTAAGAGATGTGACACATAACATAATAACTAACCTTAAGTAGGAAATCTCTGTGATTATATAAATCAGAGAGCTTCCAAGATGTGAAATAAAGCCTTCTGAGTAACTAATATTCTGAGGATTTTATTGCTGAAATGGAAGAAGCAAAGCTGACAGGCAATGAGATTAAGCAAAGGGTGTAGAGTGCATATCCTAATGCTTGACTTCAAGAGGCAATATGATGTAACTGACAGAGACCCTCCTTTTTAGGGAACCAAAAGGAACTTTCACTTACCATTTTACCATTTCCAAGTATTTTTCATGAATGGAAATAAGTTGCCATACTATATATTGTATCATATTGACATGTTTGAAATTCACCCAAAAAAAGTCCCTAAAATCATTTCATTGTTCTTTCAAGAAACAATACAATAGGTATTAATTAATTGTTATTTTTTGTTTTACACTGTACTATTTTACAGGCAATTAAAATAACTTCCAATGTTTCCTTTAAGGGTAAGTGGAGAATATACATGCAGTTAGTTGAATCAGTAGAAAGATTGATTGGTCTCATCTGTTCAGTCATCATCATTTTTATTTGGTTTTTTGATAGGAGGATGGTCAGAAACAGTTGTAGCATAAACTATGGATCCAAAAGCAATTTCATCGAATTAAGAAGCAAAGCTAATACTGAGAAAAGTCATACATTTAAATAAGTAAAACGCATAATTATAAATATATTAAAACTAGAGCATCTACAATCTCTGAAATTTTAAAATATATAACCGTTTATAAAATAGACACTTGAATTGATATAATCAAATCACGTTGGGATTCTTGGTGTATTCTCTGGTGGTTGACATTTTTTCATAATTAAATAAATATATGCAGTAAAGTAAACAAATAGACAAAATGTAATTCAACTTTTCATTCTTCCATTTTTAAGCTTCAACATTATTTGCTAAAAATGTTTAAACATAGTTCTTCACATCTTCTTAGTATGCAAATGCATATTTTTCATTGAGAATTTTAGACCACATTTATAAATTTCCATAATTTACTGTTATTCTGTCCTATAATTCAATAATAGATCTCATAACTTTCATTACTAATAAACGCATCTACCTATGTTATCAAATATTAAAATTGTTTCTTTAAGGTCATGCCTTAATAGCTTTAAATCTAGCCATTTTATTAAATTGCTAACTTAAGGCAGCCAAGGGGTATAATTCAGGAATTAGAGTGTCTCTATATTTAGATTGACATTTTGGTTCACTCTTTATATAAACTGAATTCATCTGATAGTTCACACATGCTGCTTTCTGAATAGCATACAATTTTTACTGACCTATAATCACTAATTTACATGTTAAGTACCCGAGTAGAGACAGGTCAAATATTCCATATAATTCAGTCATTGGGGAAGAAAGTAGTGGTGCGCTCACCACTTTGAATTTTGAGTACACTTATATAGGAATTTTGAACAAACTTATATGTTGTTAATTTAGAAATTGAGTAATTTGTTAATACAGTACATTGTGGGATAACATAAAAGTTAAAATTATTTGGTTTTCATCTGTTACATTGCTGGATGAATGTAAGTTTTTCCTGATAAACTTTTGAAACAACCTGTATAGAATTTTACAATTGAACTGACAACACAGAAATGACTACTCTGGAATATTCAATTGTATTTATTATAAAACAGCCAATTTCAAATTTATTATCATCTGCAGTCATTCAGAGAAGTGTATTTACTTTCTAACACATAAGCACATGCATATACAAATCTATCGTAAATAAATGTGTAATGTAAACATATCTTCATTTATATACTAAGACATACTAATTAGGATGTAACTTAAAATAAATAACCAAATTAATATATTACATTTAAAACCTCTAGTTTGGTAAAATGTTATATTTTTAATATATACTCAATATCACTTCATGTCTTCTTTATCTGGTTAATATTTTTCTTGGAAACAGGCATCCTTGCAAATCAATATATTTTACATATTGCAAGTGTTGCAAACAAATAAGAAGTGTTGAGGATAAAATTTAGTCCTGACAAATATGACCTTTGGGTATTAATTTTATAAACAAATAGCATATGTTTAAAGATTAGTTGGTGGTTATGATTACAATTTTTACCACTTCTAATTTTTACTACCGTGTTTCCCTGAAAATAAGACCAGGTCTTATATTAATTTTTGCTCCAAAAGACGCATTAGGGTTTATGTTCAGGGGATGTCCTTCTGAAAAATCATGCTAGGGCTTATTTTCTGGTTAGGTCTTATTTTCAGGGAAACACAGTAGATATGAAAATTTGAACTTGGGAACCTAAAACTAATTATTATGCAAGGGTTAAGATTCATGATGCCATTTGTATTTTATGACTAATTTGATTCTTTTATTTTTTTCTATGATTCATTTTTCAAGTGCATAAATATAGTCAGTGACCTACATACCATGTTTCCCCTACACACCATGTTTTTTTGTTTGTTTTATTTGTTTGTTTGTTTCTTTGTTTTTAGAACTAGCCGTCAGGCTTATTGGTGATGGTTTTATACAGTAGTCCTCCTTCATCTAAAGTTTCACTTTCTGTAGTTTAAGTTAGCTGTGGTCAACCCCAATCTGAAAATATAAAATGAAAAATTCAAGAAGTAAACAATTCATAAGGTTTAAAATGCATGCAGTTTTGAGAAGTGTGGTGAAATCTCACTCTGTCTTGCTTTGTCCCACGAGGGACATGAATCATTCCTTCACCCATGCTGGAGGCACTCCCCGAGCTTTAGTCATTTGGTATCCATCTCAGCTATCACTCTGACTGTTGTGGTATCACAGTGCTGTGTTCAAGTAACCCAATTTTACTTAAGAATGGACACAAAACCATTCGCATAACTTTTATTAGAGTATATTGTTACAATTGCTCATTTATTATTAGTATTGTATTAATAAATCCCTTACTGTGCCTAATTTAAAAATTAAACTTTATCATAAGTATATATACATAGGAAAATATAATATATATAGGGTCCTGTATTATCTGAGATTTCATGTATCCATGGGAGTCTTGGAATGTATTGCCAATGAATCAGGGAGGAGCACTGTACTTGAGTTAGTTTCCTTGCCATCATCATGGGAGTACTTTTTATGCTTTTCAAGCTGTCAGCTGTCATTGAGCAAGTTAGTGTGTGTCCTTTACAAAAGACAAAAAGCAATGAATGTAAATCTTTCCAATATATATTCAGTTCTTTAGAAAATGAAGACAATTTAACCTGTGTAACCTGTGGAATGAAACAGAAAACTGATTTTTTTAAACCTGCTAAAGAAATGGAAATATGGCTTTTTAGGAAAATACTTTAAAAGCTAACATATAATTAAACCAGTTGAATATTAGAGTGTGTCTGAAAATGTATTTTCCTTGTATTAGTCTGAATTTTAATTTGACCTTTGTTTAATGCTATGCCCATCAAAATTCCAATGGCATTATTACAGAAATAGGAAAAAAAAAACAAGTCCTAAAATTCATATGGAATCAAAAAAGTACCCTGAATAACCAAAACACTCAGCAAAAAATAAAATACCAAAGCTAGACGCCTCTCACTTCCTGATTTAAAAACGTATTATAAATCTCCAGTAATCAGCTGGCATAAAGACAGATATAATCAGTGGAGCACAATGGAGAGCTCAGAAATAAACCAATGTGGATATAATTTTTGACAAAGGTTCCAAAGCTATACAATGGGGAACAGATAGTCTCTTCAACAAAAAATGATATTGGGAAAACTGGATATCCACATGCAAAAGAATGAAATTGACATACACTACACTGCACAAAAATCAACTCAAAATGGATTAAAGACTTAAATGTAAGACCTGAAACTACAAAACTCTTAGAAGAAAGCACAGGGAAAAGCTTCATAACAACAGTTTTAGCAATGATTTGTTGAATAGTATACCAAAATCACAAAAAAACAAAAGCAAAACACAAGTGGGACATCAAACTAAAAACCTTTTACATAGCAAAGGAGGCAACAGGATGAGAAGGCAATTTATGGAATGGGAGAAAATATTTGTAAACTATGTATCTGATAAGGGTTTTATATCTCATACATGCATGTAAGAAGCTCCTACAACGCTATAGAAAAAATAAAAGAACACCACCAACAAAAGACAGCAACAACAAAAAACTCAAAGTGGGCAAAGAATTTGAATAGACATTTCTCCAGAGAAGACATACAGATCGTCAACAAATACATGAAGAGATGTTCAACATCTTTAATCATGAGGGAAATGCATCAAAACCACAATGAGACATCATCTCATACCTGTTAGGATGGCTATTTTATAAAAAAGAAAAAGAAGAAAAAAAAAGAAATGTGTTTATGAGACTATGGAGAAATTGGAATCCTCTTGCACTGTTTATGAGTATGTATAATGGTTTATCCATCATAGAAAACACTATGGAAGTTCCTCAAAAATTAAAAATAGAACTACCGTCTCGTCCAACAATCCCACTTCTGGGTATATTCCAAAAAATAGAAATCAGAATCTAAAAGAGTTATCTGCATAGCCATGTTTATTGCAGCATTATTCACAACAGCCAAAATATGGAAACAACCTAAATGTACATCTATGGATCAACAGATAAAGTATGGTATACATAAATGGAATGTTATTAAGCTCTAAAAAATAAGAAAAGTATGCCATATGCAGCAACATGGATGGACTTGGAGAACATTAAGTTAAATGGAATGAGTCAATTACTGAAGAACAAACACCCATGAATCCACTTATATGAGGTATCAAAAGTAGTCAAATTCATTGAAGCAGAGAGTTAGAATGGTGGTTGTTAGGGGAAATGGGAAGTTGTTCAAGGGATATAAAATTTCAGTTATGTAAGATGAAAATTTCTAGAGACCTGCGGTATGCCATTGTGCCAATAATTAACAACACTGCATTGTGCACTTAAGTATTTGTTAAAAGAATAGGTCTCCTTAAGTGTTCTTACCACAGTTTTAAAAAAAAGAAAAAAAAAGATGACCTTGATAACCTTTGCTTCTGGTGTTACTCCAGTGATTATTTTGTGTTACATGGCAAAGGGGATTTTGCAGATGTAGTTAAGGTTACAAGGCTACGTAAATGTTGACCTTTACGTAGAGACATTGTCTGAGTGGGCTTAATCTAAATCTATGCACTCTTACAAAGCAGAGAGTTTTCTTAGGCTGGTAGCAGAAGAAGTCAGAGAGATTTGAAGCATGAAAAAGATTTAATTCACGTTGCTGACTGGAAAGTGGAGTTGGCCATCTGACCAGGAATGCAGTTGATCTATCAAATCTGAGAGTGGTCTCTGGCTGACAAACAGAAAAGAAACCAGGACCTTAATTCCATAACCACAAAGACCTGAACTCTGCCAAAGACCTGAACGAGCTTGGACACAGATCCTTCCAAAGAAGCACCCAATAGACCCCTTGCTTAGGACTTGTAAACTGTTACCTGAAGACACAACTGAGCCTGCCCAGACTTATAATCTGCAAACTTTTCCGAGTCTTCTATAGGCAGATCCATCGGGTTTATTGACTGTATGCTTACGTAAATAGTCCATCAGTGAGATTCAAAGGGAAAAAGAACGCATGGCTCTTGAACTTAGACTAAACTAGCAGCGAAATTATAACAATATAATATGTCTAAGCTACTCCCTCTTAAACCTACAAAGTACTTTCTCAGTTACCAGTGCACAAGTGTATGCATGCACACACTCCATTCTTTAACACATGCTGCAATATATATCTTAAAACTTTGCTTTGATTATGTCAGTTTTCTGTTCAGTACTCTGTTCATTTGATTTTGTCATTAACTGCCCAGCAGTTACTTTCTCTTTTTTACAAATTAAAAGTTTATTCTTTTGTTTGATAATTAAGCATTCATATATCAGACTATCAGGCAAGTTTTTTTTTGTTTGTTTTCCGCGGATGATCTTTCTGTTCTATCAGGTGTATTGTTTTTTTTTGTGTGTGTGTGTGGGGGGGGTTTTGTTGTTGTTGTTGTTTTATCCATCACACACACTAAGATAATATTTCCCTTGGCATACATAGAATTTACAGTGTATTATTTCTTCACTCAAATTATATTAGTCAATTAGCTAAACCTTCAATAGTAGGACGGAAATAACCAAGAAAAAATATTTTAGAATAAGGGAAGAAAAATAATGTATAAACACTTTCATGGAACAAGTGAGTTGAAATATATTTCATTTGTTTTTCATAGCATAACCTTTAAACCTCATTTATTCCACAAATATCGATTGACCACTTTCTATATCCTAGGAAGAACTTGGCCAGGGACCTTCCTGAATATAAGGCATTTCCTGAGAGTTTGCATTGTTATACTGGAAAATGTTCAAAAGGTGATTTATTATTATTATTAGTGACTGATTATAGTAAATGCCTTGTCACCTCTGTAGCTAAATGTTTGCCTACATTTGTCACCATTCCAAACTTAAAGCCTATTTACTTTAGTTGAATGTTAAAGAAACAAAAGCAATATTTTTTTTTTTTTTTTTTTTGTTTTGTTTTTTTTTGTCTTGTCTAATTGAAAAGTCAGGCAAGGACAAGTTTGAATGCTAAAATGATGTCAGTTTTCTGGTTCTCTTTTCTTTTCCTCTGAACTCCATTTTTCTTGAAGTTAGCTCCTGTTTTTATGCAGAGGTCTGGATTTAAACAAATTTAGATGCAGCTATTAAAGTTAAGACCAAGCCAGATGACAAAATGATTGCTCCATAAGTCCCAGCATTTGTTTCTCACCATCAAAAATCGTAGAGTCTGATCTACATGCTTGTGTTAATTTTTCTCTGCATGAATAAATCACTTTGTCCACAGGACAAGGACTTTTTGGCTAGATCTGGCTCACATATTCTTCCTTGTCTCACATGAAGACAACACACTAACTCTCAACAGGAAAAAGGTTATATGACTAGAAAAAAGAAAAATGTAAAGCGTATATAGTTGCAAATCTACTACTTTCCGCTGGAACATAATGTCATCCAATACAGTGTATCTGATGATTTGATGTGTTTGGGGTTTCCAATTTTTATGCCATTTTATTCACGTATCAAACTCTTTGTCCCTTTATATTATAGTATGCTATTATCTAGAATGTTCTTTATCTACTTTACTTTTTAAAATCCTACTTATGAAAATATAGTTCAATTTATATACCCTATATGAAAACTTTTCTTTCTAGGTTAATTTCTAGTTCCCTTAACACTTTATGATAGTTAATATCACTTTAAAGTATTTTACCATATTACTTTCTCATATTACATTGGTAATACCTTAATGCCAATAAAACCTTAAACAACAATGTTATATCTCCTGGAATGTGCTAGCATATTAGAAAAATACCAGTTTTTTTAGTACATTCTCAAAAAACATTTCTTAATTACAAATGGCTTTCTAAGTGGAATCCTACACATATATAGATGTATGCAGATATATGCAAAGCTACATCTTGCCCTAAGATGGAGCATTAAATATGACAATTCAAAGCCCCTAAGATTATTTATTTTTAATTATACAGAATAAGATTTACTTACTTTGCCACATCACTTAAAGCTACCTCTGTCTGTCTAGCTCATCACAGCAAACATCTCAAGGCATTTTCTAACAGATTTTTATTTTGTTTTTCATATTAGAATTTAAAATATACTATGCATAAAAAATATTTAGCAAATATGTTGATTTAGAACACAAATGTTCAGGGAATACCAAGTACTAGTTAGATGAAAGTAGGTTAATTGGGTGAGGTAAATAGATATTTACAAACTCTTGCTATTTCTTAAAAAGTTAAGCCTGTCTTAAAAATAAAGCTCCTTTATCCTTGAATCAAAACTTTTAATCATACGGATTTCTACAATGTGTGAGTAAATGAAACAAAATGACTTTTGACACTTTCTAAAAACCCTAGAAACCAGACTGTCCATATTTGTTAGAGAAGGCAAAGAGACATTTGGGAGCTAGCCCTCTCATCTTCCTAAAATCTGGAGCTTTTGTGAGATGGCATGAAAAATTGGTTTACAATGAATTAATTGTGGTTAGAGGAGATAGAGACAAATTTTGCATTCTCAAGTTTAAAAAAATGAAACTTTTCTATAGCTATCTTAACTATGGGGTTAAATAGAAACAGAATTAAGCAAAACGTTCACATTAACTGGGCAAAAACTAAATATATACATATATACATATATACATACATACATACATACGTGAGTTATCAATTGCTCTGTATCCATGAGTGAGATGATAAAGTGGTGATATTTCATGTTTTGAGAACATATCTTTATTTATGACACAAGAAAATTCTTGAAAGTAAATCAATTATATGTAGAATTTGTAAATAAAAATCTTAGTTTACTTTTGAAATCTCCAGGAGTTTTCCAGATTTTCTAGTCAGTAAAAAGGAGACAAACTTGATTTTTGAATCGAAGGATGAAAGAAAACTCATTACATGAGATTTTCTCTGTTTGAAAATTTTAAAGATTTAAAATCATATAACTTAAATAAATCTGTATCATTTGTCACTTTTATGCAAATGATTAGAAACTAGTATTTCTAAATATTCACAAAGTAATTCATATTTTATACTGTTTAAAAGAAGGCATTTTACTTATTATAAATTTAATTTAAAATGTAGTAGCAACCACATAATATATTTAAGTTATTCTTCTGAACTGTCTCTAGAAAAAACTTTTTTGTTTCATTGTCATATATTACATTTTTATATACTATGAAAATTATCAACTCTTCTCATGCATTATTATGTGTTTTATTTTCCATAATATCTGAAAAATTTGTACTTTTATATTTGTATACTGTCAGTATTAAAAAAATGTTTTCAATTAGCACCGCATATCTTGAGTATTACAGTAAAATATTTTTGTTTGCTATGTTTAAGAGCAGCATGGCACAGACTTATTCACAGTCTCAGAAAAGGTTCAGGGAAGGACTCTAGTATCAAATAGGTAGGGTTCATTTGGCTGAGTTTTAGTTTTAGTTTTCTTTTAATGCACTTACGTATTTTTTTTTCCCTGTAGCTAAATTTCAGCACCATTCTTTCCACTAGTGCACTTTGTTTCCCATTAGGCATGGTAAAAATTTAGGCTTAAGTACTACACGCTATAATGTATTTTGCTTAAGTAGACATAATAACGTATTCCCTGTATTGCATTCATCTGTAAAGCTGACTAAAGGGTTGTACTGAGAAATTGATTACTTGGGCAATGAGGCAAAACCTCATCTTTGATATTCAAAGATAATCATCTATCCTGAAACAAGGTAGCTCTCTTACATAGTTACCTTTTTATTTTCTATAATGCTAAATGCTCAAAATAGGAAAAACATCATCTGTCCCTTGAATTCCAATGCATGTACCATTTTTAAAATACTTCGTATATCAACATTATATTATAATATTTAAAGGAAGATGTCTTTTTCAAGGCAGTATTGGTACTTGCATAAGTTCAATTAGAATCTGTTCTACTTATAAAGGACATTATTGGAAACTGGTTATATTATCAAGGCTTTGACAAGAATGTCATATTTGAGGGGGATATTCATAGACTCAGATATGAGCAGAAAATTTTAAGAAATTACGATTGATTTATGGAAGTCAATAAAACCCTTGAAAATATCAGCCTGGCACCTTACAGGTTTCGCAGCAGCCTTACCAGGTGAGTAGAAAAGGTCACTTACTGGCAGGTACAGGAACCTCAAGATATTTGGGGGACTTTGAGAAGCGAAGAATTCACTCAAATCTTTAAGTATTCCAAAGTCTGACGGCAAGTCCTTGCCGTGGCATTTCTGGCCTCAAGAAGACTCTTAAAGTTCAATTTGAAGATTCCTTATGCAAAATTCCAGCCAAGCATATTTAAAAGAGACTGTATGTTTAATACTATCCCTGTCGGACTTACACAAATAATCAGTCCAAATTTATTGGAACTAGACTTATTTTGCAAAGAAATTAGTCTTAGTTTAACTATCTTTGGTAAAAATTATGGTGATTTTAGAAGAATTATGTTTCAGTAGCATACCTTTGAGGATATTAGATTTTAGTGCTGTTCATTGTCTTTGGAGGTTTTTTTGTTTGTTTGTTTTTGTTTTCCTACCTGTAAACTGGGCTGCATGCTAAATTACAGTTTTCTCCATTATCTACCTGCCTATGACCCTCTGAAAACAACCTTACCAATTTTTCTCACATCCGTTGATTTGGAACCATTGAGAAGTAAAACTACACTTTTACCAAGGCTATGCAAGCTAAATTTGGGCAACTTGATGTAAACTTTAGAGAAACCACTCTAAGATAGAGAGAATCCTACCTATTGCAGAAAAATCACTAGAGACATCAAACTGGCAAATCAGGAGAATCGATCAGATTGCCAGTGTCTGCCGTCACTTGGTCTGAAAACGCTTCGAGCCAAACAAGAAGATCTAGATGTCTTCTCAACTGGCTGCCTTCGGAACTCAGAAACACGGATTATAGCATGCTTCACTAGCTAACCAATGATTCTCTTTTGTTTCCATAGAGGTGCCTCTTATTAAATACCTGATTGCTTGTGCCATAGGCCTACCTTTGACAGCTTACCACATCACCACCTCCTGAAATGAGACACACTGTTTTAACTGAACTGAACTGTTCTTGAGAGAACAGTTTAACGTGATGTGCAACAATCTACCACCAAACTTTTGGAATGTGAATCTTCTCCAGAAGTTTCAGAGGTGGGGAATGTACAGGTTCAGAACTGGCCTCCCCAGAATGTATCACTGTGGTATGTGAATTATTTTGAGTTGAAGGCAGTCAAGACCCTGTAGATCCACAGAAAACTTCCCCTAAATAATTTAAATTAGGGGCCTTATCCATAATAAGAGCTATCATCAGAAATAACTTTTTTTGACCCATCTCTATGGCATCTAATAACTGAACATCGGCTCTTATTGGGCCTGCAGTGACCTCCCTTTCTTCTAAAGTCTAAGGTATCTTAGCTCATTCTTATCTCCAAATGTCAGACGAGCATATCCTTTCTTCTCCAACCAACTCTGACCCAGGTTAATAGATGAGATTTCTACATAAACTAGGCACACTCAGAAGGAGCCACTTAGTTCATAAAACATTTCCATTTTACATCCAGATTGCTATATAGTTTATGTGATGGTTTCCAGGTAAGCATCCAGAGAGTCTAGGTTTGTTTGCTTTAAGCACTTGTAGCCAACCATGTCTATTCTAAAAGCATTCCAAAGATAAATACTATCTCTGTGAAGACCTTTGCATTCTTTTACCAGTATGTTTGTCCTTAATGTTTTTAGAAGGAGGTGAGTTCTATAACCAGCCTTCTTACCTTCCTTTGGGTGTCCCTCCCACTATAATAAGATTAAAAGGTTAATAGTTCAGTTGCTTAACCCTATTCTTCCCTGTAACATACCAGAATTTTAAATTTTCCCATTCACTATCCACAAATTGTAGAAGGCTTCTGTTCAGTCTTCAAGGATGATATTTAATGGCCAAGAACTGGATTTATTCACTCTGTCACTGATTTATGTGTTGTGTTTGTTTCAGTCATTCAATATTTATGGAGAATTTACTATATGACATAATTATTTACCATGATTATCTTGAAGCCAAAACAGATATATTTTTGCCCCTAAAAAAAAAAATGATGATGACGAGATCATCAACCTCAATTAAGAGGAGATAGGCTTATGTTTTAAATACGAATGATGTGGTAAAAAGTTACAAAACATTCTGTACTAGATAATGATTATTTTTAAGGCCCTACTCCTGTTGTACAAAGAAAAAGGATGCTAATTTGACAGGGATTAATATCAAAATGGAAGGTAAAATGGAGCCTTCACTTACCATTGCTCTTTTGTTAGGTCAGGATCAAACTCATTAGTAAAAGCAGCATTATTTCTATTGTTACAATAAGAAAATTGATAACACCTTTCCTTTGCCCAAGACGTTATATCACATACTCTTCATATATTATATCTGATATTAGACTGCACTGGTCAAATTCTTGCTGAGATGCTGCAGCATTACAAAAACTCCCAAACTATCAATGGCTAAACAATAAGCATTCATTTCATACTTAGAGGTTATGTGTATTGGTTGAGATTAAATTGATCTTACCTGGAGTCAGTTGGATACATCTGGGCAACGTTGGACTCCAGACTTTTTGTTGAGTCTAAGTCACCCCCATGCATCTTCATTGTGGGACCATGGCTGAAGGTAGATTCAGGCTGAAGATGTTACATTCACTTGGGGATAGTTTTCTCATGGCACATAGTGAAAACTCCAAAAAGACTGTGGGAAACTGGCAATGCCTCTTAGGGCTTTATTTCACAAATTAACCTACTTTCCCTTCTGTCTTCTTCCCATCCACCACAGTAAGTGTCATGTTTCATCACTGTGGTATGTGAAAGTTAAATGAACCCACAAGGAAGTCATGGCAAAGTTCTGCAAAATAGAAATTATTTGGGGCAAGTAATACTGTCTATCACATATAACAGTGAATATTCGTTATTTTGCCTTGAGTGTCAATACCAAATAAAGTACAGATTTACCAAGAAGAGGCTTAGCGTATTAGTTCATTTCAAACGTTTACAATTTTTTTTTCACCAGTGAGGAAACAAAGTATGTGTTTGTGTATTCTTAAATTGCTATAAGTGGATTTAGTTCTTGGGAAAGGAGTAAACATTTAAAATTTCTCTAAAATAATAGAATGCTAATAGAAATAGAAACCAACCATACACTGAGATCAGTTTGTGACCTACTATGGTATAATTATAAGAGAGGTAATTGTTCTTGTTTTAAATTAGAAAATTACGATGATTGTCTTTAGAGAACATTAATTGAGGACTTTTTGTTTTCTATCGATGAACAATAAATTACCATAAATATAATGGCTTGAAACACCATCCTTTTATTGTCTCAGTTTCTGTAGATGAGAAATAGAGACAGGCTCAGGTGGGTCTCTGCTTAGTTTCTCAGGCCGAAGCCAAGATGTTGGGTTCTTATCTGGAGGCTCTGGGAAAGAATTCTCTTCCAATATTATTTGTATTGTTGGCTGAATTCAGTTTCTTGTCATTGTAGGACTAGAGTTCCTGTTCCTACTCTTGGCTGTCAGCGAGGAACCCCTTTCAGTTTCTAGATGTCACTTGAATTTCTTTCCATATGCTCCCTACATTTTCAAGCCTTAGATGGCATGGTAAATCCTTCTTGTGTTTCCACTCCCTCTGGCTTCATCTTCTGCAAACAGTGAGAAAACCGCTGCAAAAAGGGCTGTGCGATTAGATTAGGAACACCTGAATAATTTTTCTATTTTATGCAACTTCTTAATAATCTTACCTACATCTGCAACATCTCTTTTTCCATGTAGCATAATGCAATTATGATACTAACACCTGGAGGTAAAGGTCACGGAGGACATCTTAAAATTCTGCTTAGCACAAGGAAAATCCTTTTTCAGACACATTTCTTATTCAAATTCATTTAGTAGCAGAATTACAGATTACCCTTTAAATATTTTTTTCTTCATGAAGCTATCAGATTTCCATTTCTCTAGGGGAATTTTTCTAATTTGCTGTTCAATTATACCAGTTAAGTTTTCTTCATTATTATTAAGAATCGCATACGTATTAGAGAAATCATCATTCGTTACTTTTTTCACCTTTTGGAAAAGACATAGGCCTACTTGCTAGATGAAAGTTGATATCTTTAAAGGCACAAAAACATTGCAAAATATTTCTTCACAAAATTGTAAGGTATACATTCAAAGTATTATCAAGAGGCATATCTTGTCACACCTTAAAATTATGAGCTGAATTAGTTAAAATTGATTTGTAAGAATGCCTAATATAATAGAATCACTATAGAAGTGTTGACTGAATATATCTAGGCCCCTATTTAGATAATTATTTGGTGTAAACACACAGATAGCACAGAAGAATCCAAGTACAGCAGAAGAATCCAAGCCCAGGGATGTCCAATATAGACTTTTCCACACACACAAAAAAATAAAAGAAAAGAAAAGAAAAAAAAAAAAGTAATTTAATAACAATGCCCAGATTTTTACAACAGGATGCTGAAATTGCTCCAATTACAGAACATATTGTTATATAAATGTCAGTCTGTCTAGAGCAAGATCCTGCCACAAAGATTGATGTTAAGGACAGAGTGACCACAGATTTCAAAATAACACTAAACTGAGATCATTTGTGAGACATTTTATTAAAGTCTATCCTCTCTTTTTTTGAAGCATGCCTGTAATTCATGAACTGAGGTGACTTAAAAGGACCCAATTTTTGCCATGAAGATTTAGTCTTTGGTTTAGAAAGTATGAAGAAAAACAGAATTTACTAGGACACAAAGAGCTTTTAAAATAGTCACTAACATGGCCATTGTAAATATATAAGCAGCAAAATTGGTTATCCCCACAATATCTGGAAGCCACGTGCATCCAATGTCTTGTGGCTGCTTCCAATAATAAGCCAGTGATGGCATAGTGAATGCTTCTTGTCCTTCAAATTTCACTTCTTTGTTTTCTGCCCAGCTCCTACGATATCAGTGTAGCCTGTTGCAACAATCCTTCAAACATACATGGCTACTCTGAGTTGGAATAAATACTTGATCTTCTGTAGTCAAACAACCACAGGCTCTCACATGCCCATATTGATCATCTAATTACAAGTGCAAATGTTGAGACTGTAGCCAACTATGTAAACAGCCTCCTCCTTTAGTGAATGATTAATTGGTACCTCACCAGTATGATCTTAAGCTATATCTGCCACCAGGACCCAGGTAATGCCAGTGAAGAGGCTCTGGGCACACTTTTTTTTTTAATTATTTTATTTAAAGAGCTATAAAATTCAGTATGTGAATAGGTTTTGATGCAGGGCAATGTCAGATCAGCTTTCAGACATGAGTCTGGTGCATAATTTATTTTATCCTTTAATCTTGCTAAGTATTAGTTCTGTGTAATTAATTTTAGGTCACAATTTTACTCAAGGTAACTATGTCAAACTCACTCTAGAAGCCCTCTGTAGAATATATCTAAACATATCTCCTTGGTATTTATAAAATCGTAGTGCAACAAGTATGATTGAGAAAACAAGGTATCTTTCAATCCAATAAATCCAATGCTTCTCCTTTGAGTATTTTATGTCAGGATTATACATAAATGGATGTTACCTCTTTTGAGATTGTCTTTTTATAAGTTACAGTAGAAGGATACTGAGAATGAAGAATCCCTGTACAGAGTGTATGTAATAGAATTTAGGGTAAAGACAACTGTTTCTTCCTGCTTACTAAACTTTAAATGATCAGTCTGCTCAGATATCAAGCAGTACACATTTTTGGCAACCATCTAGGAAAAACTATATAGAAATGTCAGCATTTTTTACCTTGAAGGGGACATAAAATTTTAGTCTGAATAATTTATTTCTGGAATGAAGAAACAAATGATTTGAAGATTTAAGGACAATATGAATTACCCTAGAAATGTTTTAGGATAACATGCATGTTTGGATTTTGCAACTATTGGTACTTTCTGTATTTCTAGAGATTTACAGTTTTCTTTTAAAGTAAATAAGTTCAATAGCATTTATTTTGCAAAGGAGTGAAAGACGTAAAATTGTGATGTCTCATGCTGCCATGGAAATATTTAATTGCTACTTTTTTAACGCAAATTAATTTTCTCATATGCTCAATTTAAGTATCATCCAATTTTCCTCTCTGTGGCCTTTTGCTTAAGGAGTAATTACATTGCTGACATTTTTAATTAAAACTGTGCTATCTATTTAAAAAAGCATTAAGCCTGCCATTGATTTCAGATCCTGAATAAAATTTTAGTTGATGAATAATGATATGTGTCTTAATACTCTCTGAAGCCTATATGTATTAGCATACAATTTAAATTGCATGGTATTCAAATAGAAACTCATTTAAAAAAATAATGGCATCATTAAAAATTAGGAACGTAATACAAAGAAACATACACACAAGTGTGTGTATATATATATATATTTACTTCTAATGAAGCTATGTATATCACCTAATAATTTGCAGTTGGAAAAGTAGAAAGTTAACACTTTAGCAATCTTTGGAAAAATAATCTACAATTTATTGTATATTCATTAAATATATTTCAAAATTCTGGAGAATGTTTCAAACTTTTAATACAGAGGACTTATTAGCCACTTAACCAATACATTGAGAGTGTTGGTAATGTTACGGAAAATACATCCAAAGAAAATGGTGGAGGGAATGTGCAGTCTAAGGGAACTGGCCTATGAATTCTGAACATGAAGATGGTAATCTTAGTGGACAAAAGGATTCTCAGTAATCTATAAATGAGGACAAAACTGATATTTAGCCAAGCATGTATCAAAAGATCTCACTTAGAAATTCCACAAACCAAGGATAGATTTATCTACTAATCTAATACATATGAACCTACTTCAGAAGACAAGGGAGTGACTATGATCAATCTGTTGCAACTATGTGCAACTTGACTTTGGTTTCTAGGATCACCCTACTCTTAATATCTTACACAAAAAATAAGTGAAGTCATTAGTAATATCTTACGTGAATAGCATGAAGAGCAAGATATAGTTCTCATTTATATTTACTGTAGAGTAAAAGGGGGCTTTAAAAACAAGGATATTCATACAATATAATTTCTATGGTGACCTATTTATATTTCTTCTAGTGTATTCTTTGTTCTGTATTCTTCACATTCTCAAGTTAAATAGGCTTCCAGACTCATTTTTATTTATATATTTTCATATATATACACACACACACACACACACATATCTATTGTGTGTGTGTGTGTGTGTGTGTGTATACTATATTTCCCCAAAAATAAGACTCGGTCTTGTATTAAAATTTGTCCCAAAAGACACATTAGGGCTTATTTTCAGGGGATGTCTTATTTTTTCATGTACAACAATTTACATTTATTCATGTACAACAATCTACATTTATTCATTTATTCATGTACAAAAGTCTACCTTTATTCAAATACAGTCATGTCATCTTCTGGAACATTGTCATAACTCTCCAAATGCCGAATTCTGGCTTGAATTTCTTGTGACTCCATTTCCTGTAGAACCATTATCCCCAATCTCTCATGTACAGTAATAGAGCTCTCCTTAAATGAGCACTTCTTGTCCATGTATCCTGCTTATAGTGCATTGGCAACATAGATATTAGTGATTTTATCCCATGAATTCTTCACCCAAGTCACGACCTCTTACAGACTAGGCTTCACAAAGTTTCCACGCTCATTTATCTCCCTTCTGTTTTCAATGTCATCATTGATTTCCATGCGCAAATGGTCCTTGAATGGCTTGTTTATTGCAATATCAAGAGTCTGGAGATAGGCAGTCATTCCTGTGGGAATCATTATTTGATCTATTCTTCTCTCTGCAAGGATGTTCTTCATGTCTTTAGTTCAGTGAGTGCTGGCTGAATCCCAGACTAGCAGACCTTTTTGGCCACCTCACAAAACAAGTGGCAGAATTAAATCAACCCACTTCCTTATAACTGCTGTGTGCACCAGGCTTTTTCAGTTTAAAGAACATAAATGCCTGGAACATGTTCAAGCTTATCTTTCTTGCCCTTAGTGATGATTAGAGGTGGGGCTTTCTTTCCGTCCAGACGAATTGTAAAAATACAGGTAACACGTGCACTTTCGTAACCAGTGGAGGGAATGTAGATTGGCGAAGCGCCCTTCTGATCAATTGTCGTTTAAGATCCTTGGCCCATAAACACTGCAGTTTCATCCAGCACAATCATGTTGGAGAGTTGGTATTTAGAAAAGTCGATGCCATCAACAAAGGACTTGAATGCAAGTGCACGTTTAATAACTTCAGTATCTTCCAGCTTGAACAGTGTTGTCAATCTTAGAGACAGTTCATATGGCTGAAGGAAGCCATCCAGCCAGTGTTGTGATGCTTTGAATTCTTCTGTGGATATTTCTAACTGGTGCCATTGCAAGGGCAAATGCTTGAATATCAGTCCTGTGCACAACCAAAGCCTTTGCTTTCCTGTCATCAGTCCATTCACAGATGATGTCTTCTAGCTCAGGAAATAATGGTTGAGACCTGATCCACACTTGGGCTTCTTAGCATTTCCCTCATCCACCTGTTGACTGAGGTTATCATACTCTGCTCGCCATTTTTGGACCATTCGGAGATCTAACTTCTTATCTTTGCAGAAAGCCATAAGGTTCTTGCCCCGGAAGTCCTCCAAGATTCCTTTCTTGTACTTGACAGAATAGCTCTTTCTTTGCACTCATCTTGTGTGGGGGTCAACATATTATTCCCTTTGTATCTAACATTAAATCAAGCGTTAATTGAAGACTTACGAGACAGGAGTGGCAACAGCAATGATGACAATTAAGAATGATGGTCCATACTAAAGCGACAAAAAATTGCAGGCACCAAAATGCAGAAAACGTTTCTTTATTTCACACAAGTGCATTAAGTACGTCCATTACAACACACAACATATTGAATTATGAAGATTCACATTAGACACAACCACATCCGTTCATTATCAAGTGTGCACCTTATTCGTGCATTGTGTCTGTACTACACTTGATCTTAGCCAAAAGGTCGAGAAGCGATGTGTCTGTACTATGATTGGTCATTCGGCGATAAGTCTTGAGTTCATCTGTTAACATAGGCGTTTACCTCTCATCCGAAGGAACCCGCTTGGGTATTTACAAATACTTAATTATAATTTATATTATCATTTATTTTAAGTATTAATGTAGGGAATGTTATTTATTTATATTCTGACAAATCACGTTAAGGTTGATTTTTCCGGTTAGGTCTTATTTTGGGGGAAATACGGTATATATAAAATATGTCATATGTGTATATATACACACGTATATTAGATTATGTTACCTAAATTTAATATTTAATTTTTTTTTAGATATTCCTTACTCATAAGGCATCTAGTGCCTTATATATGGTCAGACATAGTTACTTGGAAATGAGTCTTCTATTTCAAATTCAGATCTCGGATTAAATTTATTACATTTATGAGACTCATTACGTTAATTTTCTTAGTGTTCATTTAACCCAACAACACAACATACACTTAACTTTCCCTCAATAATTTCCTTTGATTTAAATTCTCTCCATTATTAAGGAATTTGATGTATCCCTTGTATGGCTAGAGGATAACTGTGATTTTGCCTGCTATGAAAGATTATTGTGATAATATATACTTTCGAAGCTTTAATTTTCTTCTTTAATTTGCAACTCTTTCAACTAATTCTCATACTTTTGCTGCTCCAGGTATTAAGCAATGGGTGTAATTTAATGATAAAAGCAGCAGATGTTATTAATGAAAATACTTTAGCTGCATAAAATACCTATTTAGAAGATGTCATAGTTGAGAAGGGGGATAGTCAGGGCCTTTCTTATTTCTAATGACTACTTTTCATATTGGCAGAACAGAAACAAATTTCTGCCCCATTAGGGAGTTTTCAGAAGTCATAAACATGAAGCGAAGCAATATATATATATATATATATATATATATATATATACACGTATATACATATATATACACATATATATATACATATATGATAAAAATACTGAATACACCTCTCATAAATCAACATTTGGGTGAAAACTGCATATGTCAATTACTAGCCTCACTAAGAAATAACATTCCTCAGTAATAAATACAGTTTCTAGAATTAAAATGCAATGAACTCTTTGATAGCCATCTACTCTAGCTAAGGAAATAATCAATTAATTAATTTAAATTTGTTTCAGAAGTATTTTAAAAGTGTAAAAATATTTTCATTTTAGCTACTATTATCTCATTGTACAGGTTTGAATTTGAATGGTTCACTCCATATAGACTGAATCTTGAATCTCAGTTAGGATGTATATAAATATAGAACTGTGTACATATGGAAAATATTCTCTACATTATGTTGAAAATTTTCTTGGGCATACTAAATTGTGATACCAGGGAAATTTAAATTTAACTTTTCTCTACTGATGCAAATATCCAAAAATATTCAATCACTAAATACTGATTATCAAGGAATTTAAACAGAGTGAAGAATACCATAATATTTTTATATTTTCTTTGTGTTGTAGTTCATAACTTTAAAATTCCACATACTGCTGGTAGGATATAGATTGGTAAAATCTTTCTCTAAAACAGAAAAATGAGTCAAAGACAAGATAAGGCAATATGAACTTTGATATAAAAATTGATCTGCTGCAAATACATACTCTAGAAATAATTTGACAAATGGCAAAAGGGAACAGTACAAGAAAATTTTTTGTAGCTTTTCTTACTTTTGGAAGTATGCAGTAAAGAACAGACAAATACACAAGGTAATTTCAGATAGGGTTGAGTATTTTAAAGGAAGTAAAATAATATAATAGTTGAGCACGGTGGGAAGAGGCTCATTTAAGTAAGGTGTTTGGGGGAGGCTTCTCTGTGGAAGTAACATTTGATTTGATTCTTAAATGATAATTAGGTTACTAGTTTAATAGTTCTAGGCTAAGAACAAGCAAATATAATAATAAAGAATTGAGGTGAAAATAAGCTTGGCATTTTCAAAGATAATAAAAATGATCAGTGTGTGTTAGGCATGTGTCAAAGAGGAAGGAGAGAGATTGGATGGAGGCATCATAATCTTGGGTGATAGACATGTTAAGAAAGCCTGAAGATGAGAACCTATTTTTAATTGATATGTGATTCCTATTGGAACTGCTAGAAATTAAAAAGTCAGAATAGCAGTCTGAAATCAGATAATACAAGGTTTTAAGCCCTAGGAAGAGTTTGGGGTTTATTTCAGCATGCACACAAGCCACCAGAAAACTTGGAGAAGCACCACAAATGTATTTGTATTTTAAAGGACTATGCCTTCTTCTGTTGGGCGATTGTACTCTAATGTGAGGAGGTAAAGATTTGAAGCAGTGAGACCAATTAGAAGCTGTTATAGTGATACAATTTCTATTAATATATTTATGATCTTTGGAAAACATGTAGTTCATATATATATATATATATATATATATATATATATATATATAACTCTCGGAATGTATTTTATTCATGTTTATATTATGTTCTGAAGATCCTGACAACCTTAACTGTTCCACTATAACAATTAGAAAAGCTTGATCCATTGTAAAAGTCATAATTTTAAAGACACCAAAGAGCAGTGGAAGTGATAATGAACACAATTGAAATATCAGTGATGGGAGACTCTTCTTAGGTGAACTGACTATCCTATCGCTGGCTATTTCTTCTTGGTGGCATTTACTGATTTTGAGTAGGGACCAAGGAAGGACTTGGCTGTGGATCAGACTTGGTCTATGCTAAGGGACTCAACTGAAAGTAAGAAAAAATTGTATCTTGAAATTATAGGGCTGATGGAGGAAACAGACAACTCGAGAATACCCAAGTACAGCCAGTTTTCCCCAAGGGACAAATTCTGAATCTGGATCTGCTGGCAGGTGGCTTTGTTTGCTAGTAAACCAAGTACTATCTTTTATGATTGTGTAGTACTTAGCATATGTCGCAGCAGATAAATGGAGCCTGCCTCAAAACACATATCTGCCTCAACATATCTGCAAGATTTAGAAGTAAGAGGAGCCAAGAAACTGGATAGCTAAACTTATAAAGTCTGTAGGTCAGAATCTCTCAGATTTTCAGGGATGAAGAAAGAGATCTGACAGACTCTCAATCCAAAGATTGAAATGTCACAAGAACACACCCCCAGGAACAGACACAAAGCAGATGTAGATTGAATCTTACGAAAAGTGCAACCCAGAAACAATCCCGTTCCATCCTTGTCTAATTTGAGATCAGCTCTTTACCCTGTCTTCTAACAGGGGAAAGAGAAAGCGTTCTTTGGCAAGAAAAATAAATAAGTAAATACTTTCTGGAGCCTCCATGGTTCTTTAAAAAATAACTAGACATACAAAAAGGCAAGTAAAATGTGACTAGTAATTCATAGAAGCACAGTGACAATCCAAATAATGAAGGGAATATAAACAAAGTCATATTAATAATATGCTCAATGTAATATAGGAATGATAGACAAAATGGATGAAAATAATTTCCATAAAACATTGAATCTATAAAAATAGAATCAAATGTACACATAAGAACTGTAAAATACAATATCTGAAAGAAAGCAATCAAACCTGTTGAATGTTTTTTAACAACAGATTGCACACCGAACTTTTACATTCACTTTGTTGTATATAAAGTGTACACACCAAGTGTTTATGTAAAATGTAGATATTATGTATATGGTGTATATAAGAATTAATAAATAGTAATTATGTCGAGAATTGCTGCTGACTCCTCTTTTTCATCATGTTTTCTCTTCCTTTTTGTATTTTGATTAATATTGATTACTGTTTTAGACTGGACAATTGGCATTATCTACTGAAACAAACAAGCCCAAGATCTCAGAGCATTTAAATGGATTTTTTTTCTTTCCGATGATAAGTAAAATGCTAATTTTTCTTGGAAATGGTCCCTCTAGACAGTTCTCCGCTAAGTGGTGACTCTGGGACCCAAGTTCTTTTTATTTAGTGACTTCAAGAATTGCCCGGGTCCTCAGAATCCACTGCATTCAATGGTTTGACAAGAAACCTTTGCGGGATTGTGCAGTCACCACCTTAGACCTTCAATGACTTCCATCAACTTCCCAGCATGCAATGCTATCATGGTTGTAGTGACCTGAGTTAGAGTGCCTGACAAGTGAACCACTCCCCCACACAGCTCTGCACAATGGAAAGGAAACATAAATAGGTGTAGCTCAGCAAGTAATCTTTGCCACAATTAATGTGTGCATGCAATGAAGCGAATTACAATCTACATGCAAATAAAATGCATTGTTTCCATATTGAAAATAGTTACTTAACCCCTGTCTTTTCTTCTTTTCTCTAAAGTCATCTTATAGATTGGCCTACTTATTTAATTGGTCAAATTCAATTTTTTCACAGCTTCAGTGTTATAAATAAATTGTCTCTAAAAGTTTTAATTGCTTGTAATTTATCAGATAAAAGGGACACTTCGTCTCTTTCACATTTATCTGTCCATTTTAAATGTACAGATTAGATTTTGTGCTCCCCACACGGGCAAAAGACAAAAATTTATGGAGCTATTCTGTACATATATATGTATGCATGTTGAATCATCATTTTTTCATTCCAAAATAATTGTTCACAGGACAAAAGTTATACTTCCTTACCAGTACAGTATCAGTTTAACCTGGTTTTCTAACCACTATTGCTTTGTAAAAGTATTCTTTTTCTCTTTACTTATATAAAAAAGTTTTCATAAAAAATATTTGCAATAGGTTTCCTCAAAGTGTAAGTTAGTGATCATACTGTTTGCCTTATCAGTTTACTTCCCCATGCCACTCATCAGTCTTGAAACCTGACCTATATGACAACTTCTTTTCAGGCAGTTTCAAACAATGGGAACCCCAGAAGGAGATAGGGAGCTCCTAATGTCAGGGTGTTTATTCTTCTGGGTCCATCTATGACCCAACACCGTGGGGTAGTTTTGACTCTGGACTGTATCAGTGCTTCTATCAAGGTGATGTCATCTGTAGGACTCTCCCCTAGGTTCTGGTACATGTCCTTTTCTCTTCTAATCCTATTCACTACTCTATCCTCTACTATCTATTGCTTCATATTTTAAAAAAAATAACATTATTTTAAATTAAATGAAGAAACAAAAATATCCATTACAATTAAAACATATATTAAAGTGTGTGTGTGTGTGTGTGTGTGTGTGTGTATCTCCACACTGGGCACACTGGGCCTCATTATTTGGCCATAAAAGATTTTAACCATATTATCACTCCAATTTCATGTACATATCGTTATAAGAGACATAGTTATTCTGTCCTTTATTTAAACATTAACATTGACTACAAACTACTATTTATAGGTTCAAAAACTGGTTTACTATAGAGCCAAAAAGTTGATGTGCAATTCAAAACCACTAATCACATGAAAAATTACATTTTGTATTATATTGTTTATCATCAATATGCACTTTAGAAAATTGATGGAAAAAACTCTAGAAAAGTATATGAATAGAATGTGTTATTCATAAATGGGAGATAACCTATTGGATTATAATTATGTATATTTTTCAGCCTTCATCACTGAATGCAACAAAATGTGATACAATTAGATGATAGATACGAGTAGAGATGGATAGAGACAGAGAGATTTTACAAAATTATATTCATTCTTAACATGTTTATAAAACATGATTTTCAGTAATTAAGATTAACTGATGATTAAGAAAACTGATGATTTTCAGTAATTAAGATTAACTTTGTGATTAAGTTAAACATGATCATAGCTAAAAATGCATATAAAAAAGTACATTGTCTCAGAACTCATTACTACTCATGGAGATATGTGGCTCTCCTCCTTCTGAGAGCATGGGGATCTGCCCTGTGTTACCCCCTACAGTGGGAGTCATGTCCACATTACTTGGTTTGTCCTATGAAATAGATGTAACGTAAATATGTAAGTAGATATCTATGTCATTTCCATGAAGAAGCATGTACTTGCTGGTGCTAGGCTTTCAGGCCTTCCTTAACTTTGCAACAGAGAAAAGGTAAACAATGTTTTGGTCATGGTGGATTTTCCTATTCCGACTTTCCATAGAAATGGAATCATACAATACGTAATTTTTTTAATGTCTGGTTTCTTTCCTTCAGCCCAGTGTTTTTAAGATTCTTCCAGATTGTAGCATATCCCGCCCTCCCCAATTCTGAGTGGCCACCAATTATCCAGATTTCTGAAATGTTTATTAAACATAAATGATGCAATTCTTAGTAGGCTATATCTTTTCATTGAGTTTTCTTACATTTCATATTATCATCTACCTTTTCAGGAGTAGAAAAGTTTAAAAGGCAAAATGTATTTAATTCTACAACTGGTCATTATCTTACTAAATAGTATTAGCTCAAAGACAGCTTTGGAACTGAAAGGAAAATACAAAAATTTTTCTTTTACTGTTTTAATACATTCTCCTAGATGTTTCTGAAAACATATTTTAAAAATTTACCCACCTCTGTAACTCAAAGTGAAAGGAAATGTGAATCATATAAAAAAATGTAAATATGTTCTCTCAACAGCAACAACAAAAATCATAATAAAAATCTTCATTTTGGTAACTGATAAATTTTAGACAATTTCCATGAAATTTTAATTATACAGAAACCCCCCTTTTTTCATAAATTGAAATAAACTACGTCTTGAAATCTTAGGATCAAAGTGCATTACATTTTTCTTTAATATATGTGAAGTTCTAAAACTCAACTCAGCACCAAAAGAAGCTACAAATGAATTCTTCATCCTGGGTATTAGTGACAAAAGGGATTAAATAAATACATTTGATTTCTTTTCTTCTAAAGTATAAGCTTGCTACAATAACAGAATAAAGCTTCAGATTTCTTTTCTGTATTATATTGCAAAACTCTTATCTAATGTAAATTGATATTTAATAGCTTTTTCTCATCCCTGTGGGGATTTGGCATCTTAACAAAAAATCAATTCTTCTTTCAACTGCCCTAAAGTTAGTTTGCCTACTATAAATTTTGTTTCCGCTAAAAATATATATATTTTCTTCCTCACTCCAGCTGTTATTACCGCTCTCTCCTACCTTTATCTTACTCTACCGCTTTGCCCTGCCATGGATTCTTCAATCTTCTGATAATGCATTTAATCCTCTAGTTCATCATTCAAGAATATCAACTGTGTTTTTCTGTTTTTTGTATTTTTGTTTTTAATAAAAATATTTTTTAATAGAAGGGTTAAGCTATAAAGTGAATTTGGCATATAAAGAGCAAATATAAGGCAAGACATGTGAGGCATCAGAATCTTGTCATTTTTAGTGACTCAGAGTCTTCTGTCCGTATCCTTTGTTGTGTTTCCATGGTTATTTATAGCAGCTTTTTCAAATACAGGGACTCCTTGACCAAAAGGTAGATATAAAATGCTACCAAGGCAGATCTGTGACCTACAGTGCTGCTCATAAGGTGAATGTAGTTTCAGTTTCTAAAAGATAAAGGGCCAAGTGCCAAAACTGTCATCTGCACAGGTACCGAACTGTCCGTCTCTCCCCACAAGCTGTTCCAGTGTTGCACCCCTACACAAAAATACACCGTGGGATTTCCATTCAGTTTGAAACTTTATTTCAAAACACAATGACTTCCAATAATGTAGTTAGCCACCATTATTCTGTTTTTTTTTTTTTACTCTGCAAAATCTATAGGAGGAAGTCATGGATTTATCATTGAGGGCTAGCCCTGTGTTCATATTGTCATTCATTTTTGTGAATTTTGCGCGTGTGAGTTAATTTCATGTGTCTACGTGCTAGGCCACAGTACCCTGTTATTTAATCAAACAGGATTCTAGGTGCTACTGTGAAGTTATTTTGTAGATAGCATTACCAGCTACAATAAGTTCACTTTGAGTAAAGGAGGTTACCCTTCCTAATGTGGATGGGCTTCATTCAGTCAGTTGAAGGCCTTAAGGACAAAAACTGAGGTTTCCAGAAGAAAATCTGCCGCAAGACGGCAGCGTCAATCCCTGCCTGAGTTTTCCGTCTGCTGACATACCCTATAAGTTTCAGACTTGCCAGCCTCACAAACAAGTGAGCCAGTTCCTTAAGATAAATCTCTTAGCATGCAACCACATGCATATCTGGGTATGTGTATGCACATGATCTTCTGTTAGTTCTGTTTCTTTGCAGAACCTAATACAATCATCTCTTTCTTCTCTTCTCCAGCTTCCCCTATTCATTCTCTCATTTCTTCCCTTCTGTGCAGTGGTGCTTGTGCTGACCAAGGTGATGGTTGGGATATGGTTGAGGGGAAGCTGAGTTCAACATATACTGAGTCAGATTGGATGGGATATACTGTACGTGGTTTTGCAGTGATTTCCCTCTAGATTTCTCTTCTTTATAAATGTGTCTTCTCTCTCACTATAGCCAAACCATTGTAATGTCCTCCATGAATACTCCTGCTGCCCAGTGTGTTGATATTGTGAAATAAACATGCAGGACTAAAGGTTATAACAGCGTGAACTTGCCCTCCAGAACCTGTCCCTGGAGTGTGAGTAGCAGAGAAGAAAAAAACGTTTGAATGAATGACCCAAGGAACTAGTCCTTTGAAAATTCCTACACATCTTACAGATCACATAAAATACTGTCTTGGCAGAGGTTTATTATTTTTCAACATTAAAGAAAAATCCTAAAATTTGGATGAATAAATCTGAAAGGAATCAAATCAAATCTAAATAATATGAAATAAATCTGAAACTAACTTTTACAAATGATAAATTATAAGAAATATATTTTGATCAACTATGAGTGCAAAGTCTTTCTATCCTCTATATAGAATATATTTAAAAATTGTTACATGATGTGGTCATCAACCAATATACAGCCAAAAAAATAGGAAAATTATTATAGCATTTTCTCAGGCAGATAATTAATAAAAGTTTCATTTTTATGAGTTATAGTGCTTTCATTATTTGCAACCTTTTAAAAATGCTGTATTTTTTTTTCCTCATCCTAGTGCCCATTTCTTTTCTTTCATACCTAACGTCACGTTTAAAGGTTGTATACTTTAGGTTAAATTTCCCTGAGTGTAAAAATTTTAGGTGAAAAAAAAATCACTGCAGGGAGGAATTACTGGCTCCTGTTTCTGCTGTAACACGGGCTGAAGTCGTTCTTTGTCACCATAGCTATGGCTGCTGATTCAATCAACTGGGATGCTACACAGACAGTTGCAGTCTGCCATCCTCCGATAGTGAGCCCGCGGCCACTGAAACCTGCTCTGTCGTAGCTGAGTCATCAACCCCACACCACTTTCCACTAAAGTCACTGCTGAGAAAGCTTACACAGGGACATGCCACCTCTATTTCTTTTTCTTGCTGTGGCAGGAAAAAATAGGAGTACCAAGTGCCATGGTCCCTTGATCAGGTGTGTCTCGGCAGTGATGGTTCTCTGCAAACCAGAGTGCAACATTTCCTCTTCTTTATATGTGTTTCCTTTCCCTCACCATAGAATAAGATTGCCATTAAATAGAAGTAGTATAATGGGGTTTAATTTAATGGAATATTAGTCAACCTTAGAAGAGATCATGCCTTTTGCGACAACATGGATAAAGCTGGACAACATTATGCTAAGTGAAATAAGCCAGGCATAGAAAGATAAATATTACATGATCCCGTTTACAGGCAGAATCTGAAAATGGGAAACTCACAGAAGCAGAGAGTACTGCAGTGGTTTTCAGTGGCTGGAAGGAGGGGGAAAGGAGGAGCTATTGATCAAAGGGTACAGTTCCAGGGAAAGATGAGTAAGTTCTGGAGATGTAATGTACATCATGGTGACTGTAATTAGTAACACTGAGGTGTATATTTGAAATTTGCTAAGAAAGTAGATCACATGTGTCCTCACCACAGACATATTCACCAAGGTAACTCTGTGAGAGGATGGATATGTGAACTACCTATATTGTGGTAATCATTTCACTAGGTATGTGCATATACTAAAACATCACATTGTACACTGCAAATGTGCACATTTTTAATTTGTCAATTATATATCAGTAAAGCTGGGAAATAAATTAAAAAAAAAAAAAAAGATGCATGCAATTGTGTTAGAGATAAAGAGAAACTAAGATGAGAATTATGTTGTTTCAGAAAAGGTATCAATCCCAGGAGAGGCATCAGTCCGCCAACCAACCTAAATTAATATAATAACATTAGCGTTCAATTCATGCAAAGTTCTCTGTAAAATCATATAATTCTCCAGAATACCCATCCTGCATGCAGTGACTCTGTGAGCTTGGTGGCCTTATATTATGGCTCTGTATTCTCAAATGATGCCTTCCCCATGAAGAAACAGACTGGTGACACATACAGCCTTCTTCACTGCCTTAGCTCCAAAATATCATATATTATTCTCATGTTATATTGGCCAGACCAGTCACACAGTCTTTGATATTGACCGAGGAAAAAAGAAGGACTAGTTATTGGTGAGAAGTAGATATTGGTCTACCTCAGAGACTCAGAAATGAAACTTTGATATGTCAATTATTGTGATGTAATGCTCAGAGTAACTCCTTCTCTGCATTTATCCAACGAATGCAAAAAAAAAAAAAAAAAAAAAAAAAAAAGACTAATGGATTGAGTCCTCGGAAAAATCATGGATTCATTTTTGTAAATACTTTATTTGTAGTTACATTCCAAATTCTCCTGTTTTTACCATAATCCTACATACCTCGTATTGTAAGACATGTATATATATATATATATATATATATATATATATATATATATATATTCAATATAAAATGCTAATTTAAAAAGAGTAATTTAAATACATCCTTTATCACAGGGAATGCATAAGTAAAAATTAGGTTAGCATGAGGCACATAGTTTATGAACATAGATTATGTTTCTTGCAATTTCTAACCCTTTGAGATTTGATTTAAGGCACAGCACCTCTAAACTCTTGGTGCCTTAACATTTGTTTTCTCCTTAGATATACAAACATAAAATCCATCTAAACCTTTCAGATCCAGTCACATACATGCTAGAAAACAAAAACAATCACTTTTCTAGAAAACTTAGATAAAAATGAATAAGGTATGTACCAGTTTGCATTCCCACCAACAGTGTTCAATTTCCCTTTCTCTACATCCTCACCAGCATCTATCTCTTACCGTTTTTTATCAGAGCCATCTTAACAGGTATGAGGTAATATCTCATTGAGGTTTTGATTTGCATTTCCTTCATGGTCCAGAAACGCTGTTGATTCAGATTTGGATCCGCACATCCATTTATCCACCAATGCTGGAGAACTGCATGAGGATATTTAATTGGCATCCCAAAATTAACATGTATAAAACAGAACCATAATTCTCTTCTCCTCACTCCTGCTCATTCCAGGAAACTGATTCTGACCTCACATTTATTTACTTTTTAAATGTACCAACAGCACAAACATTCAACAATTCTCAAATTCATCTTCCTTCTCCCTATGTATTATGGACATCACATGATTCATTGATTCCTGACTCTTTCGCCTTCTATATTGATGGCTTTTTTTGATTCTCTCCATCTCTATGGGCAGCAGCCTATTTCAAGTTTTTATCTTGTTTTAGTTCAACTTCTCTAATGGCTACCAAACTTATTTTTCTGTTTCCATTCTTAAAACTCATTTGATCTATTATTCACAGGAGTCAGCATTATTACTTTTAAAATGAAAATCCTCTTATTCTAGTGTTTTAAAACTTTCACTGGGGTTTCTATTATAAATGGAATAAAACTACAGTTGCTACTTGGATTAGAAAGATATAAATAATCTCTATCCTCTATGCTATATATCCCTCTGGTCTCTCTAGAGGCGTATATTAACCAAAAGGAAACAAAGATAATCCATCGAGGGCTGCAATAGATTAAACTTCTACATTTTTTCTAAAATTAAGAAATACATTAAATTTAGTATTACTCATATTTAATGAATAAGTTCCTATTGTCTCCTTTACTTGTTCTATATGCAAGTTTTCTGGACAAAGAATGAATTTCAAATGCAAAGAAATTATTATCCCCACTTTTACTTCTTTCCTTTGGAGAGTTCTGGCATTTTGCAATTTATCTGTCTCTGGTTTAATTCTATCTGTGAGTAAACTGACTTTTAAAGTATATAACTTAAATTTTTTTCTGGTAACCCCCTCCCTCAAATTTAAGAAATTACCATTAATGTCATTATATATGAAAACTGTAGTGTTCATATTTCTCCTGCTCTACTGTAAATTACCAGCATTATTATGCACTACAATGAAAATTGAATCAGATATGACAAAACATTAGGCAAATACAGTACCTTTAGATGTCATTTAAAAATGTTATTAATTAAAATACATTAACTTACATCTTCACCTTAAGTACATGCAAATGCCTAATTTCTATGAGAATGAGTAAGCGAGAGCATTCCTGACAGATGAAACCTAGTGGATAAAGATCCTATAACAGAACAAATTAAAACCCCTTGCAGAAAGGTGAAAAAGAAAAGAAAAAGGCTTTGTGATTATAAGGACCCTTCCTCCTTACTGGATTGTAAGAGGCAAAGGGTAGAGAAACAGGATCATCAGGCAAAGTAGACAAGAATTAGGTCACTTGGTATTGGAGACCAAAGTTATTTATCCTAATAAAATGGGAAACCGTTGAAGAATTTTGTTTTCTAAATGTTCACTCTTGATGAAATGTAGATAATATACTACCGTGTTACCCAAAAATAAGACAGGGTCTTATGTTATATTTTGCTCCAAAAGACACATTAAGGTGTATTTTCAGGTGATGTCTTATTTATTCATGTGTAACAATCTACATTTATTCAAATACAGTCATGTCATCTACTTCTGGAAGATCGTCATAATATACTAAATGTGTCCGTCTGGCTGACAATCTTAACTGGGAATTATTTTGGGGGTAGGTCTCATTTTCAGGGAAATATGGTAGGAAGAGCTAATAGTAATTGAGAGGAAATCAACTAGGAAGCAAGTGTGTAATTTAAACAGAGATAGTGGTGTTTGATCTAAAGTGGTGGTGACAAATACTGAGAAAAACAGATGTCCTAAAGAGAAATGAAGGACATAATATTGACAGGATGTGATGAGAGATAAAGGTGGGTGTTTATGATACTTCGACAAGGTATCAAAAATAAATTTGGAGGTCTGGATTGCGCAGCAGGATGATCGGTAGTGGATTTCTATAGAATATAGAAAAATGTGGGAAGATCACATTGGTGTTGGAGTGGGATTTCATGATATTCACTCTGAATATTTTATGTGAATGCCTCTGAGATATCACAGTGGAAATATTAAAAACAGATTAACATAGTAGAAAAGTGGCAATCTGAGCTAAAGATATAAATTTGAAATTCAAGGAGCATAATAATCATGACCAAGAAAACAACAATAATTACTAACGTATGAAAATCTCAGAGATTTCCTCCCCATTGCTCCTATTTTCTCTTCCATTCACTACACTACTGTGTTTCCCCAAAAATAAGACCTAGCCGGATCATCAGCTCTAATGAGTCTTTTGGAGCAAAAATTAATATAAGACCTGGTCTTATTTTGCCGTAACATAAGACCGGGTATAATAATATAATATAATATAATATAATATAATATAATATAATATAATATAATATAATATAATATAATATAAATACCAGGTCTTATATTAATTTTTGCTCAAAAGACATGTTAGAGCTGGTGATCCGACTAGGTCTTATTTTTGGGGAAACACAGTATATACAGGCTTTATAGTCACCTGCTCATTTCCATTCTGTAGCTGCTCTCAGGAATTTCTAAGGTACATCTGTCATTTCCACTTATGGTATGCAGGAGAATCTGGGACTAGAGCAAAACAAACAAAAACTTCAGGTAAAAACAGTCATTCAACGATGGAAGGTGTATGGTTAGGAAATAATAGATGAATTTCAGGGTATTTAGGCAGAAGAAATGCCTTGAGGAGATAAAAAATATTTAGAACAATCAATAAGAAAACAGGTGATATCTCATTGTGGTTTTTATTTGCATTTCTCTGATGATTGGTGATGTTGAGCATCTTTTGTCTATTGGCCATCTGTATGTCATTTTTAGAGAAATGTCTATTCAGGTCCTCTGCCCAGTTTTTAATTGCATTGTTTGTTTGTTTGTTGTTGTTGAGTTGTGTGAGTTCCTTATATATATTTGGTTATTATATATATTTGGTTATTAACATCTTATCGGAGATGTTGTTTGCAAATATCGTCTCACATTTGTATGGTTGCCTCTTCATTTTATCAATGATTTATTTTGTTGTGCAGAAGCTTTGTAGTTTGATACAGTCCCATTTATTTATTTTAGCTTTCACTTACCTTGCCTTTCAGGTCAAATTCATAAAAATCCTCTGAACCCAAGGTCCATAAGTTTAGTACGTATGTTTAGTTCTATGCAGCTTATTGTTTCAATAAAATAAAAGGATGGTAAGAAATGTTACTTGGATTAAGTTTGTCAACATTTGAAAATTATTTTTTTACAATTAGTTATTTTACATAACTAAAATGTTTTGAAGCATTATTTGTATTTGTTTTTGAATTATTTCTTTGATCAAAACACCATTCTATGATTGGAATAAATCCTCATAGCTTCAGGATCACTTATAAGGCCTGTATTCTGAAAGATTGCTTTGAAGATGCTAAGCCCAAACCTTTTGGGAGTTTTTTTCATCTCTAATCATAGACGTTAAATCTTTGTTGAGGGTTCGGAACCTAAAATTTTGGCTTATTGGTAAAAAAGGTTCAGTGACTGAGTTTCTATAAAGTGCTTGGGAGGTCAAATAAATTGGAGTGAAAAAAATTATACTTTCCCAGAAACAGGAAAAGGCATAATTTTTAAGTGGAAATTACATTGGACTACTACTGTTTTAATAATTATTCTCTCATCAAATAATGTTCTTTGAACAAGGTTTATAGCCTCTCTCTCTCTATGCTTTGATTTCCTAATTTATAAATAGAGACATCCTTTTACTATTTGCATTTATCAGAACTGTGGGAAAGATTATGGGTGGTAAAGTTTTTAAATTTTTAATGCCGTGTCCTTTGTTGTTGTTGGGGAGCATTTTGGAATGCTGTTAAATAGAACATCTATGAAAGAATTGCTCAATCTAGAATGACTTTCTGGAATACTGTGTTAAGCTGTCACCAGTTGCCAGTTCATGGAAATATTTACCATAGAAATATAAATATGAAATGAATGGATGAGATATACTTATGTAAATAATTTTATGCTTTGTTATCATAAAGAAGGTGTAATTATTCTAAATGGTTTTCCCAAGTTTGGACATATTATCCCTTCCTCTTTTGAGTATGATATGACACCAAATCTTTTTATGGTTGCCAATAATAATACTAAGACCATGAAAATGGGAGGGAAAATAAATAGTAGAGTTGTTACTCATTTGATGTTTTGTATATTTAATTGATACCCTTAACAATATATTTCTACATCTGTTTATGGTTCATGTAAGATGTTTGGATGTGGAGGAGTTCTACTGTTGGTAAAATTTCTATTGTACAACTTTTTCTCAATTTTTCACAGCCTTGATCCCCACAACCTTGATAGTGTTGATAAACTATAAATGGTGGTAATAATAATGATAATAATAATAAAAGAGTTGCCTACCTATATATTACAATGAGAATAAAATCAAGACACAGTTTCTGGTAACTACTAGTTTGTTTTAATTTATATATATTATGGTGTTAAGAAATCGAAGAGCATATATATGTTTAAAATGGATGGATATACAGATGTTTAATACTAACAATAAGGTTTTGAAGCTCAAATATACACCTAAAAATGTAAATAATTACTATTAATAATGATGAACTGTTATTTTATAGTAAAAGATTATTATAGACTGAAAGTTTGTGTATCCCCAAAATTCATATGTTGAAACCAATACCCATGAGATGGTATTTGGAGTGGGGTCTTTGGGAGGTGATAGGTCATAAGAGTACAGCCTTCAAGAATGGGATTACTGCCCTTAGAAAAGAGGCACCAGGGAGTTTCCTGTCCCTTTTTGCCATGTGAGGACCCAGCAAAAAGGCACTGTCCATGAACCAGGAAGCAGACCCTCACCAGACACCAAGTCTGCAGTTACCTTGATCTTAAATTTTCCAGCTTCAAGAACTGCAAGAAATAAATTTCTGTTGTTTATAAGTTTTTTTTGTGATAGCAGTATGAATGGACTAAGATATATTTATAAAGAGGCATATAATCCACAGTGATCTGTTCTTTTTTAAGCAAAATTAATAATCTGAAAATTATTTATGAATAACTATAATCTTCAGATTCTAAAGCAGAATGTTAAATCCCTATTACCCCACTCAAATTAAACTTTAGCATCCTTAAAACTAAAGAGGCCTATAGAAATTCCAGATTCAATATAGCAAGCTCTTAAAGCCGTAAGGTAAATTCCCTATCTCCAGGCAAAAAACAAACAAAAACATTAAGAGATATATTTTCAACATAAGAACCAATTACAAACATCCTTTCAACCATCCTTAGAATGTTGGTTAACGAATCTTTTTATCTTCATTGCTTATATACTTCATACACATTAGTAATTTAGCATCCCAAAATAAAGAACACATTCAGATTTGATCATATTTAAATATTAAAATAATGCTCTAATATATTTTCCCAAATTCAAAATATCCATCATTGAAATTAATCTAGTTTGCTCTCGACTAATTTTTGCTACTCCAATATATAGGTAATGTAAGTTATGAAGTTCAATTAGCTATTTATAATAAATCAGTAATTTGATTTTTCTCCTTAGGGGAGAGATTGACAATATATAGTCAGTGTAGATCTTTATTTCTTAGTAATTATTAGAGAAATATGGAACAACAGATGGATCTAAATCTCTCTAATGAAAGACTTGTTCTAAATAAAAGAGAGGTGCTATTAAAAAATAGTTTTCAGTAACAGTTTAAAAAATTAGTACAATTGGATTATTCTATCAATGATTACCTTTATTAGCCAAGCTGTCTACCTGCCCTATTTTACATTTTATTTTGTTCTTAAACTTAATAAACATGTTGTATAATGATGCAATTTCAAGAATCCCCATTAATATAGCATATTATCACATAGATATGACCAAAGGCTTTATGTCTTTCTTAACCACACTTATTGAGCTAGTAAAGACTATATTATTATTTCTCATAAAATAAACTTATATTAGTGCATATTCTCCTTAATCTACTCTCCCAAGGTTTAATACTATAAACTGGTTATAAACCTGAGGAACACTCCTAGAGGCTGAATTAATTTACACAAAGTAGGAGATGAGGAAAAATAAATGAACACTTTCTTGGATAATAAGAATCACACACACACACGTGCATACACACACACACACACACACACACACACACACACACACACACACAAAGTGAGGAAGAGGAATCTGGCTTTTTCTTCTCTGATATGGAAACTCCAGATACCCCTTTCCACTGATATGGTGACACATGATGTCTGGGACTGTGGCTGTTCTGTCCATCCGGTTCCTTGAGTGACTACCCAGGATAGAGTTCTCAGATAAAATACAGAACACTCAGTTAAATTTGATTTTCAGATACTAATAACAGAATTTGTACAGAGTTATCCCAAATATTGCATGGGACGTAAAAAAGATATCCATGGTTTATCTGAAATTTAACTGAGTCACTTTAATTTTTATTTGCTAAATCTTGCCATCTTAATCAATGCTCCCTGGCAACACATAATAAAACATGTAGCATGAGTGAAAAATAAACTCACTTTTCTAAATCATGAAATTGCAATAAAGCCTGGCGAATTATGATTGATACATCTACCTAAAGGCAACATATACTTGTGCTAACAAGGGGTAATTGTACTCAATCAGATGTTACTACAGTTAGATATACAAATTATAGATATTGGGATATAGAGATTATAGAGTATTTGAATTTGTATCTTGACTCCTCTAAGTTCCGAAGTCTAATTTGCTTCACTTTTTGTTAGTAGTGTTATCCTAATTATAGTCAATATAACATTCAACTTCACCTGAATAATAGAAAATTAAGTACTGTTTAATGTTTTACCTATACAAATTTCAGTTTATTACATGGTGTACAGCACTGAAATTCATATTTCTAGCATTGACTATGCATTGACAAACGTTTATAAATCAATACTGTACTAAGGCACTGACAAATGGCCATCAAGTAATGAACTCAGTGCACTGTAGCCAACTTTGGAAAAAATCCACCAAATGACAATATTGAAAAGCAATGCTGGAGATACCTACATAATTATTTTGAAAGCCTACAAGGAGATAGATGTTGAATGCCTAGAATCACTTTTACATCTTACTGACTCTTACTGTGTTTGGATATTCCTATTTTCTATATAACCACAGAGAATCATCCTTAAAAAGGTAGAAGAAGAATGAAGACATAGTTTGAGAAAACATTTTTGTTTACTCTACATGCTTTGGCTTTCAGTTTTCACATGAGGGTAATAAGTATGCATTTTTGAAATTATAGCTAGACAGGATATTTAAAATTAGTTCATTTTAAACTCAGAAAAAATCCATTTGAAAAAGAAAAGGAATATTGTTTTCTGTTAGCATATATGCAGGCTCTTGCATCAGCTTTGAAATATATCTCATAGCAACTGGGACTGGCACCGATCTATAAAATAGAAAATCCTACCTCTAACTTGAGAAAAATACTTACTACTCCACAGGTTTCCAACACTGCTTTAAAAAACAGTAATAATTTCTCAAAGAGGTATAAAAGAAAGATAGTTGAACAATAGGAAATAAAGAAATCTATTATAAAGTCTTCAAAATATAAGTATGTTGCTAATACAAAATTTTATTTTATTTTGTACAAGATATGTACTAAAAATTTGTAACAGGATATTTACAAACACTCATCATATTATTCAGAAAGCAAGGAGATTTAAAATAAAGTTAGCAAATATTTCTATTCTTTGGGGAAATTTGCCTTTGCAAATTCATTTTCCTTTTTTTTTTTATTTAGTACATGTTAATCATTTGTTCAACAAAACTGTTGTATGATAGGCACAGTTTTATGTATGGAATTTTAAACAGCTAAATTAAAATATAACACTATATAGTTTTTGTTCTAGTGGAAAAACAGAAAATAAACAAAATAAATATATAAAAGCTACTGTATGACTGATGGTAATCATCACTAAAGAAAAAATAGTGGAGTTGGAAAACGGCAATATTGGAGTGGGGATGGCTATTATAAATAGGGTAGCAACACAGAGAGGGTGATATATTCACAAAGGATTGAAGAATTTGAGCAAGTGAGTCATGTTGAATAGATAGACAGCAAATAAGACCCATAAGTAGAAGTCAGTTATCATGTTCAGTTCACTCACAGTGACGTTAAAACAAGTGGATAAGGTGAAGAGAGTGAGAGGGGAGTCAGAAATGTAGTGATAATTTGGATCATGAAGGGCCTTGTAGGCTATTCTATGAGGATCAGCATTTATCCTTAAATAAATGAAAAACCACAGTATGATGATGAGCGACAAGATCTGCTTGATATTTTTAAAAGCTCATTCTCACTTCTCTGTTGGGAATAGACTTTGGAACTGGGGAGGAGACAGTAAATATTAGAAACAGTGAAACCAGTTAGCAGCCTCAGAAAATACAGATGAAAGATAATAATGACCTGAGTCAGGATGATAGCAGAGAATTGGAGAGAGATCATTGGATTATGGAAATAATTTGGTATATCTAGTAGAGCCAATTATATTTACTGTAGTGTGTGAGGGGAAGAAGGAAGTCAAGAATTACAGCAAAGTTTTTGTGTGAGTAAGTAACGAGAAGGATGAGGTTGTCATTCTTAACTGAAAAGAAAACTAAACAATAGCAGGTTTGGAATGGTGACAGTGACTATCAGGAGTTCACTCTGGGACATGAGAAGTCTGAGTTGCAAATTAGCCATCTAGTGAAGATATAGAGTAGGGATTTGAATATACACATCTGGAATTTAAAGAAGGGGTGTGGCCTGAAGTTATAAATTTGGGAGTCATTAACATTTAGATGGTAGCTAAAATCATGACTGATGTTGGATGAAACACTAGAAGACAGCTTTAATGGAGGAAGAAGGAAGTAGAAGTATAAAGGCTGGACAAAGATGAGAGGATTGGGAAACTAAAAGAAACAGAAAGCTAGAAAAGAGCAATGGAAGAAGCAGGAGGGAAAACAAGGAAGTACAGCATTCAGGCAGACATTAGAAGAATGTATTTATCTCAAGGGTGAGGGACGATTCACAGTGATATAAACAGCTGTAAGATCAAATAAGTCGAGGGCTGAAATTGGCTATAATCTTCACCAAACTGAAAAATTAAGGAAAAAAAAAAAAAAAGAAAATAGAAAACTATACCAGTGCTTTTTTCAAGTGTTTTATTGAATTCTAATCTCTGTAATCCCCTAGGAAAAAGGCAGTATTTTTAGGGGAAGAGGATATAATGGGCTTTGTCTGGCCTTTCCACCATGAAAATCCATGCTTCAAAAGTCAGGGAAACACAATGGGAACTTTTCCTATTGCAAAATTATCCATTCCAAATACTCTCCAGGCTAGAGAAAATAATAATGTGATTATCACAGTTTTAGGTCCTAGCGGACCTAATGTGAAGCAGACATGGCTAACATGACACTTATAATTTACATCCATACTAGTAGATTGGGACCCCTGGACCATAATAATAATGAACCACTATTCTAAAAATTACTACCTGTCTGAGTTGTTTCCTTTAATAAGGGCACACTTAGAAAATTGTTTTAGTTTCTTATAGAAAGACTAGGGAAACATTCTGAGTATTTACATTAAAAAACAAACAAACAAACAAAAAACCTCCTCTGTGATAGGCTCTTGGCCTGTGAACAGACTCATGTTTAGGAGTTATTAACAAGCTAGGAGTGTATTTCATAATAGAAGAAGAAAGCATCTCTTCAACATTCTTGCTATTTTTAGCCATTAAACAAGATATAACCATAACTTAACAGGAGGCGAGACAGGATGTTCACAGGAAAAAAAGATCCAGCAAGGACTTTTGACTATGCATTCCTGGTATCAAACAGTATACTCCATAAGAGAAATTCAATCTTTTACAACTAAATCACGGAGATGTTAACCTTTCATTTCTCCTGTGATGTGTTGACTAGAATCCAGCCCACATTCAAGGGGAAAGGATGACAAAAGGCATGAATAGTAGGAGATGATGATTAATGGGGGACATCTTATTTGTTTACTTAGCACATGTATATTTTTGAAAAGGGAAGTACAAGATTAGTATCACTTGAAGTTATATGTATGGAAAGATACAATTGTACATTTAATTTAGGCATAATTTTATGAAAATAGATCATAATTTACTACTGTTTGTGTGACTTTAGAAACACGATTGTATTTTTAAGGGGGAGTGAGGAATTTAAAATTTAAAGAGATGATGGATGGAGCTTCAGTGTCTTTCTGGGTCATCTTTAGGTTAAAAATATATATATCCTCCTTACTCTTCATGTCTTTAAAACATTAAATCCATGTAATCATACTACCACCTAAAATTAAAAATAGTTGTCAGTAAACTTAAAGTTTGTACATAATATTATTTTGACAAGAGTTCAGCAATACCTGAAAACTGCTTTGCTAATCAACATTTCTCACAGTAGATGTATGGAATTGATCAATCAATTAATCAATAAATAAAATTGAATCCAAGAATCCCATTAAATAAGTTGAGTCAATATTACATGACCCTCAAAGCAGACCACTGATAAAGTTGATTTAGGGAGATAGAGGAAAAAGAAAAATGTAAAGAAAGAAAGAGTCAGGGAAAAAATAAGAGATTGGCTGCATAATTCATTGGTGATTGATTCAGGAACCACCTAGGAAGAGTTGCCTGACTTTGCTTACCACTTTGAGGCAGTAAACTGAAGAGTTTAAAGAATAATGAGGTAATTTCACAGCATTTTACTTTTTCCCTTTTTTTTTTTATTTGACAGTACGCGCATGGATAGGTAGTGTTTGTTTGTTTGTTTAATATAAAAGGAGATAAAATGAAAGATAGCATTGGGGAAAACATTTAGTGGTTCAAAACAAAATTATTAGTGAAAATGAGAATATCAGACTGAAAAAAGAAAAAAAACTCAAAATTATTCATAGAGAATGGATAATTGTTTTGATTCCTTTAAAGAAATGTTGCAAAGTACTGTCTCAAAGACATTAAATTAATCATAAAACGCATTCATCATTCAGCACAAACAGAACAGAAATTGGAAACATATTACATTCTCTCCTTGAGAATAAAAGTACATCATTGCATAGAATATTTCAGTTGAAATAAAACTTTTCATAACTTCCATTTAATGTATGATATAGCTAAAGAACCAATTCATCTTTAGTAAAAAGGACAACCTTATTTGTTTCCTTTACCAAGAGAATGTTAAAATAAATTTTCCAAACTCAGGAAGGGTCAAAGGATTGTGACAGAAATAGTGTCTTTGACCTATTTTTCTGTCGTCAATAATTTGGAATATTAGGTAATTATGATAGTGAGCATTCAAAAGCTAATCGAAAGTTAGATTGCATCACTTTTTAGAGTGTGATAGATATATATAGCTTAATAAGATACTAAGATGGAATACTTTTCATAATGGTCGTCAGCCTTTTCTCTACACTGTCAATAGCCTAAACCCAAGGCAAAAGTGGAAAGTGTTTGAGGCTGCCATCTGGAATACTTTTAGAAACACAGATGGTAGAGGGGCTGCAGGATTAAGGCGTGAGGGGAACTTTGCTTTA
The DNA here is from genome assembly GCF_036562045.2 of Rhinolophus sinicus. Taxonomy (NCBI): domain Eukaryota; kingdom Metazoa; phylum Chordata; class Mammalia; order Chiroptera; family Rhinolophidae; genus Rhinolophus; species Rhinolophus sinicus. The sequence continues at coordinate 20,247,004 of NC_133751.1, forward strand.
TGCTGGAACATCCCTAATGAGATTAAGGCAAACAGAGAGATGAAATTGTAGGTGGGAGGAAAGCCAAAGTTATAAATCTGGAAAGACAGGATTTTGTATGGGTAATGATTTATGGATGTATTCTATATGAGAGTAAATTAACAGAAGAATTACAATTTTGAGCAAAGATCAAAGTTATAAAGAGAAGCAATAGTACAGTTGAGCAAATAAATCTCAAATATTACGTTTACAGTCATAAATTCCATTTAACAGAGCACAGTCTATAAGGCCATAGCACAGCCATAGTGTGGGACTTTTGATACAAACCATTAAAATTTGATAGAAAAAAATATAGATATGACAGTGCAACTAATAAATTACACGTATGTGTTTGCATGTATATCAAACCCTGCTCTCCAAAATTAGATAAGTCACATATTTTCAATACATATTAAAAAACTGACTGTATACTAAAGCAATAAAGAGTCTCCAAATACCAATAAATTGGTATAACACTGACCATATCCTTTACCACAAAGCAATAAAATTATAAATCAGAACACAATTGTAAAACAAAATTTTCTATTCAGTGAAAAATTAAAATTTAAAAATAAACATTTTTCAAAGCTAATTATGAATCAAAGAAATATATAGAAAGTATGAAATACACCTGCGAACAAAAATAAAAGACCAATGCTTACAGGTTCATCAGTTGTACTATGAGAATTATAAGTTTAAATGCATATTTTAAAATGAGAATATTTGAAAAGTAATGTGCTAACTTTAGAAAAAAATAGCAGGGCGAAGACAAATATAGGAAGATGAAATTCAACGAATCAGAATAGAAATTAATGAAAAAGGAAACAGCAATTATAATGAAATTAAAACCTGTCTGCGTACAAAGTATAAAACAAAATAATTGATTTTTCAAAAGTATCCAAAATGCTAGAAAAAAATTGTAACAATACCAAATGTCTAAGAAGATATCCTGAGGGCAAGTTTTTAAAATCATTTGCAGTTTTTGCAAGCACAAGGCACCTCCCTTCATCAATCACAATTATGAAAGCAAGGAATTTTTTTTTTTCTCGTGATTCTATACTCAAAATCAGAATTTCTGACATACAGTAAGCTCTCAATTAATTACCTGTTAAATAAATTATGTAGGAGTCTGGTAGTTAAGGAAAGAGAACTGGGATACCACTATGTAGTAGCTGTATTAAAATCTGTCTTCCACAGGGAGGATAAATATTGTTTTTAACTTTATCAAGGAAAATAAAGTTATGTTTTTAATTTTGACATGTAGCCAAATTTCCAGGGTCTCTTGGCCTTAATTGTAACAAGCTTTTAAAATAAGAAAGGATCTAGAACATTATATAATTACATCATATATTACATATCTAGTTTATAATTAGAAGTAAAATACAATGTTTATTTGGATACATTAAGAATTTTCAATTGATGTAATTTCACACTTATATCTTTGCAATTTTTCTAATCTCCCCATTTTTTGTGCCATTCTCCTGTATGTATCCCCATTTGTGCTCGTATGCTCTGTTAATACTTTCAGTGAAGATCTACAAGCACTAGTGCACTAGCTTTGAATAATATCTAATGTAGTGCCACGTATATATGAGCATTAACTAAAAACAATTAGGTAATGAGGATAAAAGTGATATAAGTTCATTATATGGAAATCTACAAAAAGTGTATTTTACAACAAAGTTCTAAAGAAACTCCCACACACCACAAGAAAGCTCATGCATCATGAACTGACATTAAATTTTCCAGTAGTTGTTCTAGCGTGAACTTAGCCATCATTAAAGCTAAATTTACACAAAAACAATTATGGAGTGTATGACACTAGTGTGACAAAACTTCAGGGCTTAAAACACACAGCCTTCCTCTGACAAACCCGCCAGTCGTCAAATAGGCTGTCAAACTGAAACATAGATTGATATAAGCTGTTAATTTCATTGATTGTGCACAATTCATAAGATTTTTCTGGTCCCTTTTACTTTTCTTTGATAACTCAGAGATCCTTTTTTTTTTTTTTTGTCCGCCACCAAACAAGATATATAGACTTTTTTCTGTAAATTGCTCAACAAGGGATCATGAGATACATATGAATAAACTTTCTTTCCTAGAATAAAAGACTGTGGTGAAAAGAGTCACCAATACAATAGAGACTTTAAGTACATGTTTGGTATGATTTGAATGTGTGTATCCCCCCCAAATAAGACAGAGACATTAAATACATATTGGGTATGGTCTGAATGTGTGTGTCCCCAAAATCCATATGGTGAAATCCTCATGCCAATGTGATACTATTACGAGGTGAGGCTATGGGAAGCCCTTAGGTCAAGAGGGTGGAGCCCTCATGAATGAGATTAACGCTCTTATAAAAGAGCCCCCACAGACATCCCAAACCCCTTCTGCCACATGAGGACACAACTGAGAATCTGAGACACAGATGAGGTCCCTCAACTGACCACGCTCGTGCCATAATCTTGGACTTACAACCTCCAGATGTGTGAGAAATAAATGTTTATAAGGCACCTCGTCTGTGGTAGTTTGTTATAGCAGCCTGAACAGACTAAGACAACATGTAAGTAAACATGCGTTTCGGTTTTAATGTTTCATGACCAGACTTAGAGAGTTGACACATAATTTTCCGGTAAATTATGATCCATACATTGAATAATAAATAAATTGATAAAATAAAGGGAAGGGAAGTTTGATGAAGATAAGTAGAAAGTAATAAAGCAAACAGTAAAATGTTTGATCATAGAATATAATGTCCAGTTTATTTAAAAAGAAAAGAGGATATAATCTTAGAATGCTAAAAAAAAAAAAAAAAAAGAAAAGAAAAGAGGAGTAATCACACACACACACATATTTTCAGTATATATGTTCAATATTTATGTAAATGGAATTTCCATCTATGTAAGTTTTCATATATGTCCAATACTTTTCTTCCTACAAGTCAAAATACTGCCTTAAAAATGTGAGTTGATAACTATATGTACAAATCAATTTCTATTCATATCTAGTAATCATTAATTTCAGTCAACCAATCTGTATATAACCCGGGGGATAGATATATATGAGCTGAGACATAAATAAACTGAAAAAACCTCAAAAAAAAGAAGTATAGGTTGCATCATGGAAGAAAAACACAAATGACTTCACATATTTAAAATTAACATTACTAATAATAAAACTGAAACATTTATGATACTTGCTTCCATAGGATGGCTTAATTATTAATTTTTACAAGGTGGTGATGTCTCATTCTCATACAAAACTGTGTGTATGGCAGTTGCTTTCCAATGAGAGGAAGGACTGTTTATTGTAATAATTTATCAAGTTTTGTCTGTTGAGAAGGAAAAAAGAAATACAAAGTAAAAGTAATATATCTTACAACCAAAGGATTTATAAATGGAAAGTAAAACATTTTCGTTGAATCTAATTTAAAAATTATGTGTTTAGAAACTCTAGCCACATTAATCTTGATAAAGTAAAGGTCATGCTAAACTAGTAAGATGAATATTGGAAAAAATAGATATAAAGCTTAGGCTTGGTTTGGTCACTAGAATATAAATGTAGATGATAGTGTGTAACTTCCTTAAAAAGAGCCCTGTTTCTACTTGTGCCCTCTTGTGCTTCTGCCATCGGGATGGAAAGGACCTGCTAGATCATTGTGTGTAACCTGCTAGATCAAAGTGGATGAGAAATACTGAGCTAACCCATACCCAAACTAGAGCTTATTGTAATCAAGTCCATCTCTGCTCAGTCTACAGCAGCCATACTCAGCTGACCTGAAGAGAAATGACCAAGTTAAATATTTTTGTTTTAAACCGCTGAGATTTAAAGTGGTTTCTTATATAGCACCGTTTGAATCAGTAACCAATACGCATAAATAGAAAGAAAATAATAACATCAGTGACTACTTTCCTGCAACTATTTTATCTTATACAGTTTCTCCAGTGAGCACACATAATTTTTAATTAAATAAATAATGGTTAAATTATTTATTGAATGTATAGAAACTATATCTAAATTAAGATCTTAGGACAAAACATTAAATAAAACTCATGCTCTAAAAGTACATAATAGTTATTAAAATGTATGTACACAAAATATAGTATATGTGACTTCAGAGAATATCCCACACAAAGGTACAGGAAGACCAGGAAGAGTTTATACTCCTTAAGAAATCTTACTTTATGGTAAATGTTTATACTCCTTATATTCAATTGATATATGTTGCTTCTCCTTATCTCGCCAAAAGGATTTCTCCCAGGGATGCCAATGTTGTAGATAGTGATAATTTGATGTCTTTAATCTATAATCTGACCATCTCTTATTGGCAGGGTGGCACACACAGCACCATTTTACTATACTCTGATATTATGGTATTAGTATTGTACAGATCTTTTTTAATTTCAATATTTTTTGAACTTTTAGTTCTAATTTTTTTTAAAAGTTTATACTCTTAGATAAGTTTTATATAGCTTTAACCCTTGCCCCATCATTTTTTCTTGGCACTGAACGATTAACTTCTTTCAGAAGTAAACTTAGGTACTTTAGAAGGTGTATTGGATTGGGCTGCTAAGTCTGTGTCACTTGCTAGTATCTATTATATCTTCTTGACTTACCCAAGTCATAGTCTGCTTTGTCTTCTACTTTTTCTTTAAGCCAACATTATAATTCTTCAGTAGATATTCACAAAATCTGTTAAACTTGCCAAGTATATTTGACTCACAGGACATAATTACAAAGCACATACAATCACTATTTTAAAAGCATGTGTAAAATACCAAATACCTTAAACTTTCTGAACTTAGTTGAATATGGTATAGCCAGTGGGTATAGATGACATTTTTTTTTTTTTCAAATCAGTCTGAAACTAAATTGCTATTCGATTCTTAATTATTGGCATGAGGCTGGGCTAGATATTAAACTTAAGCTTAATATCCTTATCTACAAAATTTAGTTTTAAAATAGCTCAGAGTCTTACTGTGTCTACATTCATGAATAATATTAAATGACCTAGCATATAGTAAGTACTACTCATTTTTTAAGGTCTTCTTACCAGCAGATGAAACTGAAATAAAAGATGGAGGAATAATATAGAACATACAATTTTACAGTTCTAAGACACAGAGATAATCTGCTCCAACCCCCTCGTTTTATAGATGGCTAAACTGAGGTCAAGAGAGATTTCCTGTTTTGCCTGAAATCCCTCAAGAAGAGAGTGCCAGGAAGAAGATGACTTTGTTCAAAATTTTATAATAAATCTGAGGGCTGAGAATGGAACTTCAAAATATTTGCTTTTCTTTGGGTAAAGGAGGCCCATCTACATTAGCAAGACTATGTTTTAATATCATTTAATATATTCAAATAATTTAAATATATTACAACCAATTTTTACATTATTCAGTTTTCCTAAAGCACCTAAGTTTTATTTTATCTCCCCACTGAAATCTTTAAAAACCTATTATGCCTCGTGACTGTTATGCAATGGAAAAAACATAGTGTAAAATTAATCCAATTTATTGAAAATTTGTTCCTTCAGCATTAGTTTTTGAAACTAACCCTGTTTTTTTCAAAAAACCAAGTTAGGTCATGTAGATCAATAGAAAGGACAGATGATACTTTTGAGATATGCTCTATCGTGCTATTCATCTCTTCTAGAACAAGACTGCAGATCAGATTTCAAAGAAAAAATCATAATGGATTTGAATTATTTCTGTTTTATCCTTTAAATTGTAATACTAAATGAAATGAATGTGATAAAAATGGAAACTCGTTGGGGTAAATAGAATTTTAACCTAACTGAGCACTTACATTTTCAGTTTTTCTTACTTTACGGTCTCAGAAAACTTGTATTCTTGCTCACATGTGTGTTTATGTTTCCCTGGGACACGCATTTCCTAGTCTTAGCTGCAACCATAGAGACAACTGCTCATGTCACATTTTCTCCCCAGACACAATCCAAGATTACTAAAAATCTCACAAGTCATCTTGTTTTTGAAAGATTTACAGCAAGATTTTCTGACCAGATAAGTTGGATAAGTTAAGTTCAGATCTGTATCTGAAATGAACTCCCTCACCATTTAAGGTTTATCATGGGCGATACCATCAAAAAGTAGCACACACAGCTTATGTTGACTGGCAAGAAAGGGGTTTGGCAGGCTGCCTAAAGAGAAAATACCTGCAATTCAGAGAATTATGATGACCTTTTTTTTAACACTTCCATACCTTTCCAGAGTTGCCACTGAATCCGGATCATTTAGCTCTGCTCTCTTACTTTCAGCTGACTTTAACCTTTCCCTATGAACCATGACACAGAAAAGAAAACCATGATAATCAGGATTTTTAATTACTTCTCTCAGGTTCTGGGTAGGGATGTTGATATTGTTATTCTACTAGTAATTCTCTCTACAGTGAAGGGGTAGGTAAGGAAGGCAAGGATTTTTCAAATTAATGCTTTTTGTTTGTTCAAAATTGGCTAAGACCCAAATGTATTTGTTGGATTTCTGAAAATTACTGTTCTTTTACTTTTGTATTAGAAAAATACAACAGCAGCCTTATGCACTGACACACACATTTTTCATCCTATTATCTTTTATTTAGAATTAATATTTGGAATTACACAATTTCACAAATCAACATTTTCTTGTTTCCCTTTCAGCGACTCAGTGTCTTCTCACTCTTCTCCCTTACTAGATGATGGAATTATAAATACTAAGCAAGTCTGGAAAATAATTCTTCGGAGTCTTCAGGTGTACGACATATGAAAATGAAGGCTGTCATAGATCTGTCCCTGCTTTTCTGAATTACTGGAATGCTATGCATCTGCTCTTCCCTTCTCAGCATTTTCCATATGCGCACACAATGTGAAGCTAGATTGCCTGGATCTTTACAGGCTGGGCAAATTACTTCATCTCTCTATGCCTCAGTTTTCTCATATGTAAAATTGGAGAAATAATAATTCTTACTTGATAACGTTTTTGAAGATAACAGAAAAACACTACATCGGTGTAGACTATTTTCTCTTATTGTGTGCCACCTAAAAGTACAAATCAGTAACAAGTAAAGTTACCCCAATAGTTAGAGATGCAGCATTGGGTTAAAGGAAAGGACAGTGAAATATGGTTTTTGACTCTCGTTCTCTAAACTGAGTTTGACTTGACCATGTAATCTATTGCACCATAGATTGGTAAATTTGTAAAATTGGAATTAGTCCTTAACTAACCCCAATCTTCCTAGGGGGTCCTGACTTTCCAGATCTGGAGTGTCTGGAAAGCTGAGGCGTAGCAAGAATAAATTGGCTAGATTCTCTGGATTCACAATTGTACATCAGAGAAAAGAGAAGAAAATCAAAGGTGAAAACGCACAGTGTGGCTAGTTTCAGTAAAAGGAGAAATATCAGTAGGTATACAAGAGAAAGAAGGAGAAGGGAAAACTGAGTAGCAAATCGGACTTGGCTCTAGTGGAAACAGTGAGGTTGTGAGCTCTCTCACAATAAGCATTACTGTGGTTTTTCATCTTGTTCTCCCTACATGTCACATGCTACATCTGTGATAAATTTAGATTGAATAAGTGAATGCATTTATCAGGTGATGTGATTAGTTTGTGTCACAGGAAGTCAGGTTTCAGGTGCCAGTGATTGTCAATTGAAAGGAAACCTGACAATGAGAGTTTTTGTATTATTATTTTATCTATTTCCACCCAGGAAAATTTAAAAGTAATTTCTTTAGTCAGACGATAAACAGTATCTTCAAGGCCTTTTTTTCAAATTGCTGTTGTGAAGTATAATTGAACTGTTCACATTTAGAATATATAAATTGTAAGTGTTGACACTAGAATTCAAGACTGTGAACATATCCATCAGTCATATAAGTTTTCTCAGGCCCCTTGCCTTTTCTTTCTTCTGTTTCTATCCCCCAGTCCCACCCTCCTCAAGCAACCGCTGATCTGTCTCTGTGCAATAGATTAGATGGCATTATCTACAAGTTACATAAATGCAATCATACAAGGTGTTCTTTTTTAATCTGACTTTTTTCACAGAACATAATTATTTTTAACTTCATCCATAATCATGCATATATAGTTTACTGTTTGTTATTACTGAGTAGTGTTATATTGTACTAATACACCAAAATTTGTTTATCCATTCACCTGGTAATGTGCATTTGGGTTATTTATGTTTTATGCCATCAGAAATAAAGCTGCTATGAGCATGAACATTTGTGTACAAGTATTGTATGGATATATGCTTTCATTTCTCTTGGATAACTACCTAGCAATGAAATGTCGGGATCATGTAGTACATTTATATTTGACATTTTAAAGAAACTACCTTTTTTTTTCCCAAAGTGGATATATCATTTCACTGGTTCACCAGCTGTGTATGAGGATTTCTGTTCCTCCACAACCTCTACATTACTTGGTACAGTCAGATCTTTTCATTTTAACCAATAGAACAGATGTCTAATGTTATCTCATTGTGGTTTTGATTTGCATAGTCCTAAAGACTAATGATATTTAGCAGCACTTTTTTCATGTGTGCATTTATGTTCTGTATTTCATCTTTGGTGAACATTCTGTTAAAATATTTTCCCCTCTTTTTAAATTGGATGGATTTCATTAAACTTCTTAGATCTATGGGTTTGCGGTTTTTATCACATTGAAGATGATTCAGCCATTATCTCAACAAATACTATTCCCACCCTTTCCTTTAGTGACTCCAACTACATGCATATTTGGCCTCTTGAAAGTTTCATATATGCTTATTGATGATTTTCATTTCTTAAAATTACTTTTTCTGTGTATTTCATTTGGATAAACTGTTTTATTAATGTGATTTCAAGAAAACTAATATTTATTTCTTCAATGTAGAATATGATATTATCCCCATTCAGTGCATGTTTCTTCTCCTTAGACATTGTAGTTTATCTCTCTAAATTCAATTTTGGCTTTCTTTCCATTTCCTTTTTTGTTGTTGTTGTTGTTTTGTACTTTTCTTGTCTCTTCTTAACTTTTGAACGTATGGACTACACTTATAATAAATATTTTAATATTTTTTCTACTACTTTTAACCTCTTTTTCAGTGCTCAGTTGAGATTAATTTCATTTATATATATTTATATCTATGTCTAGATATATATATATATATATCTAGACATAGATATAGATATAGATATAGATAGATAGATAGATATAGATATATATATCCCTCATTATTATGGGATATTATTTTTTTCTGTTTTTTTTTCATGACTGGTAATTTTTACTAGATACTAGAAATTGTGAGTTTTGACTGTTGGGTGCCAGATGGTTCTGTATTTCTATTTGAATTTTGGATATAGTTTTTGTTGTTGTTATGTTTTTTGTTTTTGTTTTGTTTTGTTGTAGATGGTTCGGTCCATTTAGGTGTTACTTTTGAAATTTGTGAGGCAGGACAAGAGTTAGTGTTTAGTCTATGATTTTTGTTTTTTATTTTTCTTCTACTAAGGCAAGATATAGCTGACTGCTCTAGCCAAATACCCACATATTATGAGGTTTTTCCACTGGTGCTGTTGGGAACAGACTTTGTCCCCAGTGCTGTGTGACTATCAGGTATGGTTTCCTCTAGTCCTTTCTGATGGTTATTTTCTTAGCCTTAGGTAGTCTCTTCACATACATTCACTTATCAGTAAGTAATCTGTTGAATTCTTGGGAGGTACTCTCTGCATAACTCAAGAGAACACTTTCTGTGAAAGTCCCTTTTTTTCCATTACTCTGTCTTCTGACCTCTAGTTTCCTTGTGTTCCTCACAAAATGACCATTACCTTTTCAATGTACATAATCTACAGGGTGCCACCTGTGTTCTCCCCCTCATGCCATAGCCTGGAAATTCTCTCAACGTTGTTATCTGGCACAGTCAGATACCTATTTTTTTCTCCATTTCTCAAATATCACCGTTCTTTGTTGCTTGATAGTTGATATTTTGAAGACATCCATTTTATATACTTTGTTTTTGTTGTTGTTTTAAGCAAATAGGTATAATTAATTCTCATTTCTACATCTTCGTCAGAAACAAAACTCCCTTTTTTATTTATCATTAAGTATGAAGACCGCCTTACATAATAATTATATATAGTTGGTGTACTATGTGACAGTAAGAAATATATTACACACTTCTGGAAATTATTTTCATTCTTCTTTCTGAAACATAGGTACGTGCATGAAAGGGAAATGAAAGGATGAGCACTAAATCTTAGAAAAGACTGAGGAAACCTAAAAAGGGAAAAAAAAAAAATAGTGGAAAGTAAGGGACAGCACTGTGATTAGAGTATCGTTGAATAAATAAAAGGCATTTTAAAAATCTGTTCAAAGTACAAAATGCTGTGGAGTTCATGTAAAATGAATATTGAGAATAAATGATATGCCATAAAACCTCTGAAAATATAAAAAGTCTGTTTTCATTGGAACATTGATATAGAATTTATATTTCAGGGTCTACAGGCAGGATAGATAAAGAGATAGTGAAGGCAGTGGCTACTACTAGTTACAAAAGCATTCTAGTAGAATGAAGGCAGAAAGTAGAACTTCATCTAGCAGTAGCAAGAAGATCAAGTACAGTTTTTAATATGATGCACAACTGTGTCTTCTCAAAAGAGGAAAATTCAATAGAATGACTATCATAAGTCATTTAATGAAAAAATACGAGTACATGTTGCTAAATTTTTGCTTTTTCTATCACGTAAGAGCTCGTAGAGTCCTAAAAGTATTTGGATTCCTTGACATAGCGTTTGGAGGTAGTCAAGTTGTCCTAAAGAGCATAGAATACTGCAGCTGCTGAGCTCGCTTGGCACACTTCCATAGATTTAGCCAGTAAGAATTTGGTGAGCCCAAATGGATTGGGAAAAATATTGAAAAGGAAGATCTGTATGTCAACTTCCTGTATCCACAAGATGACACCAAACGGAAGAGAAAGATATAGATGATGAGTGGCAGGCAACTCTGTCTTGGAGGAACCAATCCTACACTGAAACTAAGCAGCTTTATACCCTGCAGCTGTACCCTAAGGAGGAAGGGGTGAGAGGCTCCATGGTTTTGTAACAGCCTGCCATAAGATGGAGAAGATAATGGGAAATAACCTGTGACAACTCTTCACAAGACTGCCTATTGTGCCAAGTTCCTAAAAGGATTACAGGATGTTACAGGGAGACATGGGTCAGACTGCATGTGAGCCTTGTAGGCTTAGCCTTGTGTATTCATGCAGTGTGGCCATGGGGCCATGGAGGAGCTGTTTTCTTATAGCTGTTTGCTACATTACAGAATAGGTGGAGGGTAAATCAAATCAAGATTAAAAAATAAAAAAAAAAAGTAGGAATGGAGAATGCTAGAGACTGAATGTTTGCATTCTCCCAAAATGCATATGTTAATCTCTAATTCCCAATGAGATGGTATTTGGAGGCAGGCCTTTGGATGTGTGAAGGTTATAAGCCCTCATGAATAGGATTAATACCCTAATAAAGGAGACCCTAGTGTATTCCCTTGTACCATGTGAGGATACAGTGAAAACATAGCTGTCTGTGAACCAGGAAGTGATTCTTCACCAGACACAAATCTGCCAGAGACTTGTTCTTAGACTACCAATCTCCAGAACTGTAAGAAATGAATTTCTGTTGTTTATAAGCCACCCCAGTCTATGACGTTTTGTTGTAGCAGCCTGAACAAACTAAGACCGAGAAAATCCTGAACCATTTCCTGAAGAGAAAAAAACAACAACACAGAACAATAACAAATAAAACAGAAACAAGTGGATAAGATGCTACCATACTACCTCTGGAAAGTAAAATAGTCCTCAATTCCTCTACAATTAGCAGAATTAGAAAGAGTCATTTGAAGATGGAAAAACGGGAAGTTGGCTGATCCCATAACTGATAATTTTTTAATAAATAAGATAGTATATAATGTACTCCTTCACAGAGATTATGTAGCAATGACCATTAATATTATATGAAAATAAATATATTACATGAAAGTTATAGGAATCTGAATATTGTAAATCAAATAAAGAATGAGTATCAATAGCCACCATTGATCTTTATTCAGCCACTGAACAAGGAGGGAGCCTACAGCCATTCTAATCTCCAATTTTGAATACATTTAGTCATTACAGTATCGAACAGTTCATGTGAAATGTACAACCCCTGATTTAATAAATGTTACAGCTATCTGAAGTGAAGAACCTTAAAGGTTATCTAGAGCAACATGCCTGTTACATGGATGAAGAAACTGAAGTTTTTTTGAAGACAAAGTACTTTTACTAAATGCAGTGGCTGCTGCTAGAGACAGAGACACAGAGACAGACAGCATACTCCCATTAGCATTTTTTTATAAATGCACAAAACTAGTGAAAATTTGTGGGCAGAAATGAAAGTTTCTTTGCAAATTCTGAGAAGTAAGAGGTACGTTAGAAGTTTCAAATACATTGCCATATTTCCAGAACTCTTAAAGACTAGTACTGCCATCTTGTGTCTTTGTGATTATCAAAAACTTATGTAATTGTTTCTATTTCTATTATCAACATGACTCGATTAAAGGTACATTATGTAGTATACATGATTGTATATTTCAGATACTAGTATTAACTTGAAATAAAAACATACTTTACCTTAAAACTGAGTTTATAGAACTTAAAATAGGACTGAAAGTAGTAGATTATTATAAGATCAAAAAATTAATGTATTTTCTATAGGTGTCTTCTTTGTATCGCATAGGTTATGATTTTTTTACCTATAGGAAATTAATAATGATAGACAAAGGCAAAAACATATGCCTATTCTATATATTAATATATCTTATATATATTAATATATTCTTTATATATACATATTCATTTAACAAAAAACTATTGCTTGGGTTTGTTGAGTGTATATTGAACTTAAAGTCATCTTTTAACAAAATTTTGCTCAAGAAAATATTTCTATTACGGTAAAACTGGGGGGAAATTTTTAAATTTTACAATCACAGAAATGAAGACTTAACAGAGTCTGTTCTTCATGGTGAACAATCTCTTTGATAAAACATTATATAATTTGTAAAAATATTTCAATTTTTTAAAAATAATCTGGATTATTTCAGATTAAAATAAATTCATTTTTAAAGAAGGAAACTGGCAAAAATTATTTTCATTAATACATTTAATATTTATGAAACTCAATAAAATATCTAATATATATTAATATATTATGGAGGAGATACATTAGTTAATGAAATGTTTACCACAACTTTGCAGTAGTAAGGGTTGAAGTGGCAAATATAATTACTTTTCTAAATATTAAAGACCTGACTTTCTGAAAAGTAGGTGAATATTCAGTCAAATACTTAAAAATTAGAAAACTAAAGAACTCACGCCATGTATTTTGATTCCAAGTTCATTAGTCTTTCAACATCACAGTTGTCTTTCCCAAAACTATCTATAATCTATTCCTTACTAATAAAATATACTAAATCAATGATGTAGGTACGTGTTTTATAAAGGAAACTATTCTTTGCTTATGCATTCTCAGTGAGATAAGTAGATTGATGTATTGGACAATCCAGTCTATGTACTTTTATGAAATAGTTTGTGCTCTGCCAAATTTTATTCAACAATGTATTTCCCAATTCAGGTTGTTATTTGTTCTGAGCATACTAAATGATTTTATTAAGGCATTTAAAACTAGGGTAGTAATTGACTGCCGCTGTGTGTGAACTACAAAAGAAAAAAGAAAACTACTGGATAAAAGAGATGACACTTTCCAATATTTTGAATTTTTTTAAATTGCAGAATAAGTGAGTGAGTTGCTGGTTTTGCATTTCTATTCAAAAAAGTTTCTAAGAGACAAAATAGGAATGAATAAGAACCATGAATTCAATTTTACAAATAGCTCTTTCATGCATTATTCTAATTGTTCCTGAAAACAGTCTTAAGAGGCAAGCACTTTCATTAACATTTTACTAATGAAACTGGGACTCAGAGAGGTTAAATTACTTCCATAGACTAACACAGCTGTTAAATGATAGAATCAGGCCCCAAACACAGAATTTTAGATTTTACATTTTCATGAACTTCCATCATTCTACTATGTTAGTAGTTTTCCCCTAGATACCTATAGAAGTAGTTTGCTTGTCCTTTTAGGTATTTTTGTATCCTTACCCAAAATAAATGCTTACTTATCCTTCATAGGTATATTACTCAAGAATGGTGAATTTTAGACAATTTTAGCTGCAGCTTGATCAAATCTAGAGAATGTTAAGTAAATCCTTAGGATTGGCATCTTTCTAGTTTTGATAATTCCTCGTACAATGTCCAATTAATATTTTTATTTGGTGTGTACATGTGTATGTACTGTGTTTTCCCAAATATAAGACCTAGCGGATCATCAGTTCTAATGCATCTTTTGGAGCTAAAATTAATATAAGACCTGGTCTTATTTTAATATAATATAAGACCAAGTCTTTAATATAATATATAATATAATATAGTAATATAATATAATTATACTATACTATAATATAATATACTATAATTATATTGGGTCTTATATTAATTTTTGCTCCAAAAGACGCATTAGAGCTGGTGGTCCAGCTAGGTCTTACTTTCAGGGAAACACAGTATGTCTGTTTCTAATTTATTTTTACGTTATTGTGGGAAAATTCAAACATACTCAAATTAAACCAATATTATAATAAACCTCCCTGTATTCATCATCCAGTATTCTGGCATTTTGTATCATTGATACCTTCAACTATACTTCTTCTTATCACTGAAGGGGAATTATGAGGACAACATTGATAATGATTATGATGGTAAAGATTGCCTGTGCAGTTTTTTCAGGTAATATATGTTTTTACTCATTAAAATGTAGTCATCCTCATTAGTGTATATGTTTGAGTTTGTACAAAGACAGACACTCATGTAACCATTACCAACATGCCCAAATAATTTTAAAATTGGAATAATAAAATGATGAAAAATAAGGGCATTAATATGATTTCAATGATCTAAAATAAAAAATATATCTGGAAACTATAAATCCAGATAGTATCAAAGTAAAATATTTTAATTAGGCTATGTTTGTTTCCTTAAGCAGACTGTTTAAATTACCTCAAAAAAAAAAAAGGATGTTTATGAAGCCATGCACAAAAAAAGCTGGAAACTATCCCCATAAAGAACAAGAACCATAAGGGCAGATCACAGGAAAGTAAGCCTTGGCATATATACGAGGTTTAACAAGCTCAGAAATCCATCCTAGAAAAAGTGCTACATACCTCATTGCTGAATATCACTATGGTCACCTTTGAAGTACTCCTCTTGGGAAGCTATGCACTGACGCCAGCGCCTACTCCACCCTTCAATGCAATTTTGGAATTCTTTCTGGAATACCACCAGAGCTGTTGTCGTATTATCATTGATGTCCTGAATGTCATCAAAACATTTTCCTTTCAATATTTCCTTTATCTTTGGGTAAAGAAAGAAGTTATTGGGGTCCAGATCAGGTGAGTAGGAAGGGTGTTCCAATACAATTTTTTGTTTACTGGCTAAAAACTCCCTCACAGACAGTGCCGTGTGAGCTGGTGCATTGTCTTGATTTGTTGGCAAAAAGTTCAGGTTGTCTAACTTTTTCACGCAGCCTTTTCAGTTAGCACTTCCAAATAGTAAACTTGGTTAACTGTTTATCCAGTTGGTACAAATTCATAATGAATAATCCCTCTGATAACAAAAAAGTTTAGCAACATCGTTTTGACTCTTGTTTTGGACTCATGGAACTTTTTGGGTCATGGAGAATTGGCTGACTTCCATTTTGCACTTTGATGCTTTGTTTCCGACTTATATTGGCACACCCATGTTTTATCACCAGTGATAACATGGCCCAAAACATCATCTTGCCTCTCCAAAAGGTCTTGGCAAACTTTGACTCTCCTTTGTTTTTGCTCATCAGTGAGGTCCTTTGGAACCATTTTTGCACACACTTTCTCATGCCAAAATTTTCAGTTAAGATTTTCCTGTTTCTCTATCGATGTTTACTTGGTCTGCTATGTTTCTTACAGTCAGCCGAACATTTTAATGCACAATTTGACAAGTTTTTGCAATCTTTTCGTCAGTTCTGCTTGTCCCTGGCTGTCCTGACTTCTCTTCATCAATGACATGTTCTTTGCCCTCAGAAAAATGTTTCATCCATATGTACACTGCTGTTTTCTTCATGGCTTTATCCCCATAAACTTGAACTAACATATCCCTGATATCACTTCCACTCTCGCCAGGTTTAACAAGAAATTTAATGTTTGTTCGTTACTCCAATTCAAGCTCAGACATTCTCGTGGTTTCACACAAAAGCACACAACAATGATGAACACCACTCAGCAAGACACCACCACACGTCGACACGAACACAGCTATGAGACACTGATATACCAAGGTCATGAAACCTTACTGAGCTGTTTGTACAGTGCTGCCAATGTAAGTGCTTGGCGGCAAGTTCACGAACTTAATTGTCAGATCTTGTACATTTGAGGTCTGGAATATATAACTCATGTATCAGCATTGACTCAAACAGCAACAGGGAAATTTAAATGTTGCGTCTTTTTGGGGGGGAACTTTTGCAAGCAGTGTGATGCTTTATCAAAGACATCTATCCCAATAGAAATTGATCTACCAGAGTAGTATTAAATGTATGTGTAGTTGCCACACTCCAGGGGGCAGGTATTAAATTTCTAAACCCTGTCCTGGCCTCACAGAGGTTTTCAGAGAATCTGTTTTGGGTACCTCATTGAGAAGAAAACCTTTATCTTCCTGTGATTTGCCTTCCTCCCCTGTGATGCTCCAGGCCCCTGTCACATGCTTTAGCTCAGGATGGCATATAAGCCTCAATTGTCTGGCTTACCTAGTTTTGAGTCTAGATAAGTCTTCCTACCTGTGAGTCTCATATTTTTATGGGGCTCATGTACATATGAAATTAACTTTGCCTTTCTTCTGATAATTTATGTGCATTTAATTCTTAGGCTAGCCAAAGAGCCTAGAAGGGAAGGAGAGGAAATTGTGCCCACCCCTACCCTACAGTTGCCTGTATTTAGTAACACTGTAAGGGCAGGTTTCCACCTGTGGTATGACCATGATGGCTTCAATACTCCCCTCAGCTTGACAGAACTTTAGACTGGCAGACCTGACTTTAGGCCCCTGACCTCCCATTTCTTATAGCATTTACTTAAGAAGACTTGCAATTGTGAATTCTCTCTTTGCCCCTTTGAGATGTAAATATTCTGCAACCCAGGAATACCTTTGTCAATCTCCCAGAAGCCATCTCTCTGAAATATAACCATCAAGAAATATATGGCCCAGTCTCTGTGGGAGGCTAGGACCTTAACTTAAATAAGTGACAATTATGGTCCCATCACATTTACCATCTGCTCTCATGACGTCCCCTAATACTTCTCCATTGATTCATCCCAGGCTTCAAAACGCTCCTGGGCTTTGTTTCAGCAGAGCTAAGTTTAATCTCTGCTCTATTGCAAAATCTTGACCCTATTGCAGTAGTTTTGAGTAAAGTCTCCCTTGCCTTTTTAACACATCCTGTTTCTTTTCTTTTTCTTTTACAAGCAAGCAAACTACTAGATTTGAATGGACATGTTAAATTTAAGGTGGAGAACTGGAAGTCAAAATTTGCTTCTGAACAAAGCCACATTTCCTATCTGACACCTAAGCGGCTTTCTTAGTTGGTATGGAAAACACCGAGAAAAGTGACATAACTGAGAACTAAAACACCCAACATCGATTATCAAGAAATTTTCATAGATAGGTCATTTCCAAATAGTACTCCCCCCTCCCCCCCCACACTTCTTTTTCTGAACTATCGAATGGGTGAGGATGAAATAGAATTCCCTGCCCATACATCAAATCCACACATTATTATATGCCTGAAATTTTAATGAAGGGTAGAGTCTCTTACTGTTTTTTAAGTGAGGCACAAGCAAGTGAAGTTGTTGCTCTAAGATAAGCTAAGTAGCCAAAGACCTGGTAATATAATTCAGATTTCTCAGTTTCACTACTCTAATCTGCTTCTGTACTCATTTCCACCAGACTGCATTAGAAGGCATATTTTAAATCAAGATTTTATATAGAAAGGGTGAATGTTTTTCATGTTTATCAGATAAGCCCAGTTATTCACAATTAAAATGAGCTGTGCTCGTTAGCACACTGTAACCCATGCCCCTTAAGCAACATCAGGGAAGCCACTGTGCTCACTTTCTTCCTTCCTTTCATTGACCTTGTGCTCTCTTACACATGCACTCTAGCAGAAATGCTTCAGCCAAGTGGCAGGGTTAAAATAACAAGAATCTTGAATTATGAGCATTCAGTTCAGTTACTTTTCAATTGGACAATCCATGTTACAATTTGTTTTGTTCTCATAAAAAAAAAAAGAGATTGAGGTTCTACCTATTTGAAAATTGCTTCACTTATGGATGGTATACGAGGTGTGATCAAAAGAGATGGTGAATGTCTAAATTGAAAACATAAACATATATATATATATATATATATATATATATATATATATATGTTTTTTACTGTAATATATATATTACAATAAAAGACACATTGCCATTAATCCCCCTCAAAATCCTCCCCCTCACTTCAAATACACTTATTCCATCATTCTTGACACTTTTTGAAACAGTTCTGGAAATCCTCTTTTGTGTATGTCTTTACTTCATCCTCCATAATGACAATCACACAGCGATGTCACACATCGCCTCTGGTATGGCAATTTCTGTCAAATAAAAACATTACGGTGTGTCCTCATCTACATTATTCACTGTATCTGGCACCGTGCAACCTCTGGCTCTTCCCCAAAGTCAAAATGATTCAGGACATAGTGGCAGCCACGATAGCGCAACTAAAGGCACTCACGAAAGAGGACTTCCAGAACTGCTTCAGAAAGTGGCAAGAGCAATGGAATAAGTGTTCGAAGTGAGGGGGAGGATGTTGAGGGGGATTAATGGCAATGTGTCTTTTATTGTAATAATTCCTTTTTCAATTTAAACATTCACTGTAATTTTGATCACACCTCATATGTTGCCATATTGTCAGAAAATGAGGAAGGGATGGAGTCTCTTTATGGTCTTATATAAAATCTCCTTTCTAAAGCCAGTCAATAGCTCTGTTCAGATTTTCTTTGGTCTAATTTTAATCTTATTTCATTGATACTCAGAACCTCGTATAATTAATATCCCTGCATTTATGCATTTGGTTATTACTCAAATCATATAATTATTCTTTAACACTTTATATTTCTCTGCAAAAAAACTATCAATATAAGTGTATCCTGAACATGTACTGGTAGATTTACTAAGTTCACCAGATAATTTGTTCTATGGAAGCCATTTCAAAACAATACAGCAAACCTCAGGCTCCTGGACAGCAATTCACAGGGTGGCTGGAGATACTTCTTGGCATAACACTCTTTCAGGTTTCTCCAGTTTTGGCTAACAGCAACTCACAGCCTCAGTTTACAGCCTGCAATGATGCACGCTGATGAGTGAGAGCTTTTCTCAGCATGAGTCTTATTAGCATTTTTGTGTGCTAGGCAATAAGCAACTCAGTATTCCGTGTATCCTCCCCTTTTCATTGCCCCAATCAGAAGGCTCTCATTTCTTTAAAGAAAAAAGCATTCTCTACTGACTGTACAAAACATTTTTTTTTTTTTTTTAAGTTTGCCCTACTGGAGACAGGTGAAAGACTGACTTTTCAGGAGCTACATGGGAGACTACTTCCAAAGGTCCTTTGCATTAATATGTAAAGCAATAATCCATAAGTAGTACCTTTTGACAAACAACAGGTGGCTTTTCATTCTAAAAGAGGCAGTATCTTATTGTGAATCAAAGATATCCTGTGGTTCTGCCATCACTTTCCTGTACCTCCTACCAGCTCAGGGTATATAGATGTCTTAACAGACTAGAGCAGCCTTGCTCTCCTCAGAGTTGCTTTCCATGCTTAAATTGAACTTCAATGGTCCAGCAAGTCACTTCACCGGTGTACGCTTTCCTTGCACTCTCAAATCACAGGGGGCTTTTGAACTGAAAGTCAGGCTTCCTAATCAGAGAACAGAAAACATAATAGAACATTCTCTGTAAGAATACTCAATGCTGGAATAAGCACATGCAGTGGAGATTTGCTTTTGCTTTTAGCACATACTTACTACCCAAAACCATTTGCTCTGGATTGAAACACTTCTTATTGAATGAACATGTAATTCAGTTATGAAACAATTTCTAACCATTGATAATGTGCAGTGTTTGTTTGTGTTTGTTTGTTGTTGTTTTTATTTTTATGTTACTATAGTTAGTTGAGTTCACCAGAAAGATTAGAAGTGTTGAGATTACATTTTGGACCTAAAAGAATGAGAAATTGATTTTCCAAAAAATAAGATACAGATGCCTTCATTTTGTCTGAGATACTAAACACCGTATTGACATGCGCAAGGCAGGTTAAGACAAGTTAGATATGTATTTATGCAGCAGGAAGCCAACCCAGAAGTACCACAGAGAAAGGGACCCTCTCCCAACCTATTGTGTGTAATCTCACCCATAAAGTAGACATTACAATAGATGTGTGAATATTATCTTTTCTTCCAGAGAACGAGTAAGTTAGTGCGAGTGTCTACTGTATTTTTAACAAGAACTCTCAACCTTAGGATTTACAAATATTTGTAATCTGTATGATACACATTGGATTAGGTGTCTCCTAATTTGTGTGTGTGTGTGTGTGTGTGTGTGTGTGTGTCCATACACGTTTTTTAATGAAATACATATTGTATTTATCTCTACTTCTACTTAGTTACCAATCACTATATTTTGCATGTAATGATGTATTTTAAAATGTTCCTATATTACCAAAATTTCATAATACTCAGAAATGTGTTGAGTGACTTAATGAGCTAGATTAACTAGAGAGTTGAAATTAGGAAGATTTACTTAGTAAGGAATTATAACATAAAACTTTAAGTAAATGTATTTGGAGCTGACTGAATTGAGAGTATTTGGTCAGTAAATCACCAAATATCCAAGATATTTTACTAGAGAGTGGAGACTGCCGTATCCACTAAGGGAAGTCACAAACATAATTATCTGCTCAAACTTATTTAGAGAAAGGAGAGAACATCCTACAATAAGAAAACAGTGAAATATGAAATATAGAAGATACGAATTTTTAACCAAAGTCACGTAATCCAGAAATAAGATCTGATTATTAACTTAACTATAAAAGTGTGGCTGGACCTCATCATTTTGGAGTGTGAGGGACAAAAGTATTTTACAACTTGCTAATCTCTCTTTCTTTCTCATCTTTAGCAGTCTTTACAAATGCATTTATTCAGGAAATAAACACCAGACCTAAGATCATGAGAGAAACTATAGTTGCTTTAGAATTTCTCAATGCTGACTTTATTTCTAATCTACAAAAATCTGAAAATTTACAACAGGCATTATATTGGTTTTTGTTTTGTTTCTATTGCAACCTGGCATTTAAATTTTATACTTCCCCAAATGAAGAAATTGAAGCTTTAAGAGTTTAAATGAGTTAAAGTTACTCAAGTAAGAATGCAGGAAGGTGCTCCACATCTGATTAAAAGAGCTTTCCAGCATGTCAAAGTACCTATAAAATTAATAGTTTAATAATGTTTACTCTTTATTGAGTCTATTCTCTGTAGTAAGGACTTCTGATTTTATTCTGCTCTTGTGGTATCGTTTTTTCTTGTAGTTTTTAGCTGCATCTTATAGGTGAAGAAACTAAGCCAAGAACAGGTTGAGAAACTAAGCCAAGACTATTTTACACAATAAGAGTCAAATTGGATAGTTAAATCAGTCATGATTGAAATAAAACATATCGAAGTATCTGTGTACTATATATCTTCAGAGATAGAAATAATTGTCCATATCCTGGCTTTCTCTGAACTCTGAACCACAGATTCTCTTTAATAGCCTACCAAAATTTTCTGCTAAAATGGTTTTCTAGAGAATTAACATTTTCTGATAAACACTGTAACATTTCTGTATTTAAGTTTGATGTACTCAACTTGGGGTAAGGGGAGCCATGGACCCTGATAACATATAACGAACAAATAAGCAAATCGGATCTCAGTATAGCATTGATTAAAGCCATCTATATATCCATCTGTCTGTTTATCTGTCATCTATTGTATCTATCCATCTATCACCTGTCTATCTATCATCTATATGTTCTAAGCATGGAACAACACGAAATCATGGTTGCAGATGCTCAGTGCTTCTCCAATTCATTAGTGATACTGTTAATATAAACGACACCTGCAAACATGTCATACTTGAGCCTATATTTAAGAATTCCAGAAGAACACACATTATAATTAAATGGCCATATTTCCAAGGTCACTTGAATCAATGTAATGTAGTTACAGATGAAAAGCCAGCAAAATGACAAAAATTAGTAGCGAACACCATATCCAATGATCTCAGCTGGCAACTATTATAACTGTGTCTAAATGAACTACATAAGCTCCCGTGGCTATCTATGCAGATAATTCACTTGGATAAATGGATAGATTAGCCACTTAATTTAATTACAGACATATTGTAATCTAAATATTCCATAACCAAGAAAACATTTTAACCTTCCTTTACGCAGAAAAACATCCAGTTGTGTTAACTATGCTTTAATACTAATGAAGAGTGTTATCTAAGAGTGTTGTCTAAACTGGTTTACGCTCAGCATGAGTAAAAGATATAAGTAGCATGAGAATTTACCACAGTGACCCCTGCCATGTTTTAAAGTACGAGCAGACTAAATGTTCTAACTTAATGTATTTATGCAAAATACTATAATTTACATCAATTTTATGCCTGGACATTATTTATATTTTTGACTATGTAGTAATTATTCTGATCTGATAATCCCAGTAGAGTGTTTTGAAATTTCTGAAGGCTTAACTTTTTTTCTAAGTTAATATATTCCTCCTAGAGCTTAGCCCATATTTATAAGATTCAGATGGAATTGTCCTATTCCAGATTTAGGCATGTTCATTGATATGCAAACCTACTTGTTATTTCTTCATCCAAATGAGAGAACATATTTTATCTGTTTATTTTTGTGGTTAACATAGAGCTGGGACTCCGCTGCAGTACAGATTCGTTTAAGTCACAGCATTCTAAAAGACTAGCTACAGACTGTTTTATTTCCTATCAAGCAACAGATATAAGACTGCAGTTTCAAGTGAGTTGACATGGAATTGGACTGTTGTCTTTTTAGCTATGTTCTAACTCTGAATTACTCTATTATGTTCCGTTACAAACCTTGTATTGTCACAGATAGTCTTTTACCTGTCTTTTTTTCTTTACACCTATTTTAGGGACTCAGATATTTTTAAAAGTCTATCAAAGAAATTAGATCATCATGGCAGCTAACCTGGTTGGTGATACTCTCTACATATCCTCTCCTTGTAGCTCAAAGTACTTTTGATGGGAATATCTAGCCATCTAGCCACCTGTTGGGAACAGCTATACAAAAAAGGAAACACCACCGCTTGATTAGGTTGATAGAGGGAGACTTACTTGTTGCTGAAACTATGATAGACAATAGCATACCAAGCCACATCTGGGCTGTCTACACACTGTAGAAACTAAATAAACTTTCTGAGAAAGTAAAATGATTCCTTAAGAGATGGAGTGAAGTTAGGAACCAAAGAAGCTACCCACAGAGTAGAATGATCTAATGCAAGGCTGGTTTACAATAACTAAATTTGATGTATGATTTACAGTTCTGAAAACACAGCAGTACAAAATTTCTCAGCCTTATTTATTCTGTTCCTTTTTACTTTATAGCAGGGTAGTTTCAATCTCCGGAGGCTTCTTTAATCTCCTTTAGAACAGCTATTGCTTTTATATCCTCAAATGCAAATGTACTCTAAGATTTGTCTTAGACAGAGGGGAAAATGATATTTTGAAGTTATTTTATCTAGTTCGTGTGAATGCAGCAACTTGCATAGGAGAGAGAAAGAGAAAAAGAGAATGTGTTTAAGAGAGCACGCAAATGCCTTTCCTCAGGTCTTAGGAAAGTGGTTATTAATAAACACTGGTTGAACCTACATATATTTGAATTTCTTGCCTCTTGACTGCTCTTTTAAACCAAACTGCCTATTCTTGACATGTGGTTGGCAGAGAGCAGTCAACTATATCGAAGCCAAAAGGAAAAGATTTATAATTATTTAATAGAGTCCTATCATAAAAAATAACTCTGAAGGTCAATAAAGTGAAAAAGTGCATTGGAGCATTACACATACTATTCTAACCCTGAACCAAAGAAAATATTTTTTTTTAAGCTTAAATGTACAAACACAGATACAGTACTTTCTATTTTTGTTCATATATAGAGTGTATCAGAAAGTACAAGTACGTAAAATGTGGTCTTTAAATATCTATGGTTTCTAAAAATATTAGAAAGGATATGCTACATTGCTAAATTAAAGTGTAAGCAATTCATAATTTTTCTGCATGCAACCAGGAGATATATTTTAATCACCTAGGGATAGACACACACACACACACACACACACACACACAGAGTCATTCAAGGTCTAATTAGTTGTAAAATTGAAAACCAGGATAATATTTACACTTTCATTGCTTCTATGATCACTATAGGGCAATGAAAACTAATTAAAAATACAGAGAGAAAGCAAGTGCACATCTGGTTTGACAGTGAGAGCCATGGGATATGTTTGTGTTTCTACAACTGACTATTAAAGTTCAAACTAGAACAAAGACCTTTGTCCCAAGCCATTGTTAAAAATGTTTATACTCTTCATTTGACGTTTTGCCAACTAGTACATCATGACTCACATCAATATACCTATGATTATCTCAACTCAACACAACAATCCAAGAACTGACACATTACTCTGACCAATAATTTATTATTCTAGCATTAAAGTATTCATATTTAATAACTTTTATTTTAGGTGAAACCCCAGAATTTTACAGATTTCACCAGTTTTTCCATTAATGTTCATTAGCTGTTGCAGGACCTAGTTCAGGACACTACACTGCATTCAGTCACATTGTTCCCTTAGTTTCCTCTTGTTTGTGACAGTTTTTCAGTCTCTCTGTATTTTTCATGACCTTGAATTATTTGAGGCATATTTTAATGTGTTTTATGTAGTGTGTCTCTAAATTAGGTATGTGCAATGCTTTTTTTTGTAATTAAACTGTAGTCTCTTAGATTCTAGAATACCACCTTTTCTTTTCTTCTTATCTCACTTTTCCTCAGTCTCATTGGCTTCTTTCTCCTCCTCTACAATTTTAAGTGACCAAAAAAAGTGTTCATGATGTGATATAATGGATGTGTTCCTTTTCTTGATCTTGGGTATCATTTCACAATGTATATTGATTGCATCAAATCATCATGTTGTATGCTTTAAATATATACAATTATATGTACAATTATATTTGTCAATTAATCCTCAATGAAGGTGGAAAAAAGGTTGAGTGAGTGACTCCGGCTCAGTCCTAGGTCCCATCATCTTTTTTATCTACCTCTTTTACTTGGGGATTGCATCAAGTCGTATGGCTTTAAATAACATTTATATAGAGATGATTCCCAAATATAACTCTAGTCCTAATTTCTCTTATGAATTCCAGTCTCATTTTTCAACTGCCTATTTGACATCTTCTTTTGATATCTAAGAGATTTGTCAAAGTTAAAATGTTCAGAAATATACTCCTAATATCCTTCCAACCCCACCCCCTTACAAAATCTGCTCCATCTACACTTTTCCTATCTCACTCAATGGTAGCTTCATTCCTTCAGGTTCTCAAGTCACAAAACTTGGAGTTAGACTACATTAGATTGGATGATCATAATAACGAGTTTAAAATTTTAAACAAAAGGCATTCTTTATTTATGGGCTATTCCAGTTTCTAATTAAAACAAGTTTAATAATAATAATAATAATAATAATAATAATAATAATGTACCAAAAGTTTCAAGAACCGATTTTCAGGGTTTTAGGTAGTTGAATTTTTGTTTTAAGCAAAACAGTGTATGTCTCAACATTCCATTAAACCGCCATAACTATTCTGAATATTCAGTTGATTACCAAGGATGTGATTATAAATTTCTGGCCTTCCAAGGCCCCCAAGCTTCTCTGAAACAGTCTTTTCATTTTTATGATATGGATTCAGATATATTGGGAAAGGAAGCCATCATTTATTAAACAATTATTAGCTGTCAAAACCTGTGCTTGGGCTATTTATATTCCAGGCCCACAATGTATTAGAAACCTGGTGACTTGTCTAGGATGGATTGACATTATTGGATATGCCTGGAACAGTATAATTTTAAAAGGATGACCTTCAGGCTGGTATTTGCCTAGGTGAGTCATACCACAGGGTCTGTCAGTAGACATTCAGATAATGTCCTGCTGGGACATGAAATATGTTCCACTGTTAGAAAAACATTAATCTCGAATCTAGGCCATCAGGTCTACTTATTATAGCAATTTACGTGCTCTATCCATCAAATAACATAATAAAACTAAAATCTTATGATTTTCATAGTTGGCACAAATGTAAATGAATGCATCTGTATATGTACACATAATATTTCAATATGTATAAACAGTTCTAAAAAACATTCTGACAATCACTTATGTCCATTGAATCAACAACTATTTATTATATGATAAAATGAACATTATAAATCTTTATATGCAGCTTACACTGAGAATATTGAATATTCAATATTTAAACCAAGAATTACAGATAAAATATTCTGAAATTCAAAGAAAGATTTACAGATAAAAACACTATATAAAGCATAAGATTTTCTCTAAGAATTCATTCAACTAATAGTCAGTCTTGAAATAGAAATATCTCAGAATATAGTTGCCAGATAAATACAGAACAACTAGTTGGATTTGAGTTCCAGATAAACAATGCATATTATTTTACCAATTCAATATTTGGGACATACTTATACTAAATAATGTATTCATCATTTTACTTAAACTCAAATTTAACTGGGAGACAATTTTATTTGTTAAATCTGGTAACCATAATTCTGAAAAAGTAACCCTTCTCTAAAATATTTATTTATTCAATACTTACTTATTTAGCACCTAGTATGTGACATTAATACTAATACACAGTCAAGGACCAATGAATAAGAGTTGATTCAGTTCCTCAAAGACCTTACTGTATAGGAGAAGAGAAAGACAAGTAAGTGGGTGCCTTTCTACTTCATGATAAGTACTACAATAAGTATTCACTGAGTACCAGGGCAGTTAGATGTGGAGTTACCTCAGTCATTTATGGCGGTTATTGAAAATATCAGAAAAGGGTCAGTATCTAAGTTAATTCCCGAAAGACAAGTAGATGTTAACCTGGAAAGGAAGTCATGGATCAAAGTAAGATGTGATGAAGTTTAAGGAAAGATACTCAATTTGAAAACTTAACATTCTATTTCCATCTTATTAAATAAAAACAAATGCTCAAAAGTAATGAATTTGATCTCTAGCTCTTTTATCTCTACATTGTATATTAGTCAGGGCCCAGTCAGGAGACTAAATAAGTAAATAAATAAATAAAACTAAGTTTTTGAACAGAAAAAAATTTAAAATATTCTCATGGAAGTTTCATCCAAGTTTATTATAAATGGCAGAATTTTGAAATTGGGCTATGTTATGCTAACTGAAATAAGACAGATGCAGAAAGATAAATGTTGTACGATCTCATATTTCCGTGAAATTTAAAGCAGGGAACTCACAGAAGTAGAGAGCAGAATGGTGGTTGCCAGGGGCTGGAGTGGTGTGGAATGGGGAAAATGGGGAGATGATAGTTAAAGGGTACAAAGTTTCAGTTATGCAAGATGAATAAATACTGGATATCTAAGGTACAGCAATACAATTATAGTTAACAATACTGTATACTTGAAATTTGCTTAGAAGATAGATCTTAAATATTTTCACCATACACACAGAAAAGTGGTAACTATTTATTTAAAAAGATGGATATGTTAATTTGTCCAAATATGATGATTATTTCACAATACATATGTATATCAAATCATCAAATTATATAGCTTAAGTGTGTGTCATTCTTTTAAGATTTTTATTAAAATATAGCTAGTATACAATATTATATTCATATGACATCACACCTGTTAGAATGGCTATCGTCAACAAGACATAATAACAAGTGTTGGAGAAGCTGTCTAGAAAAAGGAACCCTCATACACTGTCGGTGGGAATGTAGACTGGTGCCACCGCTATGGAAGGCAGTGTGGAGGTTCCTCTAAAAATTAAGAATAGAATTACCGTATGACCCAGCAATCCCTCTTCTGGGTATTTCCCCAAAATATCTGAAAACGTTTATTCATAAAGATATATGTGTTCCAAAGTTCATTGCAGCTTTATTTATGGAGGTCAAGATGATTGGATATGCAGTATATATACACAACGGATAACTACTCTGTCTAAGAAAAGAGGAAATACTGCCATTTGCGACAATATGGATGGATCTTGAGATTATTATACTACCGTGTTTCCCAAAAAATAAGACCTAGCCTGAGAATCAGCTCTAATGCGTCTTTTGGAGCAAAAATTAATATAAGACCCAGAATGATATGATATGATATGATATGATATGATCTGGTACCCAGTCTTATAGTAAAATAAGACCCAGTGTTATTATGTTATATTATATTATATTATATTATATTATATTATATTATATGACTTCACTCATATGTGGAATATAAAACTGAAAGTAGCAAAGGGACAAGACAAACAAATAAAAAAACAAAAACTCATCGACACAGACAACAGTTTAGTGGTTACCAGGGAGTAAGGGGAAAGGGAGGATGGTAGAAGAGGGTAAAGTGGTTCAAATATATGGTGATAGAAAGAGAACTGACCCTGGGTAGTGAACACACGAATGTGATATATAGATATATAGTATAGAATTGTATATATAGTATAGAATTGTACACTTGAAACCTATGTAATTTTACTAACCATTGTCACCCCAATAAATTTAATTTAAAAATAGTTGTTCAACATTTATATACCAAAGAAGTTATCACTATGATAAGTCCAGCAACCCTCTACACCATACCAGGCTATCACAATGTTATTAACTATATTTCCTGTACTATATATTACATCCCCAAGACTTACTTGTTTTGTACCTGGAAATTTGACCCTCTTACTCCCCCATACATCTTTCTCCCGTTATGAAAATTTTTCAAATTCAGTTGACATTCCATATTATTTTACATTAATTTCAGGTGTACAGCATAGTGGTTAGACATTTATAAAATTTAAGGAGTGATTCCCCTGACTAGTCTAGTACCTAGCTGGCTCTATGCATAGTTATTACCATATTATTGACTGTATTCCCTGTGCTTTACTTTATATCCCTATGACTGTTTTGCAACTACCAATTTATATTTCTTATTCCCTTCACCGTTTTCGCCCTGTCCCCCAATCCCCCATAAATCTAGTACCCATCTGACACCATACATAGATATTACAATATTATTGACTGTATTCCTTATGCTATACCCTACACAACGACTTTGTAACAACCCATTTGTACTTCTTAATCCCTTTCCCTTTTTACCTACCCCCGATCCCCCTCCCACCTAGCAACCATCAGAATGAATGTTCTCTGTATCTGAATTTGTTTCTGTTTTGTTCATTTCTTCATTTTGTTCTTTAGATTTACTTATAAGTGAATTATATGACATTTGTCTTTGTCTGACTTAATACACTTAGTGCAATATCCTTTAGGTCTATCCATGTTGTTGCAGATGGCAAGATTTCATTATTATTATTTTTTTTTATGGCTGGGTAATATTTCATTGTATATATGTACCACCTCTTCTTTATCCTTTCATCCAATCAAGAACACCCAGGTTGGCTTCATATCGTGGCTATTGTAAATAATGCTGCAATGACCATATGGGAGCACATGTCCCCTTGAAGGAGTGTTTTGGGTTTCTTGATATAAATACCCAGAAGTGGGATTCCCAGGTCCTTCTTTGTCTCCTGTGTCTTCTTTGTTTTAAAGTCTATTTTGTTTGGTGTAAGTATTGCTATCCCCAATTTTTTGTTTGTTTCCATATTAATGAAATATCTTTTTTTCTATCTCTTTACTTTCAATCTGTGTGTGTCTTTTGATCTGAAATGAGTCTCTTGTAGGCCACATATGTAAGGGGTTTGTTTTCTTATCCATTCAGCCATACTATGTCTTTTGAGTAGAGCATTTAATCCATTTGTATTGAAAGTAATTGTTGAGAGGTATGTAGTTATTGCAATTTCATTATTTACATTGTTTGTTTGTTTGTTTGTTTGTTTTTCATCTTAAGTTCCTGTAACATTCCTTATAATACTGGATTGGTGATGATGAACTCCTTTAGCTGGTTTCTTGTCTTGGAAACTCTTTATCTGCCCTTCGATTCTGATAGCTTTGCTATGTAGAGTAATCTTGATTGTAGGTCTTTGCTTTTTATTACATTGAATGTGTCATGCCAATCACTTCTGGCCTGCAAAGTTTATGTTGAGAAATCAGCTGACAGTGTTATGAGAGCTCCCTTGTAGGTAACTAACTGCTTTTCCCTTGCTACTTTTAAAATTCTTTCCTTTTCTTTAACTTTGGCATTTAAATTATGATGTGCCCTGGTATGGGCCTCTTTGGGTTCATCTTGTTTGGGACTCTCTGCACTTTCTGGTCTTGAATATTCATGTCTCTCACCAGGTTAGGGAAGTTTTCTGCCAGTATTTCTTCATATAGATTTTCAATTCCTTGCTCTCTCTCTTTTCTCCTTCTGGTACCCCTATAATGCAAATGATGGAATGTTTGATGTAGTCCCAGAAGCCCCTTAAGCTCTTCTCACTTTTTTTGATTTTTTTTTCCTTTTTGCTCTTCTGTTTGCATGTTTTCTGTTACCTTATCCTCTAAACCACTAATTCGATTTTCTGCTTCATCTAATCTATTGTTGATTTCCTCTAATGTACTCTTCATTTCAATTATCATATTCTTTATTTATGACTTGTTCTTGTTTATGGTTTCTTTCTCCATTTTTATGTTTCCTATCTCTTTGGTGTCAGGGATGACTCTGTGGAGCAGGATCCACTTTAGCATGGCTCTGGTGCCTGTCCGGTCTTCCCTTTGAGTATGTCATTTTTGGAGGTGGTTGGGTAATGCTCCAGCTCATTCTGAACCTGGTCACTGGGTATGCCAACCCCGGGGTCTGCTGAGAGGGGACCTGCTTCAGGCCAAGTTTAACCACAATCTGTGCTCTTCCCTGGTATGAGCCTCAAAGCAATCCTCAGAGGGCCACTGGCCACACTGTGCTTGGAAGTGCCTTGAGAAGCCAAGCTGCAAACCAAGGCTAGCTGTGCCAGGCTTAGGAATGCTCAACCAGAATACAAGACATGAAGCCAGGTGCTGCTTTTTTGGGTTTTGTGAATCTTTGAGAGATTTTAGGAAACTCTGTAACATGAGCCAAGGCAAACCATTTCTGTGGAAAAGCCACTGCAGAGGCTTGTGTGGGCCCACAAGTTTGGTCTCAGTGTCTCAGGGAATCAACAGGGAGGGGCCAATGAATGGTGTTAGCCAGGTTGATGGAAACTTACATATGGCAGCTGCTTTTGTCTGCATGCCAGGAGGAAGGAAGTTTCAACAAAGAAACAATGGCTTCAGCCAGCTCCTTTGTCTGGGAGAAAAATGCCCCTCCAGCCCTCACCCTGAGCCCAACACTTCAGTTTGGCTCTTATGTTCCTGGTACCTTTCAAGCTGCTGCCCTGGCACTGGAGCTCAGAGTGAGTGAGTTTGTCAGGCAGTATGTCTTTGTACAGGCCCTTGAAGTGAAGTTCCAAGGACTGTAGCCACCCTCATCTCACTCAAATACAATCTCTGCTGGTTTTCATAACCAGAAGTTCTGGGGACTTCTCACCCTGGCACTGAAACCCTGAAGCCTGATGTGGGTCTGGCACCCCTTGCTGCTCTGGAGGGACCTCCACAGCTGAGATATCCCTCCTGACTTTTTATGGTACATGTGGGTGTGAGACCAGTCCATTCCTTGTGTCTGTCCCTCTTACCAGTCTCAAGGTGGCTTCTCTGTATGTCTTTATTTGCAGGGCCTTGGTTCAGCTGGACCTCAGGAGAATCTCAATGACGTTTGTTCTGTAGTATAGTTGTAATTTTGATGTGGTGAGAGTAGGCAAGCACAGTATTTATCTACTCTGCCATCTTGACCAGTAATCAAATGTGTACAATTCTTAATTATCAAATATATCTCAACAAAAAATAAATAAAACATTATTTTCTTAGGCATATAGCTGCTAACTAACTAGGTGACTGAAAAGGTAAGAGATACTGAGGTGTCACCAGTGTGGCAATTTCAGAAAGATGCTCCCATCCCAGTTCCCACTCAAGGATTGAGCAGTGGGCCCAGGGAGCTGAGACCCAGACCTCTGTGGAAAGGACACTGATTACTTAGCTGGTAGTTCTTAGGGGAATAGATAAATATAGTTTTGCAAGTGTTGAGAAGCTGCAAAGTGGTCTCAGCTGCTATAACAGAAGGAACTGCTGCTACTGGGGTGAACAAATGTTGCGGGAGTAAAGCTCACAAAAACAACTGTACTGGGAGACTGGAAGGCCTTAAGAAGCAAATAGGAAAGGACAACCCTCTTCTTCCTCCTCTATCCTTGCAGTCCTGCTTTAGTGCTCCTTCTTGGCAGAAACTAATAGAAAGGCTGGCAAAGTGGAAATATGGATTGCAGAATCCGAGCTTCAGCACCCAAAACAGGGTATAGAATGACAGCTTGGAACTAAAAAAAAACACTTGATTATTACTGTAGAGGTCACTCTGTGAAGATGTCCTATGGAAAGTATCTTTCATCCTGTTTTTTTGTTTTGTTTTGTTTTCCTTGTAATTTTTGCTTTTTCCTTCAAGCTTTTTTTACTATATCATGGAAAAAAAATAGTCTCTTCATATTAATTGATTTTTTATCATTTACAATCGTGACACTTTTCTTGATCCTTGCAATTTTTCATATACCCTTTTTTTCTCCTTGATTGACTTGACTTTATTGCCATGCAGAATTTTCTGTTTTACATTGCCAATTGTTATTCCTCATTTTGTCAGTCTCTACTGTAAGGAAATAATTAATGAAACCATATTTCACCAGTAATTTGCTTATTAATGGTACTATAATTCTTTTATTAGTCACCTGAGACATACATTAAAGAGTTTTTCCTTTCTGCCACAAATTAGAATTCTTAATGAATGTAAGAGAAACCATGTTTTATTCCCAAAACTGAAGAAAGAGGAGAAAGTTCTTGATATTTTTACATATTGATAGGTTAAACTAGGAAGAATTTGAATGTCTCCAATTTTATATGACAATAACGTATCTGCAACTAGAAATGAATATGACAAGTATATGCCCGCTCACCCTACTCCTCATAACCTTTAGATCCAAGACATTGGAACAACTCCAGGTATAAGAAGCAGTGGTAAGTATTCAAGGGCCTTTTATAAGATAGTTATAAACTATAATCAAAGACATATATCTCATAGTGTCAAATTATTTTTGTCTTACACTGTGTTTTGTGCATGATATGGAAATTATTATTTTCCCATGTTGGTGAAAAATAACCAAAATAAATATATGGTGACACCTATTAAAATACTATACATTTAACCAAAAGCATATAAAAATTAGAACTCATAAACATAATTAATCTGAGGTTAATGGTAGCAACAAGCCAAATAAAACTCTCTTTTAGTAATAGTGAAAATAAAATATAGAAATTAAATCTAAACAGTTAAGGGGAAAAAGAACAAGTGGAGATTTTGTATTCTCTGATTTAAAAGTCAGCTCTTTGATATTAATATAACCAGCGTAATTTTGAAGAAACTGAAGATGATCTTTGCATTCATAAGACTTAAAAATGATGTTTATATTGAATTTTTTTATATAACAATAATCCACAAAACAAACATGTTGTATAGTATCCATCCAATTAATGTATCTAAGTTGGTGTAACATTCTGTACTAATACCAATAGTTGCAAAGGTGGAAAATTCAAGAATGTAATGATTATTTTCTTCTATGTAGTATGAAATCATATACAGTAATTTCTTTGTCCTAATTGATGAATTGTTTTGCATTATGTACTGTATGTTGAGTGTGGCTATAAAATAAAATTTCTATTCCAATTAAAAGACATTCATGATCACCAGCATAAAGGCAATACAAATATGGGAGGAAAATTTTCCATTTCCTAATTTATTAGCATAATTAACAACATGTTTAGAATTTCTCTACAACTGTATGGGGATGAACATCATTGGTCTTGAGGTAGAGTTAGTTAATATGATAGATCACAACTCTCACTACCTACCCTCAGTCCATGCCCATTGGAAATGCAAATTAGTTAAATCATGGTTCTTCAGTATTTCCTTAAAACAATGTTTATCTGATTCTTATGTGGAGAATTAAACAGGATGCAGAAAAGTCTGAGTAAATAAATATAAAAATATTTAGATTCTGTATATATTTAATACAACTATTTAGTTCAATACAAGAAAAAATATGTGGCTAATAAAAATGTCGGGTTGAATTTTATGTTCTTTATGGCTTAGGCCATAAAAGAAGAAGCACTAAGGTTTCTTTTGTATCTTACCTTAAAGCAAAGTCATAATTTATACAGAACGTTTATGGTAGTTAAATATGTCTTCTGTTTAAGAATATAGTTTCACTCTAACACAGACATAGTGTTAAACCAAGGAAATATATTCAGTTACCTAATCCTTTTGGATGGTTTCTTAAAACTGCTGATTATATTGAATTTTACACTATGAATAGTGAGGTTTTCATTAAGTTTACAAATATCTCTCTAGACATCAGATCATATAGTACTATTTTACAAAACCGTAAACAACACACTATTAGGGATGAAATCCTTGAAATAATGATCACACATGAAAAGACATTTTTCCATATACACTATTATTGCTCTCTTCTGAATATTGAACTGTTACTATCACACTGTGAAATAAATGGGTTCCTTCTTCTTCCTGTGTCTGTTCCAGTGACTTTATTTAGTCATATAATCATGTGAAATGCAACATGATTTTTGTGTGGGAGATGGAAAAGCAGAGCAAGAAACTGAGACATATTGGAGCAGTAAAAGAAACAAAGGGAAGAAACACAAAGCATGAAGTCATTGAGTGAGAAGGTAGATTTCTAATCCACAATAATATTTATGAAATAAATAGAGACATCCCAATCTTTTTGGTGTGATAGATTATTATCTGGATTGTTTCAGTTTATAAATTCTCAAGTGCTTTCTTTTTCTCACTTAAGAAAGTAACATAAAAATCCATAAATAATATGCATCCAGAGAGTCAGTTTCACTAGAAGGATCCTGAGAACTGTGGCACATTAATCTTGTGACTGTGCATTGGACCACTCAGAGATATAAAGTGTAGAATGACCTCTTAAGGGTTTAAAGAAGTCAACCTCACGTTCCCACACTCACAGCCCAATAGAGAAATACTTATCAATAGTAATGTAAATCCAGAGGGTTCCTGCACACAAATACACATTGTATACCAAGACAGGCACCTGCAGATGTATATGTGCATGGCTTGGCAGAGGAATAGAAACATAAGTGTCACTTGAATTGTGGGAAAATTAAGTATTCACAAATGAATAGTAACAATGTAGCCACTACTATTCTCTTTGGTTTGAGACATACATTGGCTGTCTCTTTCACTGCCAGTATCTCTTGTTACATCTAATACTACTAATAGTGTTTTATGAGGCATGGCCAACAGTGGGGAAGACACTTGATAGAGTAGACACTAGGTACCGAGTAGAGACAGGTAACCAAAGGAAAGCATGCCTTTCTTGGCATAAGTCCTTTCACGGTCTATAATCAAAAAATGAGTTGCTGTCCCAGTTACTGCAACAGCACAAGTCACCAACAATCTTCAGATATTCCCTTAGCTCACAAAAATAAAAGGAAAAAATGAGGAGGAGAAGGAACATAGGGTGGAAACGCAACTGTTTTCTAATAAAAATATACATCTTAAAGACAGCCTGGGAGGATCAAAATCAGATGGCCTGGAACCAAATCACTGAACCAGAGGCCAGTGTATTTGTCATCTCGGGCTATCTTAACAGAACACCTCCGACTGGATGGCTTAAACAATAGATTAATTTTCTCACAGTTATTGAGACTGTGAGTCTAAACAAGGTGCAAAAAGGGCTGGTTTCTGATGATATCACCTCTGAATTTCCTCTGTGCACGTGCACTCCTGGTGTCTCTTCCTCTGGTTATAATATCAGGACTATTGGATTAAGGTCCCACTCTTAGTGCCTCATTTAACCTCGATCACCTCTTTAAGGACCCTATCTCCAAATATAGTCACATTGGGGGTTAGGGCTTCAAGATATGAATTTGGGAGGGGGGACACACTTCATAAGAGCCATCAAAGAGCTGTTTTTGACATTGGCATGCCCTGTTTGAGTCATGGCTCTGACACTTTCTGATATCATTGACCTTGTATGACATATTTCACTCTTCTGTTCTCAGTTTCTCATCAGTAAAATGAGGATTAGAGCAGTACTTTCTTCTCTAGCATGAAAAAACGTGATTTTTGTGCACGTTTAATAAAATGGTTCATGTAAAGAACACAATTCAGAGCTTAATACATCAGAGTAATCCATAAATGGAACTTATAAATATGATTTTATCTAGATGTATTCAAGGCAGAAAGTTAGTTATGATGATACTTTCCAATTATACAATTATTTCCTTACTCACTTAGAAAAACACCTTTGTTTTCTTACCATTAGGATGGGAAATATCTACCCTTCATATATCACACTTATTGTATCAAAGTAGTGAGATTATGTCTACGAGTATGTAGCATTCTGAGTTTCATAAATATAAGCTCTACCAAAAATAAATATTTTAATATCAATAAACAGCAGCATACATACTGGCTATGTCATTTCTTTACAATTAACAATTTATAACAGACTGGAATGTATAGTAGGCACATAATTATGTGTTCTGGACTATTTGTATGTTGGGTGTGCTTTTGTTGTCTTTTTGTTAAGTTGTATTTTGTTTTGATTTAACACGAAAGCGTTCTCAAAATGATAGAAGAAAGCAGAAACATTCTGAATGACATTTTACCTAGGTTCTTTCCTATTTCACTAGACTACTAGTTGAAACAATGGACCACTGATTTCTGTGTTGGACAGAGGGAACTGAGCGGAAATCTCTGTCATTGTTTTCCTGTTCTCCCTCTATCCGTGTGTGGATGAAAAATGTAGGAAAAATGAAATTAGGGGAAAGCCTAATTATTAGCCATTTGTTACTTACAGGTTTGCATAACTTCTAAATGAATTTTTAATCATTCTATTTATCAAATTAGCAGTCCATGATAAAAAATATTTTTTAAAAAAATTGAAAAAGCGTGAAAAAAGAATGTCTAAGTGTACTAAAATAAAGTAGGTGCATGCAAATAAAAGAAAGAAAAACCAACATCGGTGCCTTAAATAGACATTTTAAAAAATAATTATAAATTCAAATATATAGCTAGAAGTCCAAAAATATTCTTCTGATAGCAAAACACCATGGAAATATCACATTTTATTTAATTTTGACTTTTAAAAATAGGTTATGTTTAAAGTTTTAGCTAAACTGTTTTTAGTTTTATAAGCACGAAAAGTCTGAACACACTTTAGCCACATTTTTATGCTTG
Organism: Rhinolophus sinicus; assembly: GCF_036562045.2. Taxonomy (NCBI): domain Eukaryota; kingdom Metazoa; phylum Chordata; class Mammalia; order Chiroptera; family Rhinolophidae; genus Rhinolophus; species Rhinolophus sinicus. Next base: position 20,284,847 of record NC_133751.1, read on the forward strand.
GTGTATTCAAAATGACATTTTTATCAAAGCCTTGTTTGGGTATTTTGATCTGTATTGTGATGAAACATTAAAAATGTTATTTCCAAAACATTTGTAATTAAGAGAAAGAGATAAAAAACAGAGGAATATACAGAAGCTACATTTTAAAGCAGTTATAAAATTACCGTTAGATTTTGGAACTTGATTTTCCATGTTAAAGTTCTTCTAAAAATATACAGTTATTTAAAATCAGAGACTTTGCATTATTCAGATGAGAGAGTTAATGATTTGGAAATGCAAATAAAAGGGAAACCATTAATCAATATTTCTATTGAATAATATCTATTTGCACTACGCAAATACAGGGTAATTTTAGTTAAGATAATATGTTTTATTTATTAAAGATACTTGGATATATTTTCCTTATATCAATTCTTCTCTAACATGTATTTCACTTATTTAATCAGAAATAATAATAGCAGATATATCTATGTAGGATGCTACTCCCTTTTCATTTCATTGACTGAAGAAAGGTTTTAGAAAAGATTCATGAAAAGACAGAAAAGGAGAGAGACACACAGCGAGAGAATACGAATTTGTGTGTACCTGTGTGTGTTTTTAAGGTACTTGCCCTTCCCAGATCCTGACATAACTGCTGATTCAATTCTATTACCTGATATCAGAAAGCGATCAGAAAACTGATATCTAGCCCTCCAGCTACATGCCAGAAAATCGATACTTTATTTTCAAGAATACCTTCTGAACAGAAATGTGCAAATTATAAGTTTTTCCCTTAATGATACAAGTTTTGTGTTTTTTTTTTTGTTTTTTTTTAATTTCCACAAGGATGATTTTTACAAGTAAAAGAGAATAGTTGATATTTTAATGGACACGATTCTCTTAAATATTACACGAGTACGAAAGATCAAATGTGCAGTTTCTTTCTTATTTCACAAATATAAATGCAATATATATATTTTAATTTTCTTATTGATTTACATACTTAATTCTAAAGCATTCCAGGGTTAAAGAGCTTTACGTCTTCAATGAAGGCAGTTTCCATCCAACTTTACAGGATATTACAAGCAGAGATTTTTGGCTGGGTCTGATATCAGTGCCATAAGCACCCAGAGTAACACTCAGGTTGTCATACTGGAATCATTTTGAACAGGCTCACGACCTTGAAAGAGAATTGTATTCAAGGCTCCAATTATCTAATCCCCTTCGAACTGAAGTTTGCAACCTTTACTCAAGTTGAACACTCAGATTTTGCATATTGTTTGCTTTCAAATACATATGAAGATAATTTCTTAACTCAGAAGAACCTTATATTTGTTTATACTCAAGCCTATATAAACTTCTCTAGATATTGAAAACAATATTCAAGTGAAATCTAGATGTAGCACATCACATGGCTTTGTCTCGATTATCATCCTGCTCCTGATAGCTCCATGTTTTGCGGGTTTTCCTGTACATTGTACACCTTCAGCCTAGGCTTCCGTTTGTTCTGTTCTTCCAAACCTGGCAGTACACACTGCTTGAACACAACAAGGTTGGCTAGATCCTTCACAGGATGGACTGTTTGTTTCCAGCTTCCTTTTTAAAAACTGGATCTTGTTCTTTGTTGACCTTGGTTTTGATAGCATTCTTGATCCAAATTGGTTGGACCACTGGGGGTGATAATTCTGTAATCTGCAAATTTGTAGTGCCCAGTGTTTAATGACGCATGGTAGCATAAGACCATTTTCCCCACAAACACTCTACATATAACCATTTACTCAAATTAATTTCAAGGTCAACTTCTCCCTTGCAGACAATAATAATTTGTAACGTCGTCCACTAACTGAAAGGTTAACCCTATAGTTGGATGGCTCTTCTTCAACCTGGATGCACTCTGTTTTAGCTTCTTCATTTAGTGATTGACTATGGCTGACCTACTAGCCCAAAACTCCAAACAAAATGTAGAATAGATGACTTATATCTTCAAGCTTTAAATATCATTGGGTTTTCTTATATTTTCCTGCTTGAACATTTTCTACAAAGTAAGTGCTTTGTTATTGTGTTTTAAATATACATTGTTTTGCCTCAACTGCTTTAGCTTTCTAAAACTCAAAAAAGTGTTTAGTAACATTAGCAACTAAGTGAAAATCTTGAGGGAATTACTTGCTGGCCAGTGAAAGCATGTTACTTTCATTTTTCACGATAGAGCCCTTAAATTCAAAAACTAGATACTCATTCTCCACTCTTAATCACCCAAGGTAGAACTTTCACAGACTTATAATTTTCAGAAATCTCCACTCAGTGTGACACATGAAAATTGATTAGACTCTATGAATAAGCCCACATAGGATTGGAGTGGAGATGGAAAAGAATAATCTTTATTATTTTCAAAATATCCTATTTAATTTAATCAACCAATACAAATCAATTTACTCAATTAACATAAATTAACCATTTTTAAATTTCTTTGACAGGTTTCAATTTCTTATTTATTGAAAAGCAGTACTACTCTCAACTCCTGACTGAATTTAATATATTTACATATTCAGGGAGCATGTAATACTGAAAAAAGAGACTGCTTTCATTTTTTCAGGAACAGTCTCCCATCTTTGAAAACATTTTAATAAATTAAACTACAAACTAAAAAAGAGACTTGATTTTCAAGATGAATTTTATTATAATTAAATGTTTCCCATTTGAGAGAGAGAGAGAGAGAGAGAGAGAAGCTGGGAGCTCTTTTACAGTATTTTAACCATGATGGAGGAGAAGATCCAGTACACCAAATAACAGGCCAGTCAAATGGTTTTTACTAACTTTGAATACTTTTACATTTTTCCTTAAATAGACCTCAGTTACACAGAAGAGAATTTACTATGATCTTCAGTTCATGCCACACTATCATCGATGGATCTCTTTTACGTATTTATTGGTTAGTATATTTATTTTAGTCATATATGACCCATACTTGATCTCACTACCCAACAAAAAAACAAGAATGTTAATAACTTGACTGGGACAGAAATTGTAGTTTCATCAAGATATTCAGCTATAACTCTTAACTAATGTTCAGCAATGCAGCACCAGATTTATTTATGTTAGTATGGAAACATTAGAAACAAACAAGAATAATTTTAGATGGAAAGAGACTTCATTTGTGACAACATGGATGAATCTTGAGATTATAATGCTAAGTGAAATAAATCAGACATTAAAAGCAGAGAACCATATGATTTCACTGATACGTGGTATATGAACCAAAAACAACAAAAGAACAAGACAAACAAATGAGAAACAAAAACTCATAGACACAGACAACAGTTTAGTGGTTACCAGAGTTGGTAAGGGGGGTGGGGTAGTAGATGAGGGTAAAGGGGAACAAATATATGGTGATGGAAGGAGAACTGACTCTGTTTGGTGAACACACAATGGGATTTATAGATGATGTAATACAGAATTGTACACCTGAAATCTATGTAACTTTACTAACAATTGTCACCCCAATAAACTTTAATTAAAAAAAAAAAAAAAAGAAAGAGACTTTTCATTGGCAATTTGCAAGCATTCCAGGCAGTCTTATCTTGTAATCGATAATGTGCATTCCAGGTATGAACACAAAGGTTCCTGAGGAATCTTGCTTAAGAACAATGGGCTGTGGTCACAGCCTCTGACTTCCATCTACTTTGCAAAACGATTACAATTAAAAAAAAGCAAAACATTTGCTTGAGGAATGTTCAGTATTTTTCAAGATCGTAGGAGAAATGTGACAAGTGTTTCTGACACTTTTCCCTTTAGGCAACAAGTTGAACCTATATCCCTTCCTTTATCTTCTCTGTAAAATGTTTTTTTTTTCCCCTATTTGTGTAATTACTACCACAATACTGCCAGTAGGTGAGATGACTGTCTATCTATCTACCTATCTATCTACCTATCTCTATATATTTATATATAGGTAGATAACAATTGTATGACCTCCACTATAGATCTTATTTTATTTGTTTGTTTGTTGTTTGTTTATTTTAATAGCTGCAGTTACTTTATAATGTCAATGCCTTACTGCTGCCAGATCTTTCTGAGTCCCAGAAAGTGATGAAATTTTTGTTTCAGCTCCTGGCACTAGATTTATCTTAAAAAATGAAACTTTAATTTGAATTGCAAGTGTTACTTGAAAAATATAGAAAGTTTAGAGAAGTTGTGAAAAAAAAAGAAAAATAAATCACCCAATACAGCCACCGGAATAATACTGTTAAATATGTCACACCACCTCACTCTTCTCAAGTCCTTAAACATTTTCTCATTTCTCAGACAATACACTCTCAGTTCTAACAAGGACATAAAAGGGCCACTACGATCCATGCGCTTTCTCTTATTTCTCTGACCTCATCCCCTATTACTCACCAGTCTGCTCATTCTGCGCCAACCACAGTGGCCTCTTGGCTGTTGTAGAATACCCCAGGGGGGTCTCACTGCAGAGCCCTGTACTTGTTTTTTCTCCAGGCACATCCTCACCTCAGAACCTTGAAAGCTAGCTCCTTTGTTTGCTCTGTCACCTTCTTTAACAATGTGCCCAAGTATTACTTGCTCAGGAAGGCCACATCTGTGCTCTATTTAAAATGGCAATCCTCTCCCTATTCTCCACAAATGCAAGTCCACTAGCTATTGTATTTATCTACTGTAATTTGCTTCATAAAATGCATCCCCTTAGAACATAAAACATAGTTTACTCAGTGGCCTTGTTTGTGGTCTGTTGGCTTCCACCTGAGTGTGAGAAGTCAGGGCTCAGACGCATTCCCACTATGTAGATGAGTCTTGACACAGTTTCTACTCAATAAATGTGCAACAGACACTGTTTTCCTTTTATTTAATTTTTTTGTATTATTTTCTGTTCTTGTGGTTTTTTTTTTCCCCCCATGTGCATTGTTATTTCTAGTGTTTCAGTAAATCATATGTTATCCAGTTTTCCTTAAGCTACCCACAGTCTTGCTCTATCAGACAGGAGGGGAAGTTAGATTTGACAAGGTTTCAGGAGCTTTTATCCATTTAGTTGAAAGGATTTTGAAAGTCTGATGTTGCTCTGTGTCAGAGGGCTCGTTGTCTGACATAACTTTGCTCAGCATTTGACAGCATACCTAGGCAAAGATTCCATAACTAACACTACCACAACCTGTAACCTGATACAAAGAGGTCTTTCTGCCTGTCTGGTTTTGGGCCCTGGCATCGACTTTGCCCAAGGTTCTCTCCCCTCCCAATTTCCTGGCCTGGTAGGGAAACCTGTTCAGTGTTCGTCTGCTTGGTTGGGCCCCTCACCCCAGCAGATTTTCTTTTAGCGCTTCCGATACAGGTTAGGTGTAAGATTACTAGGTAGATAGGTAGGTCCCTGGTAAAATAAAGAAAAGACAGCCATATCCTAAAACTTCAGGTTTTAAAATCACTCCTTCACTCCAGGACATAATATAACAAGGCCTTGAAGTTAATCATAAAATACAGTTTGGCCTGACAAATGGAGCAGATCTGATAAAGAGTGGGTCACTTTGCTAATTCCTTTAAGATGGGCAAGCAGAACCTGGTAGAGGAATTTCATTAGAAGGCACCAGTTCCCTTCTTCAAACAAGTTCCCTTCTTCAAACAGCTCCCCTTCCCCAGGCAGGCAAGGGAAGGTATAAAAGTAAGAGTTTTTGCCTCAGTCAGGGGGCACCCCCATTAGGGACCCCCTCTCACTCCAGAGCTGCAACCTCTTCTCCTACCTCTAATAAACTATCCTCTCTTAAAACTTTTCGCCTCTCCCTGGTCCATGTTTCCATTCTTCAGTTTCACGAGATAGGATCCCAGCCCACACTCAGAAACTGCTAGCAGATTCATTATCACCTACATTACTTCCACTGATGCCTGCTAGTACATAAACAAATTGGGCTGGCTTCTGTCCAGCTACACGTCTGAAATCATAAAGAGCTGTTACTGCTCCAGTCTTAAAGAGCTACCTCTTTCAACTGATGTTTTTCACTAGAATTAAAGTGCTTTGAGCATTTTGGAATACGCTCTTTTGTTAACACAATGTAAAATGTAAAAGCAAAAGATGTAATTTTGATAGAATTAAAGTTTGCATCTATTCTGGATAAAGCCCTGCTAGAAATCTTGGATGCACTTGGAAAAGATACGGCTGTCTGAGACCGAAGTCAGGGCTATGACATAGATTGTGGTTATCTCCCAAAAGCCCAGCTAGAGAGGTCACATCATATGGACAATAGTATTCTCACAAAGGGAAGCACACACTACCAAAAAGGAAGATCATCACAGCTGGACTACTCTGTTCTCTCCTTTCTTCTCTCTTGTGTCTCCTGGAATTGTGCTCCTGCAGAACTGTGCCAATACTACATCTCATGAATGGAGAGAGGAATTGCCCTCTATTATGTCTTAAATAATGAAGACATTTTTGCGATAAGGCCCTGTAGTAGTCTAGTCTGCCTGATAATAGACGGTAAATTTTCTCTTTGACAGAAAAGCTCTCAACCATTTCAGGTAAATTCTTCCTCCGTGGTCACAAATTTGCCCACAAAAATTGGAAAGAATGTAAAATTTCCCCATCATACAAAAGCATTTTAGCTTTTAAGACTTTATTTAAAGATGATGTGCATTACATACGTAAAACATTTCTGATTTTTTAGCCCTGACTTTTGAAGAAGATACGCAGACTAAAGTAAGATAAGTAATAAATTCAAAAGTTGTCTTAAGTTTATTCTTACTTCAAAATGTGGGAGAATCACATGGGCATAGGATGTTAAATAGGCCACATTGCTTAATGATCCTCTGAGCACATGCTTGTGTAACTCAGATTTGCTCTTGTAGCTCTCCATGGTTTACATGAGGCACCGATTCTTAATTTCTTCATTACATCATCCTCATTCAAGTTAGTGAGGTTTAGACATATTTAAAAGGAGGTAAACCTAATGAAGAAATCATATACACAAGTCAAATTACATTTATGATGTTTTCCTACTTATCACTAGAATTAAAGGTGTAATTTAATACGGATTTTGATTAAAAACAGATGGTTAACATCTGTTCTCAAAATAGAAAAAAACCCACATTGGAACGGAAAAGTGTGTCAGTGAGGTAACATTTGAAGAGGAAGACATGCTGAATATAGTTTCTATCTTCATCGACAGGTCCTGATATTTGTCTACTAAATGAGTAACTAGAATGAAAAATAGCACATTTTGAGAATAATGTCCTGATAGGAATCATCCCATTTTGCAAGATGTTCCAGAGGTCACGTGTGTGAGCTTGCAGGCATGTCACGGAGTCCGGGAATGTATGGCAAGTTCCCAGAATGAAGCCAGCCAAGGTCAAAGCAGAGGAGGTTGACAAACTTAAAGAGAAGGTGATATGACCAAATAGGAGATTTTCAGCTAGCTTTTTAGGAATGAAATGTTTTGTGACAGACAGGTGCTAAGGTGGACCCTGTGATTCCTGCTAATCACATCTTTATGTTATCACCTCCTCTTGAGTTTGGCAGGCCTGGGACTAGCTTCTACCTAACAGAATACAGCAAAGGTGACGGAACATATGTGATGACATGTATGTGACTGTGTCGCACACAATTGTAACATCTGTATTGGGAAGAAACACTTCCTCCTTTGCTGACCTCGAAGAAGCAAGCTGCTACATTTGTGTGCCACCATATTAAAAAAGCAAGGTGCTGAGGATGGCTTCTGGCCAAAAACCAGAAAAAAAAAATAAAAATGAGTAGCCAGCAAAGAACTGAATTCTGTCAAGTACCGCATGAGTCTGGAAGTACATGTATCTCCATATGAGACTGCACATGGGACTACAGCCCTGGCCAACTGTGACTGTAGGTGTAGGATCCTGAAGCAGAGGGTCCAGTTAACCAGGCCCACTCCTGTCTTACAGAAAGTGTGACGTAATAAATCGGTATTATTTGAAGCATCTAAATTTTTCAATATTATTATGCAAACGTACATAACTAACACAATCATTTTCCACTCTCCATGTCATACGATGTCCCTTGTCACTACATACATACGTACATACATGCATACATACATACTTAAATAAGGCAGAGCACTCAAGCTTTACAATGATGTTGCAGGGGACAGAGTAGACCCTTAAGAAAAGTTCATGACCTCATAGAGATGTCCAGCCTTGACCCCTCAGGAACGGTGCTGAATATTTTGCACAAAGGTAATACTGCTAAAATTTCTGTACAAACCAATGAGACTATAAGTTAGCAAACATAAAAGGGTAGTACCTTGGAGGAAATCATTATTTTTCATCATTGGTTCAACTTGATAGTACGCCAAGGGTGGTGAAGACACCTAGGATCCAGCCCTGTGCGCTGTAGGGACTATGAATGCAGCATGTTTGCTGGATGCTAAGTTATTTCAGGAACTTAAAGAGCACTGTCCCTGAAACCAAGAGGCCACATTCGTTTTAGAAGGCATCACCTTGAAACACAGGTAGGCATGTGACCAAGAATAAGTTCCAAAGTACGGTTACTGTCAGATTACTAGATTGAAGTCAAGAACCAGCTGTGACTATTTTAACAATGAAAATTCTTACTTGGAAATTAAGAAAACATAGAGAATAATAGTTAAGCTATGGGTATATGTAGGAAAATTGAACATTAGTTTGTCATATATGTATCCATTATAAATATATATTTTTAAATCATTGCTATAATTTACCAGTTCCATTTAAAAATTTTAAAGAAATTATATCTGCAAATTATTTTATAGACTGTAGAATCAATTACAAGTATCCATTCTCAGATATATGTTAATGCAATTTCTTTTCAGTCAGGGTAAGGATTCAGTAAGCAATTATGTGATAACAAAAATTTTCTATATTGCCTTTTTACCTAAGTTGTGAATTTGACCCAGTTCTTTATGGAAATATCATGTCTGTAAGGTGCAATCCATCATTTTTTTTTCTTTCAATTTTTACTTTCTCCTCATAGAGAATACCAGAAGAATGGGTACTGGAGTCTCCCTCTGTTATGTCTCAATGCATTCATGGGCACATTATCTTCAGTGTCATTTCATAAAGCTCAGCAGATAAACATGAAAGACTTTTCTTCTGCAATGGCAACAGGTTAGATAATTGTAAATTTTTATATCATAAATATCCTGTGACGGAAGCTAAAAAGAAAGAGAAAGTGACCAATAATTTTGTGGTGAAGACAATAAAAATGAGGATTGAATTTTAAAAATCAAAAGTTATACTGCAATTAATCAAACTATATTTTTCAAAATATCATTCAACACAATTGGTCAAAATACACAATAGGAATGAGAAAATAAAGTCCTGCAGAGATGGCAGATGACTGCCTGATGCACAAATTCCTAATGAAATCATCACCATCTGTAAACTGGTGACCAAATCTGCTTTGGCATTTGGCATGTTGTCTCCTCAGATATGAGTCTTAATGCACAGATAGCTTAAACGGAGAAGAATCATGGATTTAAAGATGAGAAAGATGGCATAACCCATGGAGAAGAAGAGTCAAGAACTATGTTTACTATTATTATAAACTCTTTTCTCCATATGTTTAATACTGTCTCCCAAGCATTTGCTAATTGCATCCAGGGCAGGGATGATGTTCTGTGTTCTGACCCCTCGGCACTACCTGTCTGCTCAGAATTGATAAGTGTTAATTAACTGATTCACTTGCTAAATACTGACTGGAAAACACAAGGAGAAACCTTGAGAAAATAATTATTTATTTCTGGGATATGCACAGGGTATCCCCTCGTTCCATTTTCACTCTTTTCCAAAACACTTCTATTTATATGTCGAAAAGAGTATTCTGCTTTTTGTTTCCTTTTTTTTTTTTTTTGTAACTATATTGGGAGAAGTAGGCTGAAATGTATACAGATGAATAGTAAAATGATTCTGCAGAGATCCATGATATTGTAGCAAATTTTGACATGAACAGAGCCAGAAATACAGATACTCTTATACCTTATATGTTATTTAATACTTTTAAAATATATAACAAAACCAATTTAAATATGCATCATAAAAATCAAACGTAGGAATGCAGGGGAACTTAGGAAGAACTGGAACCAAACATTGTAAAGCCCGTGGCCTTTCTCCTTTCCCTGTTTCCCAATTACCTGTCTTTAATTATTTTTCCTTCTATAACTTTCTTTACTTTTTAGACTACATGGCAAATATGCCTGTCTGTACAGATACTGAGCTTATGTGTTATTATTCCAGCCATGTGAACTAGCTCATTGGTTCTAATTGCAAATTTAAAGAAATATAGAAAGGTGAACTAGTTTAATCAGTTATGGCCAAAAGGATGAGCCATGGTGGAATATAATGGCTCAGAGCCAATTTCCAGGCAGGAAAAAGTAACTTGACTTAATGTAATGTTAAGTCTTTCTTAATAAGTATAATCTTAAAAAGTCTTAGAATGAAGACCTCATATGAATCAAGTAATATCATTCCAGTGTCAAGATTTTAATACTTTGAGCACTGTTGTCACTGCATCCTTTGCTTCTGCTGCCTTGAACATGTGTACATATTTCTAAGAAAGGCGTCTGACTTTTGACCACTTCATTTCCATATCCACAAATGAGACAGGTGAGTCAGCTGCAAATGTAAGTTTTATCCAGGTTGAAATGACTAGATAAAATCAGCATTGCAACCTCTTGCCTCCATTATCTTTGCAATTTATACAACCACACATTTCTTAAAAAGGAATTCATACAGAGATTTACATAAAAATGGCATAAATGAAATGAATAATGTAGAGGCAGGGTCACGTACTTTTTTAGTTCTATTGCTTGATTACCTTAGATAGACAATGTTTTTTTTATGTTTGTTTTTTTTTTGGTTTTTGGTGTGTGTTTTTTTTCAATTTAAAGAAAGGTAGTAGATGTTTAAACCAATTTTTATTTTGTTTTTGAAACTCTTAATCACTAAAACAAGGTAATAACCTATGTTACTTCAGATAGTTCATGCTCAAAGTTATTTCATCTATTTAACCTATATGGGGGAAATTAATAATGGTGTGCTACAACACATCTCTTCCCAACTTTGCATTTAGTGACATCACATTGGTAGTTCAAAGCAGTCATAGTGCAGATATTTACACCACAGACATCGGCCAATAGTACTTACAAATCAGGGCTTTTTGTTGTTGTTCAGAGAACTCGTTGTTAAACATTTACCAACATACCACTATCTATTACTCTCTAGAAATATGAATGATATATTTTGGGGCTTCATATTGCAGTTCTCTAGAAGTAAATAAATCGAAAAGTCCAAAGAGCTTGCTTGAGGAAAGACATTAGCAGGGAAAAATGACCTGTTTTGCTTTGTTTTGCTTGACACTGGGGTACCTTTTGGAATGCTGAATGCTTAATGCAATGAAATAGGAAATGTGGTGCAGTTGCTTAAACCTGGTAAATTTTAAGATACAGAAAGAGAAGCCATGAAGAAAGACAAAATGTTTACAAATATTTTATTTTCAGAAAATAAATGTGCTAAGTAGGATGTAAGGTAACTTTCCTATCCCTCATTAAGATCTGAATTATCCAAAAGTATTTTGGATATAGAGTTAATATTGTGGTCTGAGATATTTGGGAGTCATCCCAAAATATGGGAACATAGGCACAACCAAAATAACCCAATCACATTTACCTTAAATCTATCAAGTTGTCAAAGTTTATCTTAATACATTTGTTCTTCAACCCATTTCTTTATTATAAACCAATAATCAAGAATCCTTAACACAAGTAAGAACAGATACTTTAGAGATTAATTCTGTTTACTTTATGTTTTCAATGCCTTCCTATACAGTTTTAGTATGATAATAATACAAAAATGGGATAAGATTTAAAAGCTATTATTAATCAATATCAAAATCTATAAATAAAATTAAACCATATTTGTTAAATGACTCGTTTCCTGAGATCATGAAAGGCAAAAATAAATGCTAAAATTATCTAAATTATCTTACATGCATAGAGTGATAGTTAAACCTTAATTTATTGTATGCTAGAAATAAATACTCTATTGAATACCAATTGATATGATTTATCTGTTGGTGCAATCAGTGTATGCCATAGGATGTATCACATATGAGAGCCACACTGAAATAGTCTGCTTTTATAGTTCCCTTATAGTCTGATTTTGGTGCTAGTTGAATAATTCACTGAATGGGTTTAATATTGACCCAAAGCATATTCAAAAACCTGTAAAGAAAATGGACTCATTTCCATTTTAAATGTCACTGAAGTGAAAATACTGAAGTCCTGAATAAGAGATTTCCTTTCATAAGGTTAAATAACTGTCAAGAATATTAGCTGAGTTTTTTCAAAAGTGCCCTTCAGGTGTCATTGCTGCCCAAAAACAACGCAAGGTAGTGAAGCTGGTATTGTCTTATAATCACAGTGTCATGACATTGAATTACTGTACTCTGATGGCAGCTGGGATATCATCACCAGTACTTATTTTAACCAATTTTGTAAAGCAGTTTTTGTTGTTGCTACTGCTGAGTGATATGCTTACAAACTTCATTGCTGCCTTATAAACTGGTAATCTAGTGGGCGAGACATACGATTAGCAGATCATTGCCACACAACGCATTGAGGTCTATAGCAGAAATATTAGTAAAGCACTTTGGAGTACAATGAAGGATGCTACCTCCCAGAGACTAAGGGAACACTTCAGAGAAAGGCAATAATTGTGCTGAATGTTTAAGGAGGGCTTTGTTACATCCATGGAACTTTCTAAGAAGAAGGGAACAGAGCAAAGGCAAAAATGTTCTAACAACTTCAAATGATTAGCTAATAGGACAATGTCCAGTGTAACTAATAATCAGAAAATTTACATTAAAGAAAAAAAAGTTATCCATTTACAGCCATAAGATATTTGTATTAGAAGAGCCTTTTTTATAATTGGTGGAGTAGATCATAATTGCTATGGAAACTGCAAACTAAATCAGAATCTTTGGAGAAAAGGTCACAGGTATGTTTATTTTGAAATAATTGTCCAGGAGATTCTAAAGCTCATGGCTAACACAAAAAGGTATTAAGTCAAAGCATTATTTTATAGCAAAATAATACGAATTTTCATTGTAAAGTTTCATGGTACAACTTTACTTTTACTGTGTGCCAAGCCTATCTGAAAGTCCCTATGAGCATATGAGGGTATTGACTTGAAATTTAAACACTACTGTAGATTGAAAACTATATCTATTCCCAGAAGTCTTTGTGAGAACAGGGAACTTTCTAAATGCTGTATTTTTGAAACTCTGTCCCCCCCGCCCCCAGCTTTATTGAGGCATAATTGACAAATACAATGTAAGATATTTAAAAATGTATATCATGATGACTTGATGCATGTTTACATTGCTAAAGGATTCCCTTCATTGAGTAACACATCCCTCCACTCATATACTTTACTGAAACGGAGGAAGGAAGGGTGAGAGGGAACGTTTATGTTCCACTCTTGGCAAATTTCAAATACACAGTACAGTGTTATCAACTATAGTCACCATGCTATATATTAGAACCTCAAACCTTATTTATCTTATATCTGAAAGTTGCAAGTAAAAAAATAGCCTTTTACCAAATTCTCCGTATTTTTTCCTCCTCCAGCCCTGGCAACCATAATTCTCCTTTCTGTTTATATGAGTTTGGTTTCTTTAGATTGCACATGTAAGTAAGATCAAATAGTATTTGTCTTTCTCCATCTGGCTTATTTCATTTAGCATAATGCCCTGCAGGTATATCTATGTTGTCACAAATGATAGTGACATTTTAACTTGTTTCCATAGCTTGGCTATTATGAATACAGCTACAGTGAACATGGAAGTGCAGATATCTATTAAAGATAGTGATTGCATTTCCTTCAGATGTATACCCAGAAGTGGAATTGCTGGATCATATGGTAGTTCTATTTTTAATTTCTTGAGGAACCTCCACACTGTCTTCAGTAGTGGCTGTGCCAGTTTACATTCCCACCAACAGTACCCATGGTTCCCTTTTCTCCACATCCTCTCCAGCATTTGTTCTCTCTCTCTCTCTCTCTCTCTCTCTCTCTCTCTCTCTCTCTCTCTCTGATTATAGAATTTTCACATACCAGGTGAGATCTCATTGTGGTTTTGATTTGCATTTCCCTAGTTATTAGTCGTATTGAGCACCTTTTCATGTACCATTGGCCATTTGTATGTCTTCTTTAGAAAAAAGTGTCTGTTGAGGTTCTTTGCCCATTTTTATTGGGTTATATTTTTTATTATTGAGTTGTATGATTCCTTGTACATTTCAGAGCTTAACCCCTATCAGATATGTGGTTTGTAAATATTTTCTTCCATTTCATAGGTTGCCTTTTCATTTTGTTGATAGTTTGTTTTGTTGAGCAGACTTTTTAGTTTGATGTAGTCTGAGACAGCGATTTCTTAATCAATGTTTTTGCAAGCTAAAAATGAGAATTCAATTTTGATAAGTTGATTGGTTTTATATTGAATTCTAAACCATTATGTTATAAGAAAAACAAACATACAAAAACTTGTTAAATTATGTTGATTGTGATGGTCCACTGACTTTTCTATTTGATTTGACTAATACAATAGAAGCAAAACACCAGCCCCCTTTTCTTATAGTCTTCATCTTGGACAACAATATAAAAGTCTTCACGGATGTTTTTAGAGATAGTTCTGATTAATGTAAGGAGACCTTTTAACTCATGGATTGTAACTCATTTTCCAGGTGATAAAAAAAGCTCAGGAAGAAAAAAACAACCCTTGCTCAAGTTGCCTGAGTAGTTTAAGGGAAAATGTGAATGGAATATGAAGTTAATTTTTGACTAATCACACAGTCTTCTGCCTATGGAATATGTAGCATCACAGCAAAGAAATTTCTTTCTGGTTGTGCTTTCTCAAATAGCATAATATTTATGAATTGTCCATAGCAGAAATTCTGTGATGGACTCTTCCACATTTCAAAGAACCAGTTGGTGGGAAACAAACACAAATTCATAAGGCTTCGTGAACAAAACCTGTTCTTGTAGTGGTGAGATATGTTATGATTCTCAGATTTGTAAACTATTTTAATCTCATTCTGACTGTCTGATGTCCATTTTAAGGAGACTTAAATTTAAGAAACATTGTTTAAATTTACCATATCTCTGTGAATGTTTTAACCAGTTATTGATAGAAGAATCATACAGTTTAAAATTTTGTTTTACTCACTTATGTTGGGTATGCTGTGTATTATTAAGCAGTAGAGAAAGTAACAAGTGTTTGGAAAGGTAAGTACTGGTCAGTTGCTTCTAAGACTTCATTAGTCAAAGGTGTCTTGATGAGAGATATCATTGATGTCAATTCCTGTGACATAATAAATTCACACGGTAGATTGTCAGTGAATGAAATGAACAATAGTACGAAAATAGCCCATCTGATCTTAACAGCCAGAGAGTGGTCACATCAAGGTATTTTCTGATGGCCTAAAGATGTCTTTGCTCTCTACATCTACTAAATGTGATTGTCGAAATGCCTTTACGCCAAATATTATTGTCAGACTCTGCCTTTAATTGTACCTTTCAAATACCAAAGAAACCATGTGTGTCAAAATTGACCTCAGATGTTGTGTAATGGTTTCTCTAATGGCAGTGTCTACACAAGCAGTTGTAGTTTCTCGACATTTTTTAAAGAATAACTGTCTCTCTTTTACCGTAATTAAATGTTTTACCAAACATTCATTATTTAGGGCAATTTGAAAAAAATTTAGCCTCTTTTAAAAATCAACATTTAATACTCGGTGAATGTGATTGTTTTTTTCCTGTATTGGTTAATTTCATATGTCTATAAACATATTGTACTTGAATAAAGAAAAGCACAACCTCACATAGACAGATCCTTCTTATCTTACAATTTATAGGGAAAGGAATCAAACTCTGAGTAAAATGAGATAACATCTCAGACCCTGTCCAATACAAATAAAAATTAAGAAAATGAATGGAAACTTGGGCCAAGATTGTCTAATGGTTGGGTAGTATAAAAAACGGAACGACAACCATATAAATGTAATCATTTTTTAAAGCATACAAAGCCATGTTACAAAATGTGACTGCAAATAGGAGTCTCTGAAGAATATTTATGTAATCAAATCAAACCAATGCAGGGGGAAAAGAGTAGCATGACGTATTAGTATGGTATTAACTCAGTGACTACAATGTTAACAAACTACTGTTGACTTCAATCAAATATTTATTTATAGGTATGATTTATAAAATGAGGCCAGAGTTCTGAATATGATGGAATATTAATATATTAAAAAATACATTGGCAAAGATTCCCCAGGTAGCAGATTCTGAGATGGAGTGCAGAAAGTGCTTTGGGATTATGTTAGGATCACCGTATTGGAAGGGAAGTTAAAAACGCAAAATTGGGCAAAGGGAGTAGTTGAACTATGACACAGTCTCAGTAATGCACTCGGCTGCAATGGTCTGTCAGTAAAGTTGCAGCAAAGGAGTCTGACATTCTACCGCGTACTACCCCTGGCTGTAGTCATCACTTACAGGAATCATTGGAAAAGAAGCATGACATTGGGCAAGGTGACTTCCTTCTGTGGAGGCAATTTGTGAAGAGGCCTGAGAGCGAGGTCTGTCTGGGGCAGCATTTCAGCAGCAATTCAGCATCTCAAGAATGAAACAGGAAATTCGTCATTCTTGCAGTAGGATTTGTACTATACACCACAGTGTCTTCTGTAGTTCACTGTTTTTCTCCTCAGATCCAATTCTTCATATGACCCTAGAACCACTCGTCAGGGAATCTGTTGTATGTATCTCTCTTCCTGGGCAAAATTTAAAACAGAAAGTTAATGGGACAAAGTATTGCCTGCATTGGTGAGGGCTTAAAAATATTAAGTATAAAAATAACTACTACAAAAATAAATAGAGGTAAAGATATAAGCCATGCAGTCTGATTAAATACTTTAATAGTAATCATAGAGAAAAACATGAATAGGTTTCTTACATAAACATTAAGAGCTGAGGTACAGTATTCCCCTCTTTGGTTTCACTTTTTGTAGTTTCAGTTACCTGTAGTCAGCCACAGTTTAAAAATATTAAAGAGAAAATTCTAGCAATAAACATTTCCTGTGCCGTTTTGAGGAGTGTGATAAAATCTTGAGGGGTCCTGGTCAGACCTGCCTGGGACATGAACCATCCCTTTGTCCAGCGTATCCACCCTGTATGTGCTCTCCACCTCTTAGTCACTTATTAGCCAGTCTCAGTTTTCAGATCAACTGTCTTGGTTTTCCAGTGCTGGTGTTCAAGTAACCCCTATTCTACTTAAGAATGCCACATGCACATAACTTCTAATACAGTATATTGTTACAATCATTCTATTTTATTCTTATTGTTGTTCATCTCTTACTGTGTCTAATTCATAAGTTAAACTTTAGCATATGTATGTATAGGAAAAATCATAATATATCTGGAGTTCAGTTCTGTCAGGCATCCACTGGGGGTCTTGGAACACATGCCTCATCGATAATGAGGAACTACTGTAAATCAAAGTGTAACCAAAACAAAAAGACAAATTGAAAATTCCAATCATTTTGAGCAAATATGGCAAAGTGTCTTAAAATCAATATCAAAACTCACATTCTGATAGAAACATTTTAAATTTAAATGAATCAACAAGTCTTAATGGAAACATATTACAGTATGCTGTTTATCCATTTATTGATTCTCAATTCCAAATTCATACTTTTTTGCCTGCTCTGTGAAAATGGACATGGGCCATATTAAACGTTTCTCCTTTTCCAGCATCCATTAAAGCTCTTCCAGAAGAGGGTGACGTAGGAGTGATATTGTAGGAGAAAACAATTTGCTTCCTGGTTCTTGTGTGATTGTTCCTGGGGCTCCTGGTTCTTGTGTGATTGTTTCTGGGGCATGTGGCATCTGTGGCACCCAGGTCCTGCAGCCCTTGCTAACTTTCTAGTCGCCAATTCCTGCAGTACACAGTACCCAGAACTCTGCAGCCAACAGCTTTATTTAGAGTGAATATCTTAAGGCAGATTTGCAGCAGAGTGCCTCCAGTGAGACATCTGCCAGGGAACAGTTCTCCCTGGTCACCTAAGGGTCAATTTCTAGCAAGTTGCATCAGTAATACATCATAGTGACAACTTTGCTGTGATCAGGACATCTCTAAGAAAGTCTGGGCCTCAGCATTGGGTTGAGAGTGAGGGTGGAAAGGTGGAGGGTGTGCCTTTCTTGGGTATTCTATCTCAGCTCAAGGGGCAACGTCTCTTCCTAAATCTGCTAAGTCTGAATTCTTTAGTATTATCTTTACTTTGTATAAGTCAAACTGTCATTACTCTGATCCCATATTATGGTTAATAGTTTTTTATTTATTTTCACTTATTAAATTAGTACTTAATTTCATATCATAGTGTGGTTTATGATTCTTGACTAAACCTAGACTGACAGAGACATACATGAAAAAAAAAATAATGTCCTCATTGGAATGCAAGTAAATTTATATTAAAACAATGGTGATATTGAGATTTACACTTGACAATGGAATTGTTTGTTTGTTTTAATAGTTAAACCCCTTTGTGTAGCTGAGTGTGGTAAGATGTAGACGGTAATGTAGACACTAAAGATAAAAGGATAAGTACCCACAAGAATTTAGGAAAGCCATCAAAATTTTTAATTGGATCCTTCAAAATTTTCCAACACTTTAATGAATCTTAGAATTTATTCAGGTATAATAGGAGACATGCACAATAATTTATGTACAAGCCAGCATTTAAAACTTTGAAAATTAAGTAAAATGAGGGACAATAAATTACACATGTAGTAAATTAAGTGGAAATACAAACCTACATCTCTAACATTGATGATTTCTCAGAAGAAAATTTTAATAATGGGAAGTCACATAAGGACTAGGGGATAAATCTTGAACAAAGAAGGCTATGTCAACTTTGCTTTTTTTGTTTAGCAGTCTGATTGAATTATAATCACATACCATACAATATACACTTTTAAAGTGTGCAATTTGACATTTTAAGGTATATTCATAGATATGTGCAACATTCATCATAGTAAATATTGAAACATTTCATCATCTCAAAAAGAAACCTCATGCCCTTATTTGGGTGATTACATTGATATTAGTTTATTGAATTAACAAATTATAGTTAAAACAGAATCTTCCTTGGTTTTAGCAGTTAACCAATTTTAAGGATCAATTCAAGGAAAAAACAAAACTATGACTAAACCTAATTAATATATTTCCTTAAGTAATTTAAATTATATTTTGAATTTAATATATTTATAAATTTCAGTGTCAGGTAAACTTAGGAATTGAAAAGTAAATACTGATCAAGCACTGAAACTAATTTCAATATAATCAGCTAAACATTTAGCAAATGTTAAGATCTCTTAAACATGGCAATATAATAGTTTTACAAGCTGTCATGCCTTTCAACTTAAAGCCACAAATCTAAAAACAATAATTTAAAATGCATTCAGATCAAATCTTAAATTTTGGTAAATGTTACAAAGGTAAATGTTAAAAACATATATTCACAGACAATTTCTAAATTCACATAAATCTGTGAGACCATGGATATGATTTATAACTCCTTTACATCTAGGTTTAATTTGGAACTTTCCTACGTTAGTAGATTCATAAAAAGGGAACAATATTATTTTTTCAAGTTGTTAGATTACCACCCAAAGCACAGAGGGTCAAAGTATCAATTCTGTCAAGAACTCTTATGAGCCAGAGTCCAGACCCAAATGCAGTAATGAAGTAATTTTAGACTCGTGTGTGTGTGTGTGTGTGTGTGTGTGTGTGTGTGTGTGTGTGTGATTATGTGAGAATTTTGGGGAAGTATACTTTTAGACTTTCTCCCTCTGTCCTAAGGACTTATGACCCTGGGACATTTTTGTTGCTGTCACTGCCTCCCTTCCTTTATTGATCCTCTCTTCTACTCCATAATCAGTGCCTGGGTAGCTGACCACATGTGGATAAATTTCTGCTTTTGATAACAATATTTTCTATGAAGTTATATCAAGCTTTCACAGTTTTTCACCCTTGGGCTCTATTCCTCACAGTGCTTAGTGTCTGGGTATAGGCATCAGCAGAAATCTCTACTTCCTCTAAAAATGCACAGAGCACGACTGAACAAAGGACATTTTTTTCTGCCAGGAGCAAATTGAAAGAATTAAATAATAGCTTACCAAAAAGTAAAAATGATTTTAAAAATGAAGGATTATTGCTAATGAACTATATGTTGTGTGTGTCATATAGGATGCATTTCAATTTTATAAAAATAAATATACATGTTCATTTTTTGGACCATATATTTTAGTTGAAAAAAAAAAAAAAACCTTCTGCGCATTAAGCAAATGGTAATAAATCTAAAACCATAGATGTCATTATATTATTCTAAACTAATAGAATAAGATATTTTTAAATTTAATATTGAAAAATTTCACCAAATAAGGTCACAGAAAACACAAGCACAGAATTTGTATTTTTCCTCCAAATATTGGCATGTTTTCCATTTATTAATTATTGAAGAGTTTATAAATGAAATAGTTTGATGACAAAATTAAAATAATTCATGTAAATAAACTGCAAGGTCAACCTAAGACAGAATTTTCTGATCTTATGGATGGCTAAACAAAAACTAAATAAATATTTTTTAGTTTGCGATTTCTTTAGCATTCTCAGAATTATGCTCTAGGATCTATACATCATGCATCATCTCAATTATAAAGTGTTTTCCCAATAGAGCCTCTCTCAATATAAGGAAAAAAAACACTCAAGTCAAGTGTTTATAAGATCGCTAAGTTTTCTTCTGAAGACGTATTATTGAGGGAGAAAAAGAAGGGTAGAAAAGCAAACATCAATTATACTTATTAGAGGGCTGGTGAGTTTTTCAAACATTTCAAAAGAAACACAGTAAATTAAAAAGTAAGATACTTTTGTCATATATTTTAAGTTTATATTGGCTCCAACACTATAAAATCTGCAAAATAAAACGCAGTTATTATTAACTGTTATAAGTTGCTTTGGGCAGCTCTGATAGATTGTAAGTTCTTTTTGTTTATACAATACTGAATTTTCTTTGATTTGACACATATATACACACTTAATTCTTTAGCTATTAAATTCATGCTGTTTGCAACATTTTTTTATTTCTTAAAAAGTGGGATTATCTGGACAGTCACATTCTCCAGCCAATCCAATATATAAATCAGCCTTATTCTCTTCCTATTCACACTGAATTGTCTCAATCTTTAAACTTCAGAACCACTTTTGGCCCATAGCACAAATGGGCCATTTTACGTTAAAGATTTGAATTACAGACCTAAAACTCACTCTCTGTATAATCTTAGAAAAGTCAATTAAGTTTCATATACCTTAGGTATACTTATTTTTAATTTAAAATCATGGGAAAGAAAACAATATATTTTATATTTATTTCAGAACCATCAGTAACTGACTCATGTAAATAAATCAAATGTAATAGAATGACAAAGGCAACAAATACCATTCAGAATGGACCTTTGTTGTCACCCAGATTTACTCTTAAAAACCCTAATGCAGTCCTGAATTTCATAATATACCTAATGAAAATAACCCAGATCAGAGAAGTTATGATCATACTCTAGATGCATTCTGATTCTTGTTTACAATGAATACAATAGTGGGAATCCAATTGTTCCCTGAATATTTACTTGGTGCTTGCTAAATACATGACATTGTACTTAAGTCCCAATAATACACTTTTATATTCACATTTATAATTTGCTTTTGATTTTTTGTAAATCTTATTTAGTTCTCAAAGCCTTTGCTATCCTGCTTTAGGATTGCCTCATACGTGTGCCACGCAGGGATAAGTCTGAGACATGGGTGGTGATTCATATATTAGTTCAATTCTCAAAGCCTTTGCAGTGTGTTGTGTTTTTTGTTTTTGTAAAATGTTGTTTTTTTCTTTTTTCATCTCCTTCACCCATTTCTTCCTCTCCCCAACCCCTACATCTGGTGACCATCAATCTGTTCTCTATTTGTATGAGTTTCTGTTTGTTTTTCCACGTGTAAGAAAGATTTGTCTTTCTCTGACTTATGTTTGGTCTGCCTGATGCACTGCGCAGGGTTGAACTTGAGACTTGTGAGGGCTTATGTACAAAATTAAGGAATTCTTTTCTCCCGCTGTCTCCTCTAAGATTCTTGACTTTCATTTCTCCAGTCATGGGGAGCTCTTTTCCTTATCCCATTTTCCAGGAATAAAAGGATATATCAGTATTTCAGTCTTCTATGCTGCTGTTCCCTTGAGCAATATGAAAGCAAAACTAAAAAAAAAAAAAAAAAAAATCTGGAAGTTCACCCCATTCAGAATCTACCATTTTTGTTTAAACTTTTCAGAGTCTTCACTTAGTTGACAGAGTTTTGTTTTAATAAGCAAGAGACATGGGCTACAGTACAGCAGGCTTTTCTAGCTATAGCAGGACTGGAATCTGGCCATTCTTCTTTAAACCCAAATTAGATTCCCATGTATGCCACCGAAACCTGTGCTTATTGAGAGAATTTTCCCTCACTGCTTTTTTTTCCGTTACCACTCCTGCAGGGGGCTGTACAGAAGCCTCTGTGTATTTCCTTCTATCATGTGAATATTGAACTGACTCATTCCCATTAATGAACTATGCCTGCGCTTTATCATCCTTCATTTATTGATCAGAAAGAGGTCCTGCCTGCTCTGAAACCAAATTGTACTTGCCTGTCACTTTTTAGATAGAGTACATGTATCTTACCATGGCCAGCAAATCACTTGACACTTTTGCTCATTTGGTCCAATTCAAATTACCGGCCTGCCACATCAGTAAGCTGTTTAGTAGTCTGGGTTATGTCTGCATATTTCCTCTGAAGTAAAGGACAAATTATTACATTTAATGTGATCCAACACAAGGAAGGGTGTGGTAGGCAGAATAATGGGTCACTAGAGTTATCCATGTTTTAATTCCTAGATTGGGTGACTATATTGCTACATGTCATAAAAAGGGTTTTGTAGATGTGATTAAGAACCTTGAGATGGGGAGATCCTTTTAGATGATCCATCCTTAGATGGCCCACATTTAATCACATGAGTACAGATAACTTTTCCTGCTCTGGAGAGCATTGTAATGAAGAAGAAAGGTTGGAAAGATGCAACCTGGCTGTCTTTGCAGATGGAAGAAAGAGGCCTTGAGCAGCCCCTAGAAGCTGGAAAAGGCAAGGTAATGCATTCTGCCCTAATCATCCAGAAAGTAATGCAACCCAGCCAACACCTTGGTTTTAGGTCTTATAAAGACCTGAGTCAGACTGAAAAACCTACATTAACTGTACGATAATAAATTTATGTTGTGTTAACTCTCTAAGTGTGATCATTTGTTACAGCAGCAATAGTAAACTAATAGCAAAGGAAGGGCAAAGACTGGCAGCCATTTTCAGGTTTTGGAAGCTTGCTTTGATGCAGCATCTTCAAACTCCAGACCTATATGCACTCTCTCAGCGCCTGCAAGTATGTGTTGGCTAGTTTCTGCAGCTCTTTTGGAACATAGATATGGTCCTTTTCTTCTTCCTTGAGTAGGTCTAGCACTGGGTTATGCTGTGACTCTACGTATCAGCGTGGTATATACATCAGCAAACTGTTTTTTTTTCTTTTTCAGTAAAGGACTAAAGAGTAAATATCTTAGGCTGTGTGAGCCAAGTAGAAAATGCAAGAATAATAAGCAGGCACTTATAGCAGCATTATTTTATTTTCAGCTTTCTGTGTTCTCCAATTGAAAGTGATTAGGAAACTGACGATGTAGCCCCGCTCCAAAATCCCATCTTAAAGACTTCCCTCCGTAACCACTCCTAGTGCCAGTTATCATTGGTAGGGTTTCCTAAAAAGCAGATCTTACGTAAATATTAGCATGCAAGCAGTTTACTAAAGAGTAATTTTAACATCAAAGCCCCCTGGGAAAGGAAGAGAAGGAGAAATGGGGGTCTGTTGTTGTCTTACCAAAGGATTCGGATGACCCTTCAGAAAGCTCGGTAACGGAGATAGCTCTTCAGAGTTGTTCTGAGTTTGGGAGAAGACTCACACTACCCTCATGGAAGGGCATGAAATTGGGTCCAATAGTTCTCTTTAGCCTAAGAAAATTTTCATAGAATCCTGGCAGCTGAGGACATTGAGACAAACCCTTTCTCTGTAGCGGGGGGGAGGGGGGAGAAATTACAATTTTTTCAGTCAAAATAATTCAATTCTAAAAAAGCTATTGGGATGATGTATTAGAGAATCCACTACAGTGGATTTTGCGAGTTGCATGTACATATGGAAAAAAATTGCTTTGTGCCCCGGAACACACAATTCCAGAGAGGAACAGTATTATAATGAGCCACCTCATTAGTTAGCCTTAGTCCGGGAACATCTGCCTACAGTCTGAGGCTATTTAATTTACAGTTTAAAAAAATAGAGAATTAGTAACGTAGGTAAAACTCTGTCAGATCAAGTACTTGCTGAATTCTTCCTTTGGAAGCCTGTTTATATCGGTGAATAACTCAAAGGAAGAATGCGGTTCCCCATCTAGAATCTGTGCACATCCCTGTGATGACTGAAGATAAGTCACGTCACAAAGCAACTGAATTGCACATGACATTGTATTTTGACCCCCTGTGTATTTTATTTTTTAGGTATTTGCACCTGCCTAAACCAACACCTATGTTCAGATGTGCTACAGAAAACGCAGGTAAGAATTATGACAAAGGGAGATTCAGTTGTAAATGTGTTGTTGTTGAGGTGTCTGTGGCTATAATCTTGGAGGTGTTCATAGTTTATGTGTTTGGGTTTAGAAGGTGTCTGTATTGCAATAGTATTTGAGATTCATTTGTGATTATGTAGCAGTTGATGCCATTGGAGTGGATGAGATTAGTCATGGAGTGTGTAAAGAGTATTTGAGAAAAAGAAAGAAATCATCATGAAAACTACAAAATATGAGGAATAATAACTAGCTAGTCAGAGAACAAATCAGAGATCAAGGAACAAAACAGGGAATTTAAGGAAGAGAAAAAAATTAGAAGGCGACTGTGGTTTATCGTATTAAATTAGCACTGAAGCCAAGTAAGTCAGTGCTAAAAAAAAATTATTGACTTTGTTAATCAGATCATTAGTAACGATTGGTACTTGCAGTTACATGCAGTGGTAGAAGCAGAAATCAATGTATTATATATTGAGATATAAAAATTGAGGTAATATAAGTAGAAAAATAAGTTTTTCTGAAAAAAGAAAAAAGGATACAAGTTTAGTGAATAGCATATTCGTGTTTCTGTATGACTACACAAGCATGTATAATAAGATACAAAAACAACTCAGAGATACAGTACTTTTTAAATTTCAAATGAGGTACATATTGTGACACAAGCAAAGTCAATTTGAGCTGTAACATCAAGCACATCTTATGTTCTTTTTAATATATAAAAGGTGCTGCCAATCAATAAACTACTCTTCAATAAACTCACTACCAAGTTATAAAGAAAGGAGCTTTCAGGCCAAAATCTGACACATGGGAAGACTTGTTCTAAAAGCATGTACGTTTGTTCTAAAAGCATTTACAAGCAGGAGCAAGTAGCTGCTACATGATGTTTGGTAAGCTTATAGAAGTCCCCAATCTCTATCCTTGTAGGAGATCTGACTTTCCTTACAACAAGGTTTCACTCATAGCATCAAGGCCACATTCCAATGGTAGGCTTCAGGACTTAGAGTCTGCATAATTTGACAGGACTCCTCTGAGTCATTGGTTAGTCACTGGCCATTCAGGAATCACGTCTCAGGCTCACTCCTCTGGTGACCATACATAATATAAGATTTACTGGGTTTTTTGTTTGTTTGTTTGTTTGTTTGTTTGTTTTCCAAGAAAGAGTGAGGAAGGCATCTAGAGTATTTCAGTCAATTTATCTTGAGTACTTTCAATGTTCTCCACTGAAAACACATTTCTGACATCCATTAGGTGAATAAACTTCCAAATTCACCAACAAAATCCCATTTTTAAAAATTCATAATGTTAATTAGGAAACCTATTGTTTTATTTCTGAGATTTAGAAAGCAGATGTTGTTATTCTAGACACTCCCATCAGGGTGCCAGGTCTGAGATATGGATTCTTGAATAGGGGTGATCCATCACACGGAGGGTAGTTTAAGCTAACTTTCGTACTCTCTAAGGTGAAACATTTTAAAGTAAATTTTAAGCAAATCTTCTCCAGTAAATATTCAGTATTATTTTCTTAAAAGAAAATTTCTCCATGCTAAAGTATTTTCAAAACCAACAAAATTAATAATAATTCCTTAGTAAGAATTGATATTTGGACTCGATACTTTTTCCACATTTTTAAATATAAAAAATATGGAATATATTTATTTATGCAGAAAAATATATATTATATATTTTATGCTTTTCCTCTTCTACTCACTCCCCATGTATCCTCTGTAGTCAGTCCAGACCAGAGTACAATTCCATTTTATACTTTGTATCTGGTTTTGATGCCCTCTAATTGCTGTTTTCAATATTCAATATGCTCTTTCCTCAGCTTGCTTTGACTTACTGAAGAATGTGATCCTATTTTTCTGTGGAATTGTCTACTCTTCTAATAATATGTCTGATTCTTCCTTAGAGTATTAGTTAGCTCATCACTTTATCCCAGTAATTCCTCTAGCCTGCAAATCAAGTCTGTCATAAGAAAGATGTCTATGACCCCTAATCCATGGTGCTACCTGAGCCAAACATCTCAGTGTGTTGGAGGGAGATTGGTGGGTGGTTTACTGAGGCAGTTGTTAGATGAACTGATCCTGACTCAGGCACCTTCCAACTTGTGCTAACTGTGAGAAAAGCAATAGCTTTTCACTAAATTCTATAACACGTCAGAGTCCTAAGAAACCTATGGCCTTCCCTCCCTACACTCTCACTCAAAAGTGTCTGTGACGTAGGGATGAACATATTTTATTTACTTTGTTTGGCAAGAGTTTGCACCTGCAATGGTGTGTTGATCAAAATCCCATGTCTGGATATATTTTGAGATGCAAAGACCACCTTTAGGTTGAAAGTGATGAAGTCCAAAATATGTCACCTTGGCTTATTGAATATTTTAAGCTGATGGAGTTTGAGAAAGTTTGGCATTTGTATATATAATTTTGATTTTAACTTCTTTTAATATCTAAATAGTCCCTGGGGATAATGTGTTGGATGTTTGCACTTGTGCCAAATAATTGTTCTTAATAGCATGATCTGAAATGCTATTATAATTTTCTGACAGTAGAGGCAGAATAATTATATATCTACCACCAAAATATAGCTAAATGTGCTGATTTAATCATTATTTTAAATAGGTAAAAATAGAACCATGCTGTCTGTTTAATTCAAAATAATCTTCCAATCAAATAAGGTATTTTCTATATACACTTGAATATAATTTGAAGATTTCGTAGCTTGAGTTATATTGGGGCATAGGAGGAGAAAAGAAATAGAATTTGAGCTGGAGAAAATGTCCTTATTTAAAAAATGATATACTCTAAAGTTACTTCAGGTTAAAATAGAATGTTAAATAATATTAAGTTGAGTTTTGAGTGACATAGAGTAAATCCTCATTCTCAGTACCATTGCACATAGGAATCATTGCAAAAATGAATTAAGCAAGGTAATAAAGTGAATGAACAAATTGATTATTCAGAACACCTGTTATTCTAGAAAATCCAATGCCTTTAGAAAACTGTGTTTTTGTAATAATTCTTTTTCATTCAATCAAACCAATTCATTCTTGGAATCCGGAATATATATAAGCCCAACACGTGAATCCCCAGAAAAGATAATCAGGTAATCGTAGGAACTGTTAATACAGAATGGTCAAAAAGCAAGCAGATGAAATCACCGGAGGACTATGACATCCTCAGGAGCTTTGGGCCCACACACACACACACACACACACACACACGCACACTCACTCTTAAACACAAATGAGATCTCAAAGCAACACTGAAGTTTATTTACAAATCTCTAATAATTATTTTTATGAATAAATGATTAAATGTCTCCTGAATGTGTACTGTTGCAAAACATTGACATTCAAATTCAAAGTTAGAAAGTATGGATGTTTGAAAACAACCTATATGCAACGGGAAGAACTTTTTACTTGGTATATTGTTGGTTAATGTGCTAACAGATATATAAATATATGGGATGATCCAATAGCATCCTAATTTTAATCAAACATTAATTAGCCAGTCAAGAAGATTTTAAAGAAGGACATATAAAAGAAAATAGCAATAACAAAAACCAGAAGTTGTGGTTGGGAACAAGGAATGAGGGAATCACATAATAATCCATACTTGTAGTGAGTAAAACTAAATTGTGTCATAATACCAGAAATAGTATTATAGAAGATAATACCAGAGAGCTTATCGAAGATTACCAAAATATGGTCAACTGAAAGTGAAATAAGCAATAGCGTGTGTCCGAATAGAAAATGGAAAATTGTATGTGTGTGTGTGTATATATATATATATATATATATATATATATATATATATTCCATAAATTAACATATACATGTGTGTGTGTTATTCCATAAACTAACATATATGAAGATAAATAATTATCTATCTATAATTGTATATGTATACACATATGTAAATACTCCATTAATGAATGCTTCTGGAAGATGTTCCCTGTGTATCCTAACACTTAGCATCCACTTAAATAAAGCACCATGCACTTCCTCTCTGACAACAACGTGGATGACTGCACTGGAGAAGAGAATGGGGAAAGAGGGGAGAGTATTCCAAAGATGTTTCCTAACGTGTCTGTGTTAAAATTCTGCTGAAAACTGATCTTCAGTTTTACTTTATATGGGAAGACTACAAACAGTATTTGAAGGTCATAACTGAGTTTTACATATGCTATATATTCAGGTCCTGGGAAAATACTTCAAAATGTATAATCCAAATTTTAGTACCCTACCAAATTTAACAAGATTAAGTCTCTTTAAATTCCATAAGCATTTGTACACACACACACACACACACACACACACACACATAATACATAGTATACTGTAGGAAATATCCTAAGTACTGATATATATATTAATACATGTATGGATCCATATGTATAATTCCACACATGCATCTCTATAACCCAAATTACTGTGTTTATTTATGTTGCACATTAGGATAAACTTCATCAGGTAAGAATTTGTAGATAAGTGAGAGGGAAACTCTGAACTAAAGTTTTCAGATTCTAACATCAGTGTTTTTGTTTTTGTTTGTTGCCTACATAATTATTGCTTCAGATCAACAACTATATTCCTCTGTTTCTTGTGTGTGTGCGTTTCTTTTTTTTCCTTCTTTACAGTCTTTGAAAACATTTTGAATCATTTCCCCAAAGGAAGTAATCTTTTCCCCTACACTTTTTCACAATGTTTATTGTATACAAGTTACCTATAATTAGATTAATAATAATTTAATACATAGTTTTGAAGAAAAGAAAATTTACGATGTAAAGTAATATCCTTATTGCCTAGCCATTGGTGTACTTTTGCATACATATAATCTTTCGGGGATGTAAAAATTAAGAGGGAACACACAACTGCGTAAGTTAGAGCAACTATCCTAAAAAAATATGGTGCCTAAAGGACAATACAATTAACTATGTATAAAATGTGGCATGTCATTAAAGATCCCTTCAATAATAAATCACTTTTACCAGATGGTATTCCATCTGACTGTCATCAATAATGGGCACCTTTGGTGGCACTGAAGATGGCAGATCTGTTTCATTATAATGTTATATTTGGACATTTGCCAAAGAGAATAAAAGAAACAAGTCAGCAGCTTTT
Source organism: Rhinolophus sinicus (assembly GCF_036562045.2). Classification (NCBI taxonomy): domain Eukaryota; kingdom Metazoa; phylum Chordata; class Mammalia; order Chiroptera; family Rhinolophidae; genus Rhinolophus; species Rhinolophus sinicus. Next base: position 20,314,722 of record NC_133751.1, read on the forward strand.
AAACACTGACATGGTAGTCTACATTTCCTATATGAAGTTTTAAAATGAAATGTTTCCCAGGTGGAACTGGGCAAAAGAGAAACTCATCCAGATTTGCAGAATTTAAATTATTTATTATTATAACAAAAAGCCCATGAATCTAATACCCTATTCAAGAATTTACTTGCATCCTAATTGGAATGGGTATATTTTTATGAATAAAAATTATAAAGTCATACAACAATAGAAATGTAAGTGTACACTCAGGGACCAAAATTTTAATTTATAATTAAATGAATTAATAATTTCAGTTGAAATTATTCTACCTTTCTACCTTACGCTTTTATTATTTTTTTTCTGTTTGTTTATATGAATTATTGTGAATTTAGAATTACTCATAAAATACCCTTAGGCAATTTCTAAAATATAAATTTATTTTTCTCACAAAGTACCACCTTTTTCAGTTTCAGATCATTATTGGGAGAAAACTAAGACATTTTCATTGTTATTCATTAAACTGCTGTGGTTGCATAGAAATAGCAACAGCTAGGAAAACAAATAACCATAAAGCACAGCATGTGATTTTCCTCTATATTGTTAATAGCTCTGACTTGTAATTGAAGCCATGGCTATGTAAAGTTGACAAAATACTAAATTCTCTTTAGTTTTAATTAACCAGTAATCTGAACAATTTGAATGTTGTTCTTGAATAGTTTATCTAGCCCTGAACTCTCCTTAGTAGGAAAAGCAAAAATGCTTGTTAAATATTCCTCTCCTTTAGAACTAAAGTTACTATTTAATAAGTAACAATATTGCTAGATAGCACCCGAATGACACAACTGAAGCTTGTTCCTGTGATTTGAATATAGTCATAGGTGGTTTTGAAGGATCAGGATCAGAGACTGGAGCAAACATATTTGAATGGCTATAAGAATAGTAGGCTTTATATGAAAATAAATCACGATGATTGGTGGAAATTTTTCATATCCAAGCAGTAGGGATTACAAATGACCTCAGAGCAACCAATACCTTGATGTCTTGGGCAAATGACTAAACAAAGCTGAATTGAAATTTTGAACAGTGGAGATTCAAGTTCATGGAGTCCTATGTCAACATTTGTACCAGAGGAATAGCTCCAAGAAAATTGCCTACATGGGAATAATTGAGTTCACATATTTTAAGAAATATATTAATGTACTTTTATCTCTCATCCTTCTATATGTACTTATTTCTATTTTGCCCGAAATATCCATCTGCCTCAGGAAGGTTAAAATGGGAAGAACAAAAAATGCAAAGAGAAAGAAAGAGCCAACACTGATCTTGTGACAGAGTACTTTGAGGCCAAAGAAGATAATCTTCAACTTGGAGCAATTTTAAGAGGAATTTTTCCAGATTTTTTTAATGCTTTCATTAACAAAACAAGAACAAGGCTTAGCATACTTCACAGAGTTTTTACAATGACGTTTCAAATAAAGATAAAACAAGATGTGATAAAAGGCAATTTTCCCCTATACAGAAACAGGGAAGGCCCACCCCCACTAGACCGAGGGGAAAACAGTAAAAGAACTGATATCTTGGATTAGTAAGAGACAAGGATGTCATCTGTCTTCTGCATCAGCAAATGATTCATGTTCTAAAGCCTGAGACTTGAAAGATGGGAAACTTGAAAGGTAAGAGGTATAGAGATGACAAGAGCACTTTATTTCTAAAAGGCTGAAGGAAATGATTATAGTCACTATTTAACTACCTGAGTTAAAATGTGAGAAAACCTTATTTAAAAACAAAAACATTCTTATCTTTCTAACTTAAACTTTAAGCCAGGAATTAGTTGCAGTTTTTTCTCCCTATTTCCCAGAAACTATAATCATTTTAAATAATGATACAGCATAAGTCATTACACTTCTCAGTTTCTAATTTCAGTAAAATGCATTGTTTTACTTCCTGACTTTTCAATGTGCCTGTACATAGGACTTTCATCAAAGGTATAAAAAAGGAAAAAGCAAAATTGTATTTGCAGGAATGAGGTGGAAAATGTATAAAATAAATTACATGTGAGGAAATATGCTTTCCTTATTTATAAATATTGGAAAAAATTAGATTAAGAAATCTACATATGTGACTACATAAAAACATGTTAAAATATCGTAAGTGGTATTAAAAGAAAAAATGGCATGTAATATGCTAAAATATGACCAAAAAAGAGTTAATAACATTATTTAAAAATTATGAAAATTGATAAGGAAATGCCAGTAATAACATAGATAAATGAGGCATCTTAAATATGTAGAATAACAAGTTAGTATGTACTCATTTTTTTTCAAATAAGCCAGTCATTAATAACACACATACACAGAGGCGCGCGCGCGTGCACACACACACACATTAAATTGCAAATAATTAACCATAAGAAAAGCATTCTCCCCAAATTCATATATTGAAACTCTAATCACCAGTACCTCAGAATCTGTATTTTGGAGACAGGCTCCTTAAACTATTATTTAGGTAAAAGGAGGCCATTAGGGTGGGCCTTAACCAATTTTATTGGTGTTTTTATAAGACGAGGACATTAGGACAAAGATACTAGGGATAAGTGTGCACAGAGGGAAGATCGTGGGGAAAAACACAGCCAGATGGTGGCCATCTGCAAGCCAAGGAGACAGGACTCAAGAGAAACATACCCTGCGGAGACCTTGGTCTTGGACTTCTAGTCTCCAGAACTGTGAGAAAATGAATTTCTGTTGTTTAATCCATCTAGTCCATAGTACTTTGTTATGGCAGCCCTAGCAAACTAATGCACATATGAACCTTTACTAACACTAAAATATTCATGAATTAAAAAATTGAAATAAAAATGCACATGTGTATTATATATGCATACATTTAAAGAAATAGAATATAGCCAACATAACACACCAGGAAACAGCCCAAAACTCTCTCTGAAATTTTATTGGTCACTGAAGGTGATTAGGAAAATAAGGTGCAGATATTTTGATTAATTTTTTAAGGAAAACCAAATTCACATAATACTCAATACGTAAACCTCAGTTTTCAAGTTTGTTTTTTGAATAAGTTTATAATAAATCTATTCTGATCTTGACTCACCAGTATTTGTATTGCTTTTAGATTTTCAACATGCTTTATTTTTCTTTTAATTTTGTCTTAATCACATAGCTTTCAGACAATTAAGCTTGAATATTAATGTTAATAATTGGTGGGCAAAATCAATTCTGGTAAATAACTGGTGGGGAAAATCAATTATTTAATTCTAAAACATTAGTGAATACACAATTGAATTACAAATTCCTATAAGACAATGAAAAGGAATGATAACTCAGAAAAAAATATAATTCAAAATATGTATTGCGTATTTAATAACACAATGAAAATATAAATATTACTGAAAAACGTTTCAAAAAAATAAAGACAATTTCCTCTGACCACCAACTTTGTAGCCCATCCCACACTAGCTGTACCTTTTATCAGTCAAAAATTCAATGAATATGAATATAGATTCCTCAGGTCCATAGATAAAATGGTCATTTTCTCTTTCCCCCAAGTACCAAATCCAAGCACTCTTTTTTTTTTCTTTCTCAGTGTTTTATGAGGTTACATGTTTTGCTGGGAATATATTCCGCCTTTTTAATGTCCCTTAAATCAAAATTACACAAGACTGGTTTTCCTTTTCCTAGGGACAAAAAAATAACAATATATACCTGTACAGTTATGTCCCAGGGGTTTGCTGAGACACCTTTCTGAATTGCACAATCTCCATCAAACATTAAAAGGACCAAGATGATTTAATGTAGGTCAAAATTTACAGGATTAATAAAAAAGTGTTGGTTTTTTTGTTGTTTGTTTTTTTTAATTAGATATATTATCAAAACTTTTCTTTGAAATTTAGAGAAAAGGGTTTATTTTTTCCCAATTCCAATTGATGATGCATACCAGTATATTCCTAGACATCACGTTTCTTGGGAAGGATATGTGTTATTGTAGACCTCTCGGGTAATCGGGCAGCCACACAGTGTCCAAAGGGAACGCAAGACAGATTTTCTCCCCAGGACAGAAGGGGAAGCACTGCAGTAGAGTATGGGAGAGTGTGGGATTAGATTGTTGGTTTCCAGATAATTTTGTGGACATGTGAATAAGCCAGTTTGTGGAACTTTCCTGCAGTCTAGGGAATTGTTATGTCTGAGACACAGAAATTAGACTCACTCTACAATGGCAGAAGTGGGGAAAAGTGAATTTGGATTTTACTTGAGAAAGTGGACATTCCCTCCACCAATAGATTTAAGACTTCAGAGAGAGAGAAAGGCAGTATGCCTTGGGCTGAGGGAAGAAGTAATTTCCTATCCCTGAAGATAAAGGCAGGTGGGTTTGGACCATGTTGATTGTATGTGTCGAGGGGTCCTGCACAATATGGAGTTGAGCATGTGATGTTGACACTGGTTTCTGTGCCCAAACACTAGCAATAACGACTTATTTTCTTAAGGTGACCATTTATCATTTATTCCTCTTTTTGCTGTTTATTTGTTTGTTGTTTTTAAATCACTATATAGTGCTGGCTGAGTTTTCAGAATTAAGAGATGGGAGAGGTGATTTATGTCCGGTCTTGGAGAAGACTATCATGGAGGTAAATGATACAGATTTGAGAATGTAAAACAGCAAGAAGTGATCAGTAGAAGATGGGAATAGCCCTACTGGGGGTTACATTGCTGCCTAGTTGATGTGAATCAGTAAGGATAATATGTGAAATAGATAAGCATCTTTTCTAAAATCCAAGAAGTCACTGGCGACATACCTGTCTTCTTATCAAACGAATGGATGCTTGCCACTCAGTCGTTCCTCATATGAGCAAATTTCATATCCATGACTTATTATAAATATAAAAAAAATGTAAACTGGTAATTCAGAAATATTTGTGAGGTACCACTGAGAATTAACTTTGATGACCAATTAAGAAATTGATTTTCATTTGAACAGAACTTATTCCCCTTCTCTCCCATCAGTGTACATGATAGAATGAATGCTGAATGGCCCTACATGGCATAATTATAGGTTTAATTTTGTATTTATCAGACAGTTTTAAATTATCTGAAGTGTTTAGTGGCACACAGTATAATATACTTTGCCTCCTTCTTTGGATATATCGGGTGCATTGTACAAAGATGTTGTAGCACAATTACATATTTTAAAATGTATTTCCACTTTCTTCATGCATGCAATATAAATGGGTCTACACATTGAAGCATTTACAATCTGAATATGTAAGCACAGCTACATAAAATGTACAAAACTGAATTCAAACAATGATTAGGACTTTATGGAAGAAAACTATGTTAGTAGCAGATTTGGGAATAGTGAACACTTGGAATTTTTTCAACTTAGCAACTGATCCCATTTTAATATCGTGTGTATTAGCAGTCTTTTCCAAATATTCCACTCATGATTCCTTCCTCTTTTATCCTTTTTTCACAGCATTTTGCTTTAACCACATTTAATGTGTTGGGTTTCTGTTGGTCATTTTTTTCTTTTAATTGTATTTAACTTTATTCATGTAACTTTACATGGAAATCTATGTATCACTTTTGAGATTAATAAAATAATAAAACTAAAAGCAAACTAAGCACAGTAGTTATGATAAATACTAAATGGGAACAAACTGCCTATTTTTAGTGAAAATGCATAAGAGGAAGAATTATAATAGTTCTCATCATTTAGTTTACTTCTCTATCCTAAGGGGAGAGTTTTCACAGAAAAATTAAAAATAAATGCATTATTTCTAAGTTATTGAGCATTCCGTATGGTAGACTCTAAATTTAAATGTCAATCGTAATTCATGGGAACTTTGAATCTAAAAACAAATAGTACATATAAATTAAAAATTTCTGATTTCTGTTATCATTAAAGTATGCATACACATATAAATCATTAATCTGAGTTAAAAACTGTCATGCCAGAACATAACTGTACAATTTCTATTAAAGTTTGGTGATTGATTACTATAATTAGATGGGTTTTCGACAAAAGCTACTTGAACAAATTACAGAAGAAAAAACCATAAATCAGAATTAAATTGAAAGAAAATTAAAATGAAACACCTTTTAATTCAAATTTTATATGTGATTGAGCTATTTCATTTGGCAACATTGGATCCTTTCCCAAAGCTCAAACATCCAATCGAAAGAGCCAATGAAACTCCGAACAGTTAATAAAGGTGACTTAGTCAAACAGCAACTTGAAAGTGGTTCTTCTGGGTTAAAACACATCCACCAATGTCTCATGGCTAATTTTCAAAACAAAATGAAAAATAGAAGTCCATAATAATAACCCAGTATCTTCTAAATAAGTGTATGTAGATTAAATAATATATTTATTTGTAAATACAATATATTTGCATTTTAAATATTTAAAATTGAAATTATAATTGTGCTGCAAGATACTCTCTCTCAATTAGAATATTTATTAATAGGACATATACTTAATCAAGTATTATAGATAAACTGAACTGGGAACATTTGGAGTTTGAGCAACATGAATGAGTAACAAGCTGATTCTCTGGCAAATGTGTAGATGCTTAATAAATGCCCCACAATGGATATTAGGTACTGACTTCATTCTAAGTAATAAAAAGAATAAAAATGAGAAATATAGTAATAATAAATGAAGTAGCCATGACTGAACACTTATTATGTTGTTAGCTAAGGGCCATAAATGTAAGTACCCATGTTTATCTATCATCTATGATTATATTCTTTCAACAACCCTGAAATACACTTTTGTAATCTATATTTTTTAAATGAGGAAACTGAGACTCCAGAATGATCAGTAACTCAGATATAATCACATTTATACATGTCAGAATCAGAATTCTAACTCAGATCTAGTTGACCCCAAAGTGTGTGTTCTTTTTGTTTATCATATTATATTTATTTCCAATTGCTAGTTTCTGATTCCTGGAATTATTTGAACTTATTTATTCTTAATGCTCCTACCTGTTTTTCAATGTAATAGTTATTTTCTATTTTTAAGATGTATATTATCTGCAAAGTATGAAAAAAGAGAAATTCGATTTCTGATGTTGTGGAAATGTAAACGGATGCACAAATTCACACTCATATGCATGCATATATACACAGTGTTAGGTAACTTTGAGTAAATATTCTCTTTGATTCTAGATACTGGCATAATCATCCCTCTACTTAGATTGGAATTTGGATATAAAGTGAAATTTAAGTCTGTGGTTCCAAGCTCAAACAGATATGACTACAGCATTCCATACTGAAAATGTTACTATCTGAATTTTAGGCAATTCCCGTTGCTGGTATTCAACATGAATTTGTTTATTGCTGAACAAATGCTTCAATTAAAAGCAAACAACAAGAAACTAAAACTTTTCACATCAACAAAATCTCCACACTGGCCTTTAAACACAAATTATTGATTATATTCTTGAACATCTTAACAGGAAAAAAGGTTAACATGTTGAGATATATATATATATATATATATATATATATATATGCATGTGCACATATATTTGTATACTATATATAGATATATAGATATATATACACACATGTATATGCACACATTTGGTATTTTTAAAAAGTCTGTTTTTCTTTTAAAACAAGGACTATGGAATAATCATAATCATTATAATGACTTGAATGGAGAACCATTCCATCTGAAATTGCATTTTCAGAAAAGCATGACTAAAAAACCTAATGACACCATTCTTGTATTATACAAGAAAGGGAACATTATTTTTATATGAAATATATATTTAATTCTCAAATACTGATTTATAAAATTAATAAAGTAATTAAAATATCAAAAATGTTTTCTTTTATGTATCAAATATTTATTGAACACATATAATGTGCACTGTGCTATGTGCTGTATAGTTATCAATAACAAATTACCCTGCCCTTCTGTGTTTTGGTGGTAAATAATAAATGATCTTCTTGAAAGTTAGATTAAAGAAAATTTATGAGCAATAAAATTGACAGCATGAGTTCCAACTGAAAATAATCTCATTTAAAAAATGTCTTTGTGTCTTCATGGTCATGATAAAATTGACCTGTTTTTGGAAAGATATCCATAGTTCTAAAAATTGGCTATGTTTATATATAATGCCAGCTGGAAAACCTTCCAATTGTAATTATTATTCAAGTAATTCATCCATCTTTTACACAATAGGAAAGTGGAGTCTGGCAATGAAAAGAAATGTCTTTCCTGGGTAACAGACTTACCCAGTTGGAAAGACTGACACCATATTTTTATACAGGAAAACACAGTATCTTTGAATCAATTGTATGTATATATAAAACTGCAACAGAACTATTTTTACAGTTGTGATGACAGATCAATGAGGAAAATATCCACTTAACTTCCTTTCCAAATCTAGCCTGAACCTCCAACCCTCTACCATTTAAAACATTTTTTCTTTCTTAAAAGAACAGAAAAGATTTAAAATGGGGTAGTTGTTGGGTAAATTAAGAGACCAAAACTTCCTGCCTCTTTCTGGGAAGGTTATGGTGGGATTTTGCACCGAGAGACAATATTTTATATGCATAGCAATTGTCAAGAAGTGCATGAAATACTTCAGGAGGGATTTTCCTAACCATGGTCACTTCAATCCATTTGTAGATACATTCAAACTTGTGCAGTCTTATTTTCTTTCCTTTACTTACACACTATTACATTGTTTCTTATATATAGTTGTTCCTGGAACACCCATGAAGTTTTGAGACATCAAAAAAAACCATAATTTTAGAAAATTTTTCTGTGAATGGATGTAAAATATGTGTTAGTGTTTTACGTACTTCTGGACAAGCAGATTTAATAATGCAAGTTCTAATCTGCAACTTTCTATCAATCTGTTTTCTTTGGTAAATATTGGCTCCGATATCAGATTATAAATTTTGAGACACTTTGAAACAAAGGTTAAATCTCAGTATGATAAATACCATTAAAATACAGATTACTGGATGATTAAATATTTCCAGAAATCCATATTTCAAGTGCTAAAACTACTTGATAAAATTTTAACATTTGAATGGGACATGAATTGCATTCCACTGACTTAACTTTGTACTAATGTCCTTTCTGAATATGATATGCCCTGTGCTGTCAAAGTCCAGGCCTACTGATGGTGATGCTCTTTGAATAAGTTCATATATATGTGGACCTCGTGTTTCTTGCACTTTTCCTGGAGCCTCTGTTTTGTTACAATATGTTGTCATATTGTGATCAAAATCAGATTGTAATTTTGGGACTACTGGGCTGATAACATATCATGTAGCCTAAAATAGACTAATTAAACTGTTCCTTGAAATAAAAGAAGTGAAAAACTTTGATAGCACCTTCAGATTATTTTATGCCCTTTATTAAAGATTTTTGACAATGACCTTTGAAGTGCTAGGAAAATGGATACATATGAAACAAGTTTGTTAGTACCCTCTTGCATAACGAGCATTTTCCTTTTATAGAAGGATTTGTTAGAAATTGTTAAATAATAGGATGTCAAATAGTGAAGGACCTCATCTTTTCTAGTGTATCTGAATTTCCATCTAAGATAATGACTGAAGTATAAACTCAAATTTAAACATTTTGAAATTAATTCTGTTTTTTTCATTATTGCATATCATTAAAATTATTATAAATAATTACACAGAGCAGTTACAATTGCAAAATGATTACTTATAATTTCTTAGAAAAATATACTTTGAGTAAAATAAGTAATATTTACCCAAATATTTTCTTTGTATTTTGCGGATGAAATGAGAAAAGCAAAGTAAATGGTATCTTTTCCCCATTTCCTACAAATTTGGCTTTTCAGAATAACTAAATGCATCTACTTGGGTACTGTCCAAAAAACTATGAGGTGGGGCTGAATCTCACAGGAAATAAATGAGAGAAAAAAGTAAAGCAGGCAACTTCGTGGACAGGACAGAAAAGTATACATAGCATTCCGAAGCAGTTTTTCTTTTTACTGTCTTTGAAATTCTGGGAGGAAATAAAACCTTCCACAAAAGAACTAAAATGTCTGTTCCCCACATTCCACTCTACATCAAACCCTGATTTCATTCATTATTTTCTTTGTCCACTATTGCTCAACCAGCTGCTGCTTTCACTCAGAAGCAGCATTCTACTCGTGTGTCTGTAACTTGCAGATATCCAGCCAGCTCTCTAATGTAATATTTTCAGCAGCACATGGATGTCAGCTCTTCACTTTGTTTGTTCTTTCCCCTTTTATCACTGGTACAGCTCAGACGCTGACTTTACTAGTGGAAAGGCATATACCATGTGTGTAGTCCTGATAATGACTATCAATGTTTAATTATATTATAAATTTATAATGGAAAGAAATTATTAACAAATTGTTATAAACATGCTACGTGAAATCAGTAACAACTTGGTGCTGACAATGTTGTTGCATTTTATGGCAGAGTTACCGTGACTGAAAATCAGTCATGCATGCCCAGAAAATGTACACAGCTTTTTACCCAACACAAAAGAGGTTAGTCATTTTTTAACATTTGCATATGATTCCTTGCTCTGTTCTGGATTTACTTCCTGACCTTAGTCAGTACCTTATCGTCTTTAGAAACTCATTTTCCTCTGTTCAAAAAATTAACAGGAAATGATTAGGTTGTATAATGTCTAAAATTTCTTCCAGGTTTATTACCCTGTTTCTATGACTAGGTAAAGACATCTTTTAGAAGGCTACTATAAAATACACATAAACAAGGCATAGTTTACACATGTCAATATGTGACATGAATGTGTTTGCTTTACCCCTGATTTATGTGTTTATAAGCCAAATTTGTATAAGTAATAGTTTTGAGGATGACAGATAACAGTCATGAGAGATGTATGTACAAAACAATGTGTGATAAAATATCTCTTTATTATTGAGGTATGTTTTCAGCAAAGAACAGTAGGGAAATTTGCTCTACCTTTTCTGTTTCTTCAAATCTTTATTATAATTGAAAAATAATTGACCTCAAAAATTCTCTTATTTCCACGAATTAAGTTTTAAGACCTGATTTATCTCTGATATCAAAGAGTGGAAAATTTAATACTCTACAGAAACTGTAATTTGATTTGTCATGGCTATAATGCAATTAATAAAATTAAATGTTGCCATTCCATGATGACTCTTTTTTTAAAAAACATTTACATTGTTAGAGAGTTTATTTATTGTGTTTTCCAAGTACTTTATGCATTTCTTCAAAACTGATTAGGTAAACTGTTGTCTTAAATTAGCAATGTCATAATTATTTTAATGATTGCTGCCTTAATAAAAACCATAAATTCCAAATTTTAGTGTAAATATTGAGAAAACATAATCGATCAACAAATGCTTACTGAGCATGCATAAGACCTCTACTGTTCTTTGTTGAAGACATAAAAAATTACCTTTTTACTTAGCAAGATATTCAAAAGTAATATATAATGATTTTATGTTCATAGGTCTGGAATAATAAAAACAAGCATGCTGAAATTCTAGAGTTGAAATTTTTATTTAAATATAAAGATCATTCATTCATTCATGAATTTGTGCATCTTTATTCATGATTTGTATATCTACTTTTATTGGTGTTGTGGTGTTGTTTTTTTCTGTTTTTAAAAAATGTGCATGTCTTATCAATCTGAAAAGTGAGTAAAATCCATCATAACCTTTCTATGATCATGGACAATGAGCATCATTTAACAAAACACAGTGCTGATCACTTTTGCCAAATTCATGGGATTTCTTAGCCCTCATCGTTAGAGATCATTTAAGTCAACTTTGTTAATGAATTATTACACATTTACATCAACTTTTCTAAATATTTTCTAAATATCTCAAACATATGCTCCCATCCACTTCCGTAACTTATTTCACTTCATGCCATATTTCATTGATATGCAGGTCTTCTGATACAGCGCCCTAATATAATCCCAAGAATTTAACTTCATTCTTCCAAAAGATTTGAAAGATGTATCTTTACCAGGAGAATGTTGAAACTCTAATGAACTCTAGATTTTTATAAAACACTCTTAACCTCCTTCTTTCTATTGTCCTCTGTTACTCCATACCTCCTAAGATATTCACCCACTTAAGAAGGATGTGTATTCTTCTTTTCTTGGGCTCAGTCTTCCATATACGTTCATTAAGTCAAGTTGATTGAAAGTGTTGCCCAAATCTTCCATATCCTTACCAACTTTGTGTTTACTTTATTCATTGCAAAGGGAAAGTATAGTCCTGCACTGCATAATAATGTTTTCGTCTACAACAGACCACATATACAATGGTGGTTTCATAAGATTATAACGAAGCTGAAAACTTCCTGTCACCTAGTGACATTGTAGGTGTCATAATGTCATGCACAATGCATTAATCACGTGTTTGTGGTGGTGCTGTAAACAAACCTGCCCTGCCAGTCATATACAAGTATAGCATATACAATTTTGTACTGTACATAATACTTGATAATATAATTAACTGTGTTACTGGTTTATGTATTTACTATATTACACATTTTATTATTATTTTACAGTGTACTCTTTCTATTTATAAAAATATTTTCTGTAGAACAGTATGCCATGTTACTCTGGCAGCAGTTGCATATATCTCATCTCTTGATTGCATCATTTTCTCTTATTGCTGATTTAATCTTGTGTTGTTTTGTTTATTATAGCCTCTAAATGTATAAAATCTACTGCTAATGTTGCCAGTAACATGCCATGTCAAATGATTAACCTGGAAACAAAAATAATAGCGATTAAGGACTATGAAGGTAGAAAACTCAGTGACAGTAATTGCTCACCAGTCAAGCATGTCCCGTTTCATTATAACTACAACCTTGAAGAACAACAACAACAACAAAAAAAGTGGTGGAAAATGTTATAGGATCTGCTTCACGGAAGACAATTGACTTGCAAGGGCCTATTCCAAACATGGAGAAGCTTCTAAATGACCAAGACTGAAGACCAAACACAGGAGCTTGGGGAGATGTCACCAAGAAGTGTGTATACATATGAAATGCACATCTACTTGCTTTCAATAACTAATAGTTTTTAAGGAGATTTAATTATATAGCTATATGTCTATATAGCTATATGTTTATAGCTATATAGATATATATGGGTTTCTCAACCTCATTTTGGGCTGGATGATTCTTTGTTGGGGGGAAGGCTGTCCTGGGCATTGTAGGGTGGTTAGCATCATCCCTGGTCCCTATCCACTAGATGCCAGGAGCACCCGCCTTTTCTGTCCCAGCTGTGACAATACAAAATGTTTCTATACATTATCAAATGTCCTCTAGGGGAAGGGAGACAAAATTGTCCTCATCTTTGGTTGGAAACAACTGAAAACAATACATAGATCATTTATATTTACTTTATTTACGCTTTCAGGTATTTATTCCTGGGTTTCTATCTGATATTTTTTTGAGCTTATAGATTTTTGTTAAAAATGACAGTTTACTAGACATGACAGTTTATGACAGTTTACTAGAGATGACTACTTTCAGTTTTGTGTCTCTGAAAATATCTTCACTTATAGGTTGTATATTTTAGGTTGGCAGTTTTTCTTTCCTTCCTCCCTTCCTCCCTTCCTCCCTTCCTCCCTTCCTCCCTTCCTTCCTTCCTTCCTTCTTTCTTCCTTTCGTTTCCTTTCCTTTCTTTTCCTTAACTTCCCTTCCCTCCCCTTCCCTTCCCTTTCCTGCCCCTTCCTTTCCTTTCTTTCCTTTTTTGCCACTAACAAGAAAATTCGGCATAAAATGCCGTATAAGGACATACCACATTCCTTATCACCAATGGAGTGGTATTCTGTTAAAAATTGGAATATGTAAATAAAACGTCTGTTACTTGTCACAGAAGAGGAAAGGAGCTCAAAAGGATGCCTGAAAAAATCAGTATGTGTTGGGTTGCACATGAGGTGTGTCCCATTGGATCTGTTCCTAGAATTGGGAGGTAGGCATGAGGGGGTGGGAGATGATTAATCACATACGACTATCCATATCTTTCTTATCTCACTTTTTTTTTTTTTTTAATTTCCTCTATCTGGTTGTTACGGGGCAAGACCTTTATTTTCTAGTGCCAGTAGTGAAGACATTAGTTTATATGACATGATAACTATACTACAGAATTTGATTCCAGAAATTATAAATAGAACCTTGAAGGTGAACCTAAATTTAACCTATATTGCTAAAGTAGAGCTAATTATGACATGGCCCTATCACTAAGTATTAGGAATAGTTTTGTAATTTTTACCTATCAATTTCTAGGATATCACACTTGAAATTTAGGTAAAGTAAAAAGTGTTGATGTGAGCAACATGACGGTGTACTGAATGCATCTGAAATTTATTCCCCCCTAGGGGAATTAAGATATGGATTAAAACAATTAGAATGAGAAACAGAGGGAATATGATGGGCAATGGAAAGAGGATGCATAACTGGATCATCATGCCAGGAAAAAATATAGTAGTTTTTTACACACAGAATAAAATAAGATACTCAGGTATTTGTCTCAGGATCATCATGCCAGAGAAAAAAATCATGTTTTTACACACAGATCATCATGTTTTTACACACAGAATATCTTTT